>NC_140277.1:11272424-11534924 GCF_964030765.1 Micromesistius poutassou
AGCATATCGAGTTCTCCTCTCCCCTCATGGAAGTGATTTATTGCACCACCGCAGTCGACTGCAGACAACCAAAACAAACAGGTTGGGCCCGTTTATACTGGCTTTTTTTTCTAAGGTTCAAACTGTAAATAGTTTTTCTGACAGTGTCTCGGTGCCTTCTGGACATGACTGTGTGTGTGTGTGTCACAAGACCTTGTCAGGTGCCAGGGCGTTTTTTGTGTTTTTCTGCACCTTTATTCAAATAAATATCGCATTTATCGTACAGTAACACGTTCCGTCATGAACGGACTGTGTGATGCGGCCTCCATCTCGATCCAAAGGTTTCCATCCGACCAGGCCATAGAAAGACGTAAGGACAATTAAGTAAACACAGAGGGACTAAAAGCCAGCTTGACCCAGGCGGGAACTGGGAAGGCCGTCCCAGTGGCCATGCAAAACCTATCATTTTCTCTCCATCTGGCCAGTGGCAGCAGTGCTCCACCTACCTTTTTATTTGCCCGAGGGAGAGCTCTGGTGACCGCCCTGACTGGCACCGCCACTGGCGGCTCTTCGTAGTCGTCGTCGTCATCATCATCATCATCATCATCATCGTCGTCGTCGTCATCATAGCCCGGAATGCCCCGCTGCTGCAGGCTCACATTCTCACGCCACGCTGGAGCGGTGGCGCTGAGGGACATCACGCCCTGTCATCGCCCCCGGGTGAGTGAGGCTGAGCAGACAGCGAGGGGAGACTGAAACTGTGGGGTGGGCCTCCTTCGCATTCTCTCTCTTTTTTATTTCACTCTCTCCCTCCATCTCTCTTTTCCCTACCCTCTTTCTCTCTCTCTCTCTTTGTCTGCGGTCGAGAATGACAACTGCTTTTATTAATAACGACAACATCGCTTCACTTGCCTTGTAAAAAAAAGAAAAAGGAAACACAATTGAATCACGGTTTTCCCAGTTCAACGTGTGAATCGATAGAAATCTGTCCCTTTTCATGTGTATATATATAAATACACATGAGCAGTGTCAGATATGTATTGATTGGAAAGTGTACTTTCTAGTCTAATCCACATTAGGATGGATTAAGTATGGATATCTTTCTTGTTTACACTGCTGGCTAAATGTTTTATTATTCATGTCTAAGCCGCCAGCCGACCTTCTGAAGTATTTTGCATGGAAAAGACTTCAAAAGAGGTCCACCTCTGATCAATCTGATCTGACGGCTGAAGCCTCCACATCTCTGGGTATGGATCAGCATTAGCATCAGTAACCCAAAGTATCCCCAGCAACGGGCCCAGCCGTGATGGGTCACGTGAAGAGTGACTTTGAACTCACTTTTCATTCTTAAAACAAAGACAAACAAATGGACAACTAGTGGACGAGCGGTGGAGCTGGTTCCCCCCCCCCCCCCTCACCCACCCACCCACCCACCCACCGCAGGCTCAATCAATACCCAGGAGCGCGTGGAGCGTGGACCACCCCACCCCGGGAGAGGACAGACACCAGCCCTCACCCCCCCAGACACACACACACACACACACACACACACACACACACACACACACACACACACACACACACTCTCTACCTTCAAAAGGGACAGAATGATTTTCTCAAGGTGTCACTTATTGCATTTATGCATGCCATTGTGCCAGTGTCGGGTTTGGTGGCGCGTGTGTAGAATGGAAATCCTGTTTTTCGGTCCATCCCTTATGTCCCCTATAGAATATTACAGTGACATCCACCAATGAAAACTACATCCACAGGTAATATACAGCAAGTCTAAAGAAAGCATCCCAAAGCAGTACATTATTCTCTTTGTTGTCTTTGTTAAGAATTTATGTATATATATATGTGTGTATTTACTATGGATCTCGCCCTCCTGTTAGTGAATGAAGCCAGATTAAACCTCATGTGAATACCCAGCCTCTGGTGTTTCCACAGCAGACATCCTACACACACACACACACACACACACACACTGTTTTATGGCCAGAAGCAATAGAGCTAATATCCTATATTAGTACTTTAGTATGACTGTGTGTGATCGCACGCTTCGTGGGGCCTGCCCATGGCTATGCATGAGCCTGTTTTATGATCCGTCTTGCATGTGGGTGTGTTTCTTCCCCAGCAGAACTACCTACACTATACACCATGAGCGATGTCTATGACCTTGTATGTGTATGTGTGTGTGTGTGTGTGTGTGTATGTGGTCATTGGAGTGTGCAGTGAGGCTCTGGAGGGGAGTTTTATGACTAAGTAAACAAGGTTCACAGTGATTCAAAGTGAGGTGAGGCTAGCGTGGCGACTGCCAGGCCTCACTGAGATCGCTGACTAGATCATAACACTCCGGTAGGGAGAAGTGTTTGTGTGTGAGTGGGTGTATGTATGTGTGTGTGACGTGTTTGTGTGTGTGTGTGTGTGTGTGTGTGTGTGTGTGTGTGTGTGTGTGTGTGTGTGTGTGTGTGTGTGTGTGTGTGTGTGTGTGTGTAGAAGGCCTACTGGTGATAGATTTACGTTTCTGGGTTGGAACATTTCATTTTTCCAACATTCTAGAATAATAAAATATGTAAGAAAGCAGCACCTGGACACACTAAAGCACCCTTTGTGTTTATTTTCTCTGCAGTTATGCGTCACAGATCATGAAACGGAAAGGCAAGTAAAATTAAGGAGATTTTTGTTCCTCAATAAATTGTATTGAAAAAGAACCAGATTAATAGCCTGTTGTAGCGCAATATTAGCCTGGCTATTTGCCAGACCAAGCTCAATCATAGATTGCACGTTGGTCTGTGGAGGCTGCTGTCATTTTCTTCAGGAAAGAGGTGTGATCAACGGGCCTAGCTCAAATGACTCTGTACGCAATTGGCTGCTTGCCGTCGCCTTCCTGTCCTCATTGTGTTAAACCAGCCAATAGCGGACCAGGGGGAGGAGCCAGCTTGGCGATTGGCCCCCACAAAAACGTATCAGAAGCAGAAAGAAATGTATTGCTCTTCTCTAGACCCTGCTGCAGGGCGAATTCAAATCACCGGCAGAACGGGCTGGGGGTACCTAGTGAAATATACTAAGAAATCGGTAAAATGATATTGATATTTCAATGCCACCCTCTCTCTCTCTTTACATTCTGCCCATATGTCTCTCTTTTCCCTCCTTGACTCAGATCTATGGGGCTGGTCCGTCTTGCTGGACCCGAGGTTCCACTGAGGGATGATAACACAGAACCAACAGAACACATCAAGGTCAGCTCAAGGTCTCTTTCCCTTTGACCTGCTAGAACCAAGGTCAAAGGTCATAAAAACGACAACAACAGCAACAACAGTTCTGGCACCCTTATTGCGACAGTGTCTCTAGTCTGTCCACACTGTCTCGTCTCTGGGATTTCACATGCATTGTTTTTTAATGGGACCCAACTATTAGCATTTATGGCAGCGATACATTAGCCCTCTAATTATGGCGGTGCGTAATCCACGGACACCCAAAGGAAGCCCTCAGACGGCTATTAATGTTTGATTGGTGCAGCCTGGTAATGAGTGTGAGGTCATGCATCGGCCCAGAGTGAAATAGGGGTACCATCATAATTTTGGGTCCTTTTAAGGAGCCATCTGACACCTGGTCATTAACATACTGGAGGAGGCACACACACACACACACACACACACACACACACACACACAGGGCTGCACGCATGCATGATGCACACGTACACACACCAACACACTTGCGGAAACACATACACACACACACAAACTAAAACACACACACTAAAACTCTAAAACACACATTTAGATAGACACAAACACATACACACACACTCAATCTAAAACACATCCTAATATGTGCAGATACATACACAATCAGACACACACACAAAAGGAAAAACACACACACACACACACACACACTCACACAGACAGTGCAATGCGCATACACAGGAACATAAGATACACAATCTCACACAGACAGGCACACACAGAGCGACCCGACCCTCCCTTCCTCTGCTAGAAGAGTGACTGGCTAATCAGGCCTCGCTGCAGATGTGTTATCCCTTATAAGTCATGGGCAGAGAGAGAGCGTTCTCTGGTCCAACCTGCACCTCTGGGACAGCCCTTCTGCCAGCTGCACCGTGCCCACAGCCCCCCCCCCGCCCCCCCTACACACACACACACACACACACACACACACACACACACACACACACAGAACGCCTCTCCTACTTCTCCTTTCCTTTTAACCTCTTTCTCTCTACCAACTTCTCAACCACTCCGATCCTCACTTCTCTGCCTTTCATCTGTCCCTCGTTCGCAATACAGAAGGTGGTCCCGCCTTTGCTCTTTTAGCAACAGCTCTTTGGAAGGCTCTGCCCCAGTCTATCAGGTTTGCTGAATCTGTGGACTACTTTCAGCGGCTCCTAAGAACCCATCTTTAAAAGCAAGCCTTTCTGAAGAACCCAGGCTTATCTTTTGTTTTTGTTTGGTCTGTCCGTCATTGCTGTCTTTTCTAATGTAATTTATTTTTACTTTATTTATTTATTCATTTATCTTATGTGTGTATGTGTGTGTGTGTGTGTGTGTGTGTGTGTGTGTGTGTGTGTATGGGAAGTTCTTTGCGTGTTTTAAAAAGTGCAATATAAATAAAGCTTAACTAACTGACTTCTTCCCTTGTCCGAGATTGTCCTGTTAATCACTGGAGCCTCTGCCATTCAACAAAACAAAGAGAGAGACAAATGAGACAGAGAGAGAGGGAGAGAGAGACACAGAGAGGGAGGGATAGAGAGACACAGAGAGAGACAAAAGAGAGACACAGAGAGGGAGAGAGCGAGAGACACACAGAGAGGAAGAGAGAGACAAAGAGAGCGAGGGATAGAGGGACACAGAGAGAGGAAGAGAGAGACAAAGAGAGAGGAAGAGAGAGAGACACAGAGAGAGAGGAAGAGAGAGACAAAGAGAGCGAGGGATAGAGGGACACAGAGAGAGGAAGAGAGAGAGAAAGCAAGGGAGGGATAGAGGGACACAGAGAGAGGAAGAGAGAGAGAAAGAGAACGAGGGAGAGAGACACAGAGAGAGGAAGAGAGAGAGACAGAGAGAGGAAGAGAGACACAGAGAGGAAGATAGAGACATAGAGAGGGAGGGAGAGAGAGACACTGAGAGAGGAGGAGAGAGACACAGTAAGGTTAAGAGATACACACAGAGAGGGGGAGGGAGAGAGTCTGAGAGAGAATGGAGAGAGATGGAGAAAGAGAGAGACAGAGCCAGGGCGAGAGCCAGAGAGAAGGATAGATAAAATAACCCATTTGCTTCCCCATGTCCTCCATTTGCCTGTGACAGTATTACAGGCTTTGTTATTTGGCCTTGCATTCTGTATTTCCTCTTTGCTCGTTGCACATTAAATCCAATTTCATATGTGTGGATACCATGGGGGTGCATTGTGCTCTCCTTCTAATCATGGTAAATGACACAATCTCACAGCTAAGTGTGGGTCATTAGTATTTACACGTTATTTTCCACAAAAGCTCTCCCATTTCCTGCTCTTTCTCTTTCTCTCGACTCTAATATCTCTAACGACTGTGTGCCTGCTGAGTGGAGTTCAAAATGGAGGCCGTTTTGTCGGATCAATAAGGTCAGGAGGATATCCATTTTTTATATCAAGGATTGATTTGAGAGGAGGCCCTCCAAAAGGTTTTGCTCCAAAGCAATGATCAAAGAGCCTTAGGACGGGGACTTCTGATGATGGGAGATCAAATACAGGCTTCTGACAGGTAAACACTTTGAGAAACCAGCCAATATTCAAACACAGACCCATTTGAGAAGCCCTTATTGTTTGTGTGGTTGTGCGGCTAGGCCTGAGACCTCTTAGGCCTCATGAAAGTGAACCACCAGCGATGTGGAGAGAAGAAAACGTTGTGCAGTGGCTAAATGACTGACAGGGAGGGAGCACAGTTAGCTATGGGCAGTGGTGTATAATGTACCTGTGAGTCATACCTGAGTAAAAGTACATACATCTTAGTTGAAAGTCAATCTGGTAAAAGTGAAAGACATCTGTAAGAAGAAAATGGCTTGAGTTAAAGTCATAAAGTAGCTCAAATAAAAAGATGCGTTCATACTGCTGCCTTACTCGTAGCTTAAAGGCATCCAGTTGAGAGTTTAAATGAAATATCATTTTTGATGTGCCTCAATTTATGAGAGAGAACGGCAGTTTCTCACACGCATACATCTTATTTTATTTTGTAATGAGTAACGATGAGTCAACTGCAAATGAATTGGAATAAAAGTAATCTATATTTTTTGGTATGTACTTAAGTAAAAGTGAATGTCGACTCAAATTAAAGTACAGATAAAAGTATTGATTTCACCAATGGCTATGGGTGCTTGTACGTGTGTGTTCGTTCTATGAGTGTGTTCACTGCCAGTGTGCACCCAAGCATAAAAATTTATTATTCCCAGTGAGAGAAAGCGCTTTAATTTCGGTGATGCGCACAGTTTGTACCCTTTGACTTGAACAACAAAGTAAAAAAAAAAAAAAAAAGCCCAGAGGGGCCGCCATGGGAACCGTAGTAACAAGAAGCGACAGCAATTGTAACAGGAAGTGACAGTGGGCCGTCTCTTCTGCATCATTCACGTCAGCGCCGGGTCGCCTGGTCTCAGGAGGACACGCGGTGGCTGTGTTTCCGTCAAACTCTACGTGGTTGAAGCTGTGATATCTTCCTCCACAACAATTCCCCTTTCGCCCAGAACACTTCCCCACTACCCCTACTTCCTGTCTGTAATAACTTCACTACACCGTCAGCTCCCTGTAGGATCACAGGCAATAGTTTCATCACGAGTGTCCAAATGTTTTATGAATGAAAGAAAAAGGAAAAAAGAGAGACCATATTTTTTTCTGAGACGTTTCCCTCACGTCACGTCACGCCGGCAGGGGTAGGGTAGTGGGCGGGTGCGTCGGATGGGAGTTGGAGATGTGAGCTGAAGTGGGAGTGGGAGAAAGTGTGTGTGTGTGTGTGTGTGTGTGTGTGTCTGGGGGGGGGGGGGGGCGGGGGCGCTGTTAAGCGTTTGCAGCACACAGGGAAGTTGCTAAAATATACATCATAGCCCGCTGTGATTTTATTGCGCTACCCGGCCGCAGTGTGGTGCCACCGCCTGCCGCGGCGTGCGGGAAAAGGACGGGAAAAAACAAGAATCAAAAACAGTCTTTAGTCGCATGGAGAGCGGGAGATTGTGGGAGCTGAAACGCATGTGTTTGTGTGTGTGTGTGTCTGTTTGGATGAAAGCTGTTGCCTCGGAAATGCCAGAAACCGCACCATCATCACCACTGGCTCCCCGCCCCTCACTCACACCTACCTAAACGGGGCGCCATGCGCATCAGGTGCCTGGTGAGAATCTCAATTGCGGCGTTGCAGGGTTGAAATTAATCACACGGGGGGGTGGGGGGGGGGGGGAACGGGGAGGGAAAAGGGATAAGATGACACGGCTTGTCATAGCCTGTGTGATGGAGGAGCCTCCAGGGTCTCACCATACACCATACCATGTGTGTGTGTGTGTGTGTGTGTGTGTGTTTATCATGTAGTGTCTTGGGTTAATGAATTGAATAGTGTGCATCATTAACTATACCTTTTTCTCTTTCTGCTGCATTCGTTTTCGCTCTCTCTCTCAGGGGCGCACGCACACAAACGCACACAAACACACACACATGCACACGTTTCCTCTAAGAATGATTACCCCCCCCCCCCCCACCCCCCAGTACCGTCCATCTTTGAACCAATCGTTTAGTTGTGTCTGGAAGCTTAATTGTCTGTTTAATGTACATGCTACATGCATGTGTTATCATTGTTTGGTTTGTTACAGTGCAGGGGAACACATAGGTGTCCATCTACCTGCCATTGTGTATAGTCTGTATTAATCCACACCGTGTGGTCAGGTGGCATTGTGTGTGTGTGTGTGTGTGTGTGTGTGTGTGTGTGTGTGTGTGTGTGTGTGTGTGCTCCTGCGTCGCCACGGCAGCCGAGCTGCTCTGTATTCCTGGCTCCCCTGCTGTGATGCAGACGGGGCGATGACTCATCACGGTGCTCTCGCTGTGAGGTCACACGCAGGAGAACGCGGGGGGGGGGGGGGCTATAGAGATCAGAGCAGGCAGGACGGGGTGCTGAGAGAGTCAAGAGAGGGATGGGTAGAGAGAGAGAGAGAGAGACGTAGAGGGAAAACGTGAGGGATGGCAGAGAAAGAGAGATAGAGAGAGAGATAGCAGAGAGAGAGAGCACCAGAGATAATTAGAGAGCAGAGAGATAGTTTTACAGACAGAGTAACATCTAGACAGGGGGAAAGGGATGAGAGAGAGCGAGAGAGAGAGAGAGAGAGAGAGAGAGAGAGAGAGAGAGAGAGAGAGAGAGAGAGAGAGAGAGAGAGAGAGAGAGAGAGATGGATAGGAGTGGGGAGCAGGGAAAAAGATAAAGAGAAAGATTTTGGGAGAAAAGGAGAGAGAGATGGTTAGAGGAAGGGGGAGAGAGGACTAGAGTTACAACAACAGCGTAAACAGAGGTTTGAAATTGGTTCGTAGTCACAGCTATTTCTGCAGAAAAGGATGCTAGTGAATGAAGTAAAGGGAAACACAAACATAAAATGAGGGGAATTGGCTTAAAGCAACGCAACATAAATACACACAAGCATAAACGGCACGTTTGAAGTCCGCTACGACTCCCTATGGGGTTATCCAACCATAATGGATAATGGGAATAAGTGCTTTACTATGCATCACCGGCGGGACTGTTATTTCTTAAAAGGTCCACCACTGGCTGGTGGTTACTATACAAACACCTCAGATGCTGTATCATACACAGAGCTGCTGCAAGTCAAATCGACACATAACAGAAAAACAGACAGACATACCACCAGGATGGACACAGCACAAGACACACACGGCTGGAGACGGACCAACGCGGCCGTTTAACAACAAAGTCTCATCGTATTTCTCTCTTTAGGGCTCTCTGTGATTATCGACGACCGGCTCAAAACCACCTTCTTCCTTGTTTCCTGCTGATTGGGCGAGAGTAGATCGTGTCAGACATAGCTGAGACATTAAGCCAATCAACAGGCCCGAAGGCGGCTGATCAGCATTCAGTGGGCATCTGGGACTGAGCGGGCGCCACAGGTGAGCACAAGAGAACTGGCCGGGCAGTTAGTCGCGCCTGTTTGCAACAGAATATAGCGGATTCGCCTTATTAAGCGCTGCCTGCCTGCTGGCATGAATAAAACAAACGTGTGTGTGTGGGTCCTACTGCTGATGAGAACGGATGAGAAATATTGGGATCGGGACGGAGGTAACTTGTAATGAGATGAGATGATTTGTGAGATGTTTGAGATGTTTGAACTGGATTCTTAGTGATGTTTTAATGTAGCCTGAGGTTGTTTGCTGATGATTATCTACTGAGTGATCTCCCCTGTCAATTCAACAATAATTAAACAGCAATAAGAAGGATTTCAGGACGATGGCGTTACACATATTATTTTGGCCAATGGTACATTGGTAACCTAGTATTTACTGACTAATGGCATTCGGGTAACATATCATTTTCTGACCAATGGCATTAGGGTATATAGTTATCTGACCAATGGCATAAGGGTAATATATAATTTTCTGACCAATGGAATAAGGGTTACATATCATTTTCTGACCAATGGCATTAGGGTTATATATCATTTTCTGACCAATGGCAATAGGGTTTGACCTCTGGCGTAGAGACCTAATGTTTTGTGACCGATGGCACAAGGGTTACAGATTATTTTCAGACCAATGGCATTGGGGCTAACGATGGAGTAAACAACAGACACAGGCTATGGAATTGGCATTCCTGCCGTATCTCTCAGTGAACCAGGTAGTTAGGAACGGACTCAATGTGGGCCTGATCAGGAAGGATGGGCATTGACCCCGCCACGTTTCATTTGCGATAGCCGGGGCTATTTACGGGACGCCTCCCAACAATGTCATCAACAATGTCAATAATATTTGTCATTTGATCACAGAAATGAAGTGATGAAGTGTATCTCTGTTTCATGGTGTATTTAAGGTTAGGACCAGAATAGAGAGAGCTGGCCTCTGATGAGCCTTGGTTCACTGACCGGCACGTAAGCATTTTTTTTTTTTTTACTATTGATTGCAATGCATACTTCAAAATATAGATAATTATATACAATAGGTTGTATAATAACTATGTTAATTGGTGGCATACGATTAGGTACAAATGAGGAAGTTTTGCAGCTTACCTAATTGGTTGAGTAGGCTATCGTTACAGCTACTGCTACTTCAAACTAGAGAATCAACCTATTCCCCTGCGGAAATAATATCCCAGGGATGTAATTAGTAACCCTTTTTTCCATCAACTTTCTTTAAGAATCAATTAAGAAAAAAAAAAGTTAAAGGCTCGAACCCCAGCTGTCACCTGCCATCACAGAAGATGGCCTTAGTATCACAGTTCTGACTGAACATACAATTCTTCAACAGAAACATCTCTGCTCAGAATGAAGCTCTTCTATTCATATCAGTAACCTGTGGGACTGCCCGTCCACAGGCTCTTCTAATCGAGTCACTTGAGTTGGGTTGAAAAAGGCACTTCCTTGCACTGCAGTGGGTTTACTGCTTGAATAAATACTAGTGCTTCATCGCCATCTTGTGGTGGAGAGACGGAGTAGCAGCCTGAAGGACCCGGACAAACTGAATCAGAAAGATATGTTGCGATATTACAAGGTTAACCAGTCGACTCATTTGAATTTGCAGCATGACTGCTTTACAGAATTCGCTCGCAATGGCCATATCATAGCTTATCACCTCAAAGTGATTGGCGACGCATGATGTTGAATGGCTCGAATTTGGAAAAAACGTACCTGAAAAATGGAGGATGGCGACATCTGGGTCTTGAGATGAAACACTTGATTGCACATTATCATGGATAACAACATGAAAGAGTCACCAAAAAATATAATATTGTCATCTATCACTCTCAATCAAGCACACACACACACACACACACACACACACACACACACACACACACACACACACACACACACACACACACACACACACACACACTAAAACTGAGATCAATTCTCCAGGTTGCCTTTGAAATGAATTCACATCCATTCTGTGTCAACGACTCCCGAGACATTTATTGGTAGACTAGATTGTAATTACTCCTGACTGCTATCTCCTTGGCCACTGTCCTTTATAAATGACTCCAATATCAATACACCATGTGGCACAGCAGGGGGAGAGTCTAGGTTATAGGCCTATCATACTCCCATCTCCACACCTACTGTGAGGACCTTACTTATATTGCATGTCAGACATGTCAATAAATATAACTTTGGTGTTTTGCTGCTGTCAAATTAGGCACTATGCCGCAGTAACCATCCTTTGTGGAACAGCTTGTCTGTGTGGCCCTCTGAAATGACAATGTCATCAGCTGAGCAAGGTTTGTGAGTTCAGCCCTTTATCAGAGTTATAAATCACATTTTACATTCAACACCCCCTAGGATCTCAAAAGAACATGGCACAGCTCTGTGATAGTTTGTCATGTAAATGAATGATTTTATATATATTTAACCTTGCCTTGCATTGTTTGCTGTTTTTATACAAATGCACCCCTGATGTGATATTAATAACTATGGTAGGTCTTACAACTCATAATATATGAGTATAATATATATGTCTATAATTGGTGTCTGATGTCCAAATATATTCCATAGTACTTTTTGGAGAAAAACGTGCTCTCTAGTAAGGTTAGGAAACAGGGTAACGTCAAAATAATGAATAAATAAAGTCATATGTTGATGGTTAAGAGAGTTACTGAGACAAATACAGGCAAAAGCATCTGAAAATATAATCTGTTTCCTCAGGAAACAAAGTGTTTTCTAGAACTGTGTCCAATTTATTTTTGGCTGTTTATTTTCCTTTGAAATATGAAAATCTTAACAATCAAACTTATTTAAGAACAGGGATTTGAAACAGCCTCTAAACTTCAGATACAGATGTTGATTTGAAGAAGGAATGGCCCCAAGCTGAAAGCTCATGATTTCAGTAATGCATTTATGAATGATTAATTGACCGTTCAATCATGTTGTTCCAATAAAGAATTGGCTCGTGTGGATGTTTACCCAGAATGCTACAGGGCTTTCTGGCACCAGCCATCGCAGGCCTTTTATTTGTAATGCTTTCAAAACGTCTCAGCGAATTGATCTCTGATTGACGAAAGTGGATGCGAGAGACACTCGCTTTGACAAGTATCTCCATCATCCACCAGTTAAACATTTGATGGCTCTTTAAAGTCATACTGTTGTAGTTTCTGCTCGGTCAAATTCTAAAAAGAAAATAGTGGGGAGTGACTGAAAGTAGAAAAATAAACTTATTAGCTTCAGGTGGTTTGAACCTTCTGATTAAACTATGGTCATAACTCTTCATGACCAAACTGCTGAACACAGAACTGACTTACAACTGCACCACCAGATGTCACCAATAACAACCATAGTATATCCACAAATACACTTTGAGCAGACCAACTGTAATATCCTCATTCTGTCTGCCTTCCTTACTGTGGTTCTATTTATGTCTGCACTTATGTCCTTACCCGTCAGAACAGTGTTGAGTAGGGAATTAACTGGTGTGATCTGGACATAAAGATAATAATGTCACATTCATTACACCTGTCAATACTGGTTTATACTGAAAGACTGCATAATAAGCCCTTAAAAAACCCACAGTCCCTGACACCACAGTAAACACATACACACACACACACACACACACACACACACACACACACACACACACACACACACACACACACACACACACACACACACACACACAAACACATGCACATGCACACACACACACACACACACACACACACACACACACACACACACACACACACACACACACACACACAAACACTATATCGATAGGTTCAGTGAGAGAATGAGAAAATATATATTGTAGAAGGATAAGAAGCTGTTGCTATACTGGGACAGGAGGCATGTGGGATCTGTATTTAATTTGTTTGCATGCATTCCATTTTACAGTTATCCCCCATAGACAACATCAATTCAGAATGTTACCATGGAAACAGATCTCACACATATTGCAGGGGGGAAATGAATAGGGTTTATCGGTTATGCATTGGATATTCCCTGCTTTGTAATTGTTGTATTATGGTTATTATGATGATAATGGGGAACTCTTCTGATGATGAAGCGTTTCTTTTAACATTAAGAAATAATTTAAACAAACACCTGCACTGTTTTGAGTGGTCTGCAGTTTGTGTTTCACTAAAGGGCCCTGTCTTCATGGGATCACTGAGGCTGTTGTATTGGATGTTGCTAATTAAGCTATCTCACCACAGCAAGATAAAGCATTAGCATTTTGAATAAGTGAAAAGAAGATCATATATTAATAAACAAATTATGGAGACAGGGGCTTGTGTGTGTGTGTGTGTGTGTGTGTGTGTGTGTGTGTCTGTCTGTCTGTCTGTCTGGAAGGAAGGAAGGAAGGAAGGAAGGAAGGAAGGAAGGAAGGAAGGAAGGAAGGAAGGAATCTGGAGTTGGGCCAAAAAGCATATTCCTTCCTGCTGGTGTGTGTATGTTTGTACACGCTCTAACACATGTGTGTCAAAGAGAGCGTGTCTGCCATTAAGTATAAGATATTTGTATACATCTAAAAACAAACACAGGATGACAAGTTTTCTCAAAGAAATTTTTATTCGATTTTATTGTCATCTAATAAAATACTACAGTTGAATACAAAAGTACAATGTACAGTATGACAGGCAGTTCTTGTATTTTCTTCTGGAAACACACTCTGTTGGTTCTTCCAGCTTGAGCGCAGCCTGTTGTACTGTGGAAGACGTCCTGAGAAGATGGGGATACCGCGGCCATGGGAGATTGGTCCATAGAGCCATGCTGTCTTTGAGTCTTTGAGTTTCATTTCTCTTTTTTCAAGCTCATTATTGCGACACAGACTTTGGATTTTGTCCCTTGACCTAGGACGTGCACACCCAGGTCAATTTCAAAATGGCTGCGGTTTCAGTCCATTGTGTCCCCACAACAAAGACCAAAAGGGGTCTTGTAGTTTCTTCTTTCTTCTGCTTCTTGTATTCTTCTGTATGTCTTTGAGTTTTATTGTGGTGCTTTGTATATGTATGTACAGGTGACCCGCACCGGGGTTGGCCGAGTGGAGGGGATCGGACTATCGGTACAGGGAGACCAATCTGGGAAAGCACCTGAAACAAAGTGGGAAAAAAATCACTTTTTTGTTCACACTGAAGCCTCATATCTTCTCATAGTAAGAATTAAACAGTAACTCACCCCAAAGCCACCTTCTCCAATCTGGTCATCCTTTTCTCAGGCCCATCTGCTGGCCCCTCTCCTGCATCGCTCAGGCCCACCTCAGCAGCCCATTGCTCATAGCGCTGCTCCTCCTTCAGCCTCTGAGCCTCCTTCTGCTCCCGGCGCTCAGCCCGGTAGATCTTCATCCTCAGGTCTGCTTGCTCGTTCATTGAGAGCGTTGTACAGTGCAAAGCTGCGTAACGTTTATAAGCTTCTGTGGAACAACATGGACATGTCAAAAGATTTAAAAGAATGCAAGAGCATGTGCAACACACCACAACATCATGAGTGGCGTCATGAAATGCGTTGGATTGCACAATTAGCCGAGGTTATCTGATGGACTCACTGCTGGAGATGAGGTGTTCCTCAGTAGCCTCCTTAAGATAGGTGGTGGTGTTCCTCTTTGGGGTGGGCACCTTCTGCTCGCCCTCACTGAGCCAATTGAGGAATCTCCAACAGCAGCTCCTTTCTCTGGGCTCCTGTACGGGTTCCTCCCCTTCGTCGTCGGTCATCTCCGAGATTTCAGACTCCTGATGGAGGCCCTCCAGTTGGGGTCCCTCCTGGGGGAGGCCCTCCTGGTGGATACTCACCTGGTGGAGGCCCTCCTGGGGGAGGCCCTCCTGGGGGAGGCCCTCCGGTTGGAGGCCCTCCGGTTGGGGTCCCTCCGGTTGGGGTCCCTCCTGATGGGGTCCCTCCTGGGGGAGGCCCTCCGGTTGGAGGCCCTCTGGTTGGGGTCCCTCCTGGGGGAGGCCCTCCGGTTGGGGTCCCTCCGGTTGGGGTCCCTCCTGGGGGAGGCCCTCCTGGGGGAGGCCCTCTTGGTGTAGACCCTCCTGGGGGAGGCCCTCCGGTTGGAGGCCCTCCTGGGGGAGACCCTCCTGGGGGAGGCCCTCCTGGGGGAGGCCCTCTTGGTGTAGACCCTCCTGGGGGAGGCCCTCCGGTTGGGGTCCCTCGAAGTAAATGTAGACCAGGACCCTCCGCATCTGGGACACAACACACCGCGTCAGGAACTCGTCCAGTTAAAACAGGATGCTACACTGAAGATTAGGGATGCACCTGTTTCAACCCACACGTCCATACGTGTGTGTATTTGTGTGTGTGTATGTGTGTGTGTGTGTGTGTGTGTGTCTGTGTGTATGTGTGTGCGTGCGCCTTTGCAAGTGTGTACGTATGTGTGTGTACCCTCCTGGTGGAGACTCACCTGACGGGGGCCCTGCGGTTGGGGTCCCTCCTGGGGGAGGCCCTCCTGGGGGAGGCCCTCTGGTTGGGGTCCCTCCTGGGGGAGGCCCTGCTGGGGGAGGCCCTCTGGTTGGGGTCCCTCCTGGGGGAGGCCCTCTGGTTGGGGTCCCTCCTGGGGGAGGCCCTCTGGTTGGGGTCCCTCCTGGGGGAGGCCCTCCTGGGGGAGGCCCTCCGGTTGGGGTCCCTCCGGTTGGGGTCCCTCCGGTTGGGGTCCCTCCTGATGGAGACCCTCTTGGTGTAGGCCCTCCTGGGGGAGGTCCTCCGGTTGGAGGCCCTCCTGGGGGAGGCCCTCTGGTTGGGGTCCCTCCGGTTGGGGTCCCTCCGGTTGGGGTCCCTCCTGGGGGAGGCCCTCCGGTTGGGGTCCCTCCTGCTGGAGACCCTGCTGGTCACCGTCACTGCGGCCAGTTGGCATCTCCATATTTGGTTCGAGGTAAATGAAGATGATCATCCTCTGCACCTGGGACACAACACACCGCGTCAGGAACTCGTCCAGTTAAAACAGGATGCTACACTGAAGATTAGGGATGCACCTGTATCAACCCACACGTGCATACGTGTGTGTATTTGTGTGTGTGTGTGTGTGTGTGTGTGTGTGTGTGTGTGTGTGTGTGTTTTGTGTACATTCTTTTGAAAACTGCAAAACTATGCTGAAGTCATTTGGATGTTTTATCAGTAGAAAAATGTAAGGAAATGTGCATGAACATATTCATATAGACATTTTTTTTGATAAAGTACTGATGGGAAATGTGTTCAATAGTGTGTGTGTGTGTGTGTATGTGTGTGTGTGCGTGTGCCTTTGCAAGTGTGTACGTTTGTGTGTGTGCCAGCACTTCTTTAAAAAAAGTCTGTTTGACCTTAACGTAACTTAATTATGTACAAGCACAAGTTTATAAGAATAAAAAAGTGCATCAGCACACTTAAAGTTTGCGTGTGCCGTTCGTACCCGTGTCCTTTTCCTACTCACCCGTTGACCTCCTTCTGGTTGTGGACTCACGTCGATTCCCTCCTGATCGAGAGTCTCCAGGTGGCGAAGGTGTTGGATACCGTCACCGCGGTCAACTGGCATCTCCATATCCGCTCTAAGGACACCGATGATGATCTGCACCTGGGACACAACACACCGCGTCAGGAACTCGTCCAGTTAAAACAGGATGCTACACTGAAGATTAGGGATGCACCTGTATCAACCCACACGTGCATACGTGTGTGTATTGTGTGTGTGTGTGTGTGTGTGTGTGTGTGTGTGTGTGTGTGTGTGTGTGTGTGTGTATGAGTGCAGGTGTATGATTGAGAAATTGTGTGTGACATTACATGAATACAATAAAATACAAGGAACTGAGAAGCGCTGCCTTATATAGAGGAGCAGGGCCTCGTGATGTCATAGACGTTCCGCTGGCCAGAGATGTCACATGATGTAGTCATGGTTACCGGATTGTTTGTGTACATTATTTTGAAAACTGCAAAAATAGTCTAGATCAGTGATTTAGATGTTTGTGGAAAACGTTTAAGGAAATGTGCATGAACAAAGTACTGATTACTGAAATGTGTTCAATCGTGTGTGTGTGTGTGTGTGTGCGTGCGCCTTTGCACGTGTGTACGTATGTGTGTGTGCCAGCACTTCTTTAAAAAGTCTGTTTGACCTTAACTTAACTTAATTATGTACAAGCACAAGTTTATAAGAATAAAAAAGTGCATCTGCACACTTAAAGTTTGTGTGTTCGTACCCGTGTCCTCTCCCTACTCACCTGCTCCGGTTCTGGTCCCTCCTGCTGGAGGCCCTCCTGGGGGAGGCCCTCCTGGGGGAGGCCCTCCTGGTGGAGGCCCTCCGGTTGAGGTCCCTCCTGCTGGAGGTCCTCCTGCTGGAGGCCCTCCTGGGGGAGGCCCTCCGGTTGGAGGTCCTCCTGGGGGAGGCCCTCCTGGGGGAGGACCTCCGGTTGGAGGCCCTCCTGGTGGACAATCACCTGCTGGAGGTCCTCCTGGTGGAGGACCTCCTGCTGGAGGCCCTCCTGGTGGACAATCACCTGGTGGAGGACCTCCTGCTGGAGGCCCTCCTGGTGGACAATCACCTGCTGGAGGTCCTCCTGGTGGAGGACCTCCTGCTGGAGGTCCTCCTGGTGGACAATCACCTGGTGGAGGACCTCCTGCTGGAGGCCCTCCTGGTGGACAATCACCTGGTGGAGGCCCTCCTGGTGGACAATCACCTGGTGGAGGACCTCCTGCTGGAGGCCCTCCGGTTGGGGTCCCTCCTCGTGGAGACCCTCGTGGTGGGTGAGGTCCTCACGGTTCCTCACCCGGTTCCTCCTCCCCATCGTTTGCCCCATGGTTTCTAACAAAAGCTACCTGGGTAAACGCTGCTGTACTTGCTCAGTGATAACGAGGTAATGCTTACCGTTCGACTCTCTGATCAGCACTGAGCACTGGACTGAGGAGCAGTGACTTATATAGGGAAGCGGGCATTGTGATGTCATAGAGGTCCGCTGAAGTTCCGCTGTCTTGTCAATCAAAACAGACACTCTGAAGAAGCCTATAATGTTAAAATGACTAAAATAAAACTATTACTTTATACAAAAAGTGTATAACACACACTTATATTTACAAAGTCACGATATGAAATTGTCCATAATTGTCCATAATTGTCCATGTTTCTAAGCTGTTTCTAAGTTTTATACCCAAAACATGTGCATAAACACACACTGTGTGGCCAGGAAAGACTAGTCAGGCTATCAGTTTGTCTTTTATCAACTTTTATGATATTGATATTTAAACATAAGTTTGTAACTGTCATTCTTGTAGATCAACACACACACACACACACACACACACACACACACACACACACACACACACACACACACACACACACACACACACACACACACACACACACACACACACACAAACAGCGGATTAAGGTAGTCATTGGCCCCTAGGCTACTACATGTTTGAGGCCCCCCACAAAACATATTTTGTTCTATGTATAAAAGCATTGAGACAGCCTTAACAAAAAAAGTATTGCTACTGAAGAACCAGCTGCTTACTTTTTTAACAATTCCTGTTATCGGCCCATAGGGGTGAAGTCTTTTTTTATTTTTAGAAAGAAAGAAAATAGTCTGGCCAATCCAGGGCCCCTTGCACACCTAGGCCCATAGGCTCCGGCTTAGGCAAACCTGTGCGTTAATCTGCGTCCACAAACACACACACACACACACACACACACACACACACACACACACAAACAGAGGCGCTGCGACTCAGGGAAGCTCTGTGCCACCAGGCGTCTGAAGGGTCTTTGTAGAGCTCCCGTATGGGATCACACCGCCGCCAGACACACTCACACTCCCCTGCTGTGTGTTGTGTAGTCTTCATGCTACGTAGTTACACACAATCAGTCAACATCCAAGTTCCTGTTAGAAGTCGGCATCAACCTGTCTTGTAAATGAATGCATCTTAATGTGTTTGGTCTTGGTCATCAGGCAGAATAACAGGTTGAGCTCTGACCATGTTTAAAGCAATTTGGTTAAGTCTTATCCTATTTGTCTAGATGAAAAGCGTTTTTTGGTTGGAAAAACTTCACAGCAGGCATCTATTTTGTTCTTATTCAGTTCATTTGAGTGTGCACGTTTGTGTGTGTGTGTGTGTGTGTGTGTGTGTGTGTGTGTGTGTGTGTGTGTGTGTGTGTGTGTGTGTGTGTGTGTGTGTGTGTGTGTGTGTGTGTGCGCGTGTATGTGTTATAAAAGTCTTTAACCAAATCCCCCGGTTAGAATCCCATCTGAATGAGTTTGCACTGATAGTATATTAGGACACCTGAGTTGTTCACAACTAAAGTGATTCCATATAATCTTCAATCTACAATCAGCTGCTACCCACTGCTCAGAACCCCTGGATGATGTGGTGTTTTTATGAAATACTGAACATATATTGCTACCTTCTACAGCGTTTGAGTAAATCGGACAAGTATTGCAGGTTTTAAATTTTTTATTACTATGATTAGTATTCATACATCAAATTTCCATGCATAGTGTTATTACATATGTACATAGTTTACCAGTAGTGTGTACCATTTTTTTCATTCTCTTTTCTCACTTGTCCACATTTCCACCAAAAAAAAAAATATTTCCTACATCTTTCTTACATCTTACATCTTTCTTCTTCTTCAAAGCCCGACCCTTTCCTTAAACGTCACTCACCATCTCAAAATGGTGTCCATTCAATGTGTGAAGCACTGAAGATTTTGCTGTTGAATCATGCTTTCAAGGGACCTTCCAATGGTCAAGGATGACCGCATCAGCAGATGAAGAAATGTTGAGTGTATCCTAGTGGATTGTGACCTGTTGTTCTTTGGCTAAATTGTGGCTTTCATCAACTGTTTCATTCAGCAAGAAGTTAACTAGTCCAAGTCCTATCAGACCTTTAAGTCAAAGTCAATATTCACATTATTCCTTTCACCTCATTCTGAAGAGCGTAATTCCATATAGCTTCAATGTTCATACGTTTGGATGTAGAAAGAGTCTCTGCATCCTATAAGCACATCATTTCAATGCAAACGTGGTTCCAAAAATGTAATTCCATCGAATCAATGATAATGACATCTGCAACTTTATAGGCATAACAATCCTGAAATGAATTGTTAATTATCAGAGAGGGAGTTAAATGCAAAAAAAGAAAAAGAAAATGACACATCATAAGCATGCAGAAAAAATAAGATATAAATTAAAAGCTCATTAGCGTGAAGTCATAATCAGGCATATCGAGCAATTAAAGAAGATATTAATTGCTCATTAGCGTGAAGTCATAATCAGGCATATCGAGCAATTAAAGAAGATATTAATTAAAAATCAGTAGTAAAGTAAGTCTGTGTTTGACCTCTATTTGATTGAACTTTAAAATAATAAATCAAAACATGTATAAAGAGTAATATTAATGCCCTTCAATTAACAATACAAAGTCCCATGTGGGTAAATGATGGTATTATACTCTGTACATAACGAATGAAAAGCAATTTGTGTTGAAACTATAGAGACTTGTCTTTGTCTTTATGGCCGGTTGCATCATTAAATATTTTCTTGCATTAATTGAGCATGAGGATGGCACAGAAATGACTGGATAGAAGTAGGAAATAAACATGCATTACTGATTGATCCTGATTTCATCACTTTGAAATTTGTAAAGTTCAATCTTGTCACTGCATGCTGACGGAGAACGATGCTTTGAATACATTGAAAGAAACAAACCCAAACAAAAGACGGAAAAAAAAACTCTCCAAGGTCAGGGGGATTCATTCAAAAGAGGAAAACCGAAAAGAATGAAGAGTGAACTGTAATCTTTGTCTTCCCAGAATGGAGAGCCGGCTCTCTCCTGTTGCACAACAGCGGACCCACACCGCTACGCTACGATCAGAGACAAAACGCGAGAGGACGAGACGCCCTCAATCCAGAGGCAGATCCTGTGCACTGAATGATGCACAGATGATGACATCCTGTTGAAATACTGCACTCTCCACCACACTCCAGTGTCTCACATGAACCTAGGGGTCTGGCTAGCCCAGCTCAGCACACCATCAGCGCTGCACATGGCCTGCCCAGGCAGTGGGGACTTAGGCTGCACCTGCTTATTGCAAACATCTTGACCTTGTGGGGGGTGTGGAGGGGGGGGGGGGATGGGGTTGGCAGGGTTGCGGTGCTGACAACAGCACAGGTAACAAACAAACAGACACGATAAGAGTAACAAAGCAAAATCCTACATTACTACAGAAGTGGATAAAACGGCACTGGTGTCCATGGCAACGATCCGGGTGGCAATTAACATGACAATACTGAATGGATCAAGGCCACAAGATGTGTCTCGTGAACAGACACATGCAATACCATTTGTACACGCAGTCTCCCTGCCGCAGCTGTTGTTATGTAATGAAGACATCACCATCAAAATTAAGATTAGGAAAATTAATCATCACTACGTTTCTCCCGCGGGAATCACCCACATGGATCGGAATACATTGTTTTTCCCCCACTTCCCGAAATCCCACCCATTCAGATACGGCCAACTCACCACAGACAGGGACCACACACACACACACACACACACACACAACGGAAAAATACGGAAAAATAACAGAACAGTGAACAAAACCACACACACACACATACACACACACACACCCACCCACACACACACACAGTCTATCTCCCTACACAGTGCAGCACACACCCCTTTACCGACCCCAAACCCCGACACCCCGACACCCCCCGCACCGCCGCCCGCCGGCATCGGCGTCCCCGCTAGAAGTACAGGTAGTACGTCCAGTAGAGCAGGTTGACCATGACGAAGGACAGGGGGAAGGTGACCCGGGAGTAGTTGTCTATGTAGTGGGGGTTCTCCACGTGGCAGCAGTTCATGGCCCGCTGCATCACCTTGCGCAGGACGGCCAGCACGGTGAAGCACCAGTGGCGGGGAGCCTCCGGCGGGGCTTCCAGCCTGGGCTCGCTCCCCGAGGGGCTGGACGGCGCGAGGGCGATCTCCACCGGGGCCGAGTTAGCAGCGGCGGCGTTGGCAGCGGCGGTGGCGTTGGCCTCCTTGCGTCTCTTGGCCCGGTTGGAGTTGCTGGCGATGGTGGTGATGATGCCGTTCATCTCGTCGTCAAAGTCGTGCATGTGTTGGCCGTACTGCGGGGGGGGGGGGAGAAGGGGTAGGGGGTTCAGACGTTAAAGGCCCTAAAGCGATGCAGACCTCTGGGAGGACACGCTTAGCGGGTTAGCCTCTGGGCTCGACTTCAACCGGCTATGCTCTGTACGTTTTCCCTTTAGCGACCTTCAGGGGCTGGAGCTGTAGCTACAGTTAGAGCTATACCATAAGGAAACCCTGGATGGAATGACTCCGCCATGGTTGCATTTTTATTCTTGAAAAAAAACAAAAAGAATAGTTGCAGGAGAAAAGTTACACGGTGCATGTGTAAAAAACAGAAATAACAGAAATAAGACAAATAAGAAATATATACAGAGAAATAAAAATGAATAACAGGGTGATGCCTATAATGATGATGATGATGATGATGATCACCATGATGATGATGATCACCTATGGCCCCATGACGGCCACAGTGACCTTTGACTGACGTGAATGTAGCATCGTAATAATACAAAACAAGCAGCCCCCTACCATGGACTCGGTGTAGGTGAGGGTGCAGAAGTGGGCCACTGCATACTCGATGAGGGCCCCGAAGATGAAGCTGAAGCAGATGCCCAGGTACACGTCGATGGCCTTGATGAAGCAGTTGGCGTTGGGCAGCGAGGTGCGGGCCCCCATCATCAGGGTGGTCATGGTCAGCACCGTGGTCACCCCTGGTCGCCAAGGAGACAAGGGTCGCAAAACGTTTTGATGGGGGAACAAAGCTAGTAGCCGAGAAGTCTGATCAAGGACAGTGTCGGATACATTGGGTAATGCATTAGAGTTGCAATGTGTAAGAGTGTGCCCAGGAACAGTGAGTGAACTGGATGTTGATACTGACTCAATGACAGTTTTCAATCCACACTAACTGGCTGTGCAACTGGCTGTGGCTGTGTGACGCAAACTAGTGTAGCTTGAGTGACTGAGTGGCGTGAGTCTGAGGGGTTTCAGGTTTGTCCACAGTAGAATTCCTCTGAACAAAGAGAGAGGTACGAGCTGGCCAGCATGTTTTGGCATTGGCTACAGATATGTCTAGGTTATTTTAAGCTACGAGCTAGTTGAAATGTTACACACTGCGACTTTAAATGGCATTGAGGTTGAGAGCTGTTGCTACGCTGTTCCATGCTATGCTAATGTACACTGTGTGATTGTTAATGAGTGTTGAGGGTCTTAAGGGTCGACACAATAAGCAGCAGAGAGGCAAAAAAATGACGTGGTGATACTTTTATTTTTACATCACCAGGCACAAGGAGGTCTTCAGTCCAAAAATAAAGGAAAACGGTAAAAAGAAAAGGGAAAGGAAAATACTAGAAAAAAATACAAGAAGCAAAGACTAGGCTACAATTCAGCCAAACCAAAGTCCTTTGGTAATTATGGCCGACACCATACCTCACGCAACTGAGGGACTAGGACCGTACATCATAGTTTCGGTCCCTCCCGCCTTCCTCGCCAAACTATCACACATCACTTATATATGTTGGACAGACCCACCCCAAATTGGTACATACCAATATACTGAGCACATACGGGGGTGTTTACCTATCAACCAATAAGTATGTGTCAAACAGTGATAAAAAAGTACCTATAACAAATATTGCTTCATCAAGCCTTACAGTGAACATTCATGTGTGGACACATGCCACTACATACAAAGTAAATGTCAAGATAAATATAATTGATTTGCCGGAGACGCAACTGCTATGTTTGCGCGCACCTGCGACCATATAGCTGTCCAAACAGACATTATACAGCGGCCATACGCCTTTAGCTTTGACTAATATTTTAGCGCTAGGGAAAGACTAGGGAAATGTTTGGTGCGGCCACAATACCGACGCGTGAGGACGCGCCAATAGCCGCGGCGTCACAGTGATGCTATCCCATGCTAAGCTAATGTACACTGTCATGCTATAAATGGTTTGGTTAGGGGCCTCCCTCCCAGTCGAAAGGTTCCTGACCATTAAAGACATGTATCAAGAAAACACTACGAAAACAAACAAAGCGACTACAAGTCACTTGGGTTAAAAGCATCTGTTAGATTACCAAGCAGTCAAAATGATCTCCCTTATGATAGGTCATTAGGCGGACAGGGGATTCAAATTCATGATCTGTGTGGCGATCTCATGGAAACCAGCATTGGATGTGGTGAGGTTGTGGTTACCTATGCAAATGCGAGCAGGGACGGAGGACTGTGAGATCCAGAAGGAGACCCAGGAGAGGACCACCAGCAGGCTGGAGGGCACGTAGGTCTCCAGGATGAAGTAGAGGATGCTCCTCTTCAGCTCGAAGTGAAATACCAGCTTGGGGTAGTGGCCTAGGAGGAGACAAATGGTGGACTGGTTACTGGTTTGCACCGAAGCCTGAAATTAGGATTCCAATGCCATCAGCGTTCTATTAAAGTGAAAATAAAACTGAATGTTGTAACTTGATGGGGTTTATGACAGATATGACAGATATATTTATTTATCATCTCAATGGGTTTGCGCTGTGGCAATTTTAATACTGGGACTTTTGGCAGCACTGTGATTTTGCAGCCACTAGTACTCACCAATAAAAAAACAACATAAGGTAATACAACGCCAATACACTTTTATTCGGAAGTGGCCAGCCTCACCAGTTTCATAGATGGCCTCAGAGACAGAGGTGTAGTGGTCCTCCACGGTGTACTGGGCCAGCTTCAGGGTGTCCAGGCCGCTCACCGACTCGTTCCCTCTGGTCCAGTGGAAGGTCAGGTCGTTGATGTTGTAGCCCCCTGACCAAGCCAAGGAAAACACACAAAAAAAAACATTGTATGATTTTCCTTTAGATATTCATCACCTCATAACACGGTGCAGAAATGTGTAGCTTCATGCCCATTATCATAAATCTTGATAAACAGCCGCAGGGCGACAGTGTGTCACAGACCTCCAATGACACCTTCCTGGCTCCTGCTCTTCCCTGAATCTCAATTACTCTTATGTGTGCATAGTTGATGAATAATTTTAATCAAGCACATGGCTGTGGTTTAATAATTTTTTTTTTTTTGTGCATGTTTATCTTCTATATCTGTCTTTTGTTTAATTTGTTAAAATATATTAAACTTGCACTGACAGCTGCAGATTCGAGGTCAACTTGATTTCTCTCTGTCGTGCCGCATTTCTTTCTGTCTGCCTGCATTTCTCTCTGTCAGTCTGCATTTCTCTCTGTCTGCATTTCTCGCTGTCTGCCTGCATTTCCCTCTGTCTGCCTGCATTTCCCTCTGTCTGCCTGCATTTCTCTCTGTCTGCCTGCATTTCTCTCTATCTGCCTGCATTTCTCTCTGTCTGCCTGCATTTCTCTCTGTCTGTCTGCATTTATCTCTGTCTGCATTTCTCGCTGTCTGCCTGCATTTCCCTCTGTCTGCCTGCATTTCTCTCTGTCTGCCTGCATTTCTCTCTATCTGCCTGCATTTCTCTCTGTCTGCCTGCATTTCTCTCTGTCTGTCTGCCTATCTCTGGCCTTGCTGGGTCATGTTTGCCACCATGACTTCGGACGCAGCCACTCATCGATGGTGCATTTCCCTAAATGATCTAAAGAGGGAGTTAGAGCTGCAGGGATGAGGAGTTCGGTCGTGCACCTCTGGGTTACCATTGTCCATCATTCATTCATCACTCATCCATCATACAGTCATCACATCATCACTCATTCATCCAGAATCCTGCTCTGTGGAATGCTTTCGTTAAGCACTAGGCGATGATCAATAGTTACAAACTACTTGAAGGGGAGTTCTCTGACGAGTGGCGAGGAAGACTTTGAGAATAAATAAAGAGAAAGAATTTCTCTTTATGAGAAAGAATAAATTACCAGGGTACCTTGGGATTGTACCCTGGTAGGACCCAGTCTTCCAATGCTAAAGGTTTAAGTTAACTTTTGAACGACACAACGGTATACCACAGCGAGGACAGATCTCCAAGGAGTGCGTTACTCTTTTGTAAGCAACATAGTCCAATGTACTTTGTGACGGTGAAAACAGGACGATTTGCTGAAAGTGAGACTCAATCACATACCCAAAAGCACTTCCTTTCCATTTTTCATTGGTGTGGTCTGACTAAAGATTCACTTTCTTACCAGACATAAGCCACTGAATATTTCAAGACAAATCCTAATCTAAATGCCCCGCCAGATTTCTGTCCAAACCAGTTCTGTCTGAACGAGCCACTTTTGGCATGGAGTTATGAAAAATAACCATTTGAGCTTTGCATCGAGGGAGAGAGAGAGAGAGAGAGAGAGAGAGAGAGAGAGAGAGGGAGGGCGAGACAGAGAGACCTATAGAGGGTGAGACAGAGAGAAAGAGAAAGAGAGAGAAAATCTGCTTTATGCACTACAATGGAGATTTGGCAGCCAATAACTTTACACAGAAGGCCCAGAGACAACAGTGGAACATAACACTGACAGACATACCCAACACTTAGACTGACAGAGAGAGACAGGTAAGAGAGGAGCACAGAGAGGGGGGGGATAGAGGCTTTAAATTGAAAGGGATGAAGGCAGAGAGTGGGAGAGACACCGCCAGAGAGGGAAAGAGAGAAGATAAAAGGATGATGATGATGATGATGATGATGATGATGATGATGATAAGAATGAATCCTGCCATGGATGGGTGGACAGGGGGGGGTCGGAGTTCAGGTGGTCGAGCGGCAGGGTGCTCGGATGGCCGGCAAAAAGGAACGAGTGATAGATATGTTTATCTTCGTAAAGTTTGCTAGTAATGTTTGGTTAACCCCTGGGCTCCACGGAAGACGCTGTGGTGTGTTGCCTATGGCACCGTGCCAACTCACCGTTATGTGTGCTCCACAGGGAGCGCAACCAAGACTTTATTATGTTACATTGAAAAACAACCGTTGTACAAAGAATGATGTCATCGTTTACGAGTGGTCAGTTGACGCTAGAATTCGCCGTGGAGAAATCAACGCTTGGCCGGTTTTGTCTTGTTTGGACGGAAACCGTCAGAAACACGGCGTCCAGTGGTGTGAGGACACCTCGCATGGATCGTCAAGGCAGTGTGTCCGAGCTGCTCTCAAAGATCTGACGGAGCAACACCGATGACCCCGGTTGAACCGAGCGGCGAGACATCCCTTTGTTCGAAGGGAGCACGGAGTGAACAGAGAGTGGATTGTATTTTTTATTTATTTTGTTATTATATCTCGCTTTGAATGCGTTTGAAAGAGATCCTTGGAAAAGTTATATAATATAATATAGTTATATAAATGTTTGTATGGCTATGTTTGTATGTAAGTTCGAGAATTCTTCAAACAAGAAACACTTAGCGCAGTACAAATACATCTTTGTATGATTACGGCAATCTGGGATGAAAGGATGTGGTGGTCTCCCTGGCTTCTTACAGCAACAGAGAAGAAAGGAGAACACACTCAGACACACTTTGCTGCCTGCAGCTTGTTTCTGAGGCCGGCCGTCTTATGAGAACCAAGACGAGTGTTTTTTACCAAGAGGCAGAGAGAGGCGAGGAGATGTTATTGGGGATGGCCGAGGATTAGGGGGACAGTTTTTACACTGAGTTGTGTTTACAATGTTACGGCTCTGGCCTAGTTCTGTTGCCGTGGCGGTAATCAAATCAATTGTGACAGACAAACCTGTGGGAGGAAGGGAATGAGTTATGTTGCACTGATTCTGTCGCCACGACCGTCTGTTTCTTCCTCTCTTTACTCTCTCTCTGTCTCTATTCCTCTCTTTTTCTCTCTGTCTGTATTTATCTCACTTTCTTGCTGTCTCTATGGATCTCCCTTTCTCTGTCTGTCTTTATTTTTCTCTGTCTGTCTGTACTTCTCTCAGTCTGTCTCCATTTCTCTGTCTGTCTGTCTGTACCTCTCTATCTGTCTGCATTTCTCTCTTCCTCCTTTCTCTTACTTGCTGTCTTCTCTCTTTCTTTCATATCAAAATGGCCCAATGACTGCAAATAGCCACTCAGACACACACACATACATACATACATACATACATACACACACACACACACACACACACACACACACACACACACACACACACACACACACACACACACACACACACACACACACATACCAGTGGAGGCTTCTCCAGTGAAGAGAGGGAGGAAGATCCTCATTAACATTGTTGAGAATAAAAAATGTAGATGAGCCCAGACTACTTCATTACAGTAGCCCAGACTACTGTAATGAATTAATGCCCTTAAATATGACTACTTTAATGCCTTTGTATATGTAATGTTCGTTTCTCTGGGTAAAGGGATATTAGCACCCCCTGTCGCCTATTGAATATTACTTCGGGGAGGATGTTCCTCCTATTTTTCGGTACTCCACCGTTGGGTTACCAAGCCGTCTGAAAGGGTGGCGAAAACAAGTTACATTTGCCGTTATTCTGAACTCAAAATTTAAAAAGATCCTGTTTGGTATGACCAGGTCACTGATATCTTTGCAACACAAACAGCAAGGATGATTGACTTCTATAAATGAAATCCCTCAATCTTATTTGGCTTAACACCATGACCAACATTCTGAAACATCCATTAAAGGTCCCATGGCATGAAAATTTCACGTCATGAGGTTTTCTAACATTAATTTGAGTTCCTCTAGCCTCCCTATGGTCTCCCAGTAGCTAACAATTGCATTAGGTGTAAACCGAGAAGTATTTTACTCCGTCTTTGAAAAAAGGATTGCTGAAAAGCTTAGATTTGGCTTCCGGTCAAGCTTCCTCCCCTTTCTCTGCTTGGCCCGCCCAGAGAATTTGGCCCGCCAATGAGACAATGAGCTAGGGCCGTGCGAGCGCCACATGTGTGTGTGTGAATACACACACTGTAACACAAGTGTTCTTTGTTATTTGGATAACCGTTCTGCTGTTGGTGTTATGGCGCATAACACGCAACACAATAACGCAAGCTTGCATAAAGCTCCCAGTTGGTGAAAAGACTAGATTGCGTCGGGTTGGTTGAGAAGGAAATCACAGGAACCACAACATGGAGGAGAAAAGGATTGTTGCCCAGGATTGTCCGTCGGAGCCGGGCAGCCTGGGGGCGGCCAGCGTTCAGCGTTCAGCGGGCAGCCCCGGGGGCGGCCAGCAGGGCTCCGACGGACCACTGCCGCGGCGGCGGGGCTGGGCGGGCAGCCCCAGGGGCGGCCAGCGGCCAGCGGGGCTCCGACGGACCGCTGCCGTGGCAGCAGGGCTGGGCGGGTGCCGTGGCCGGCGTTCAGCGGGCAGTGGGGCTCCGACGGACAATCCTGGGCAACAATCCTTTTCTCCTCCATGTCGCGGTTCCCAATTCCTTTTCAACCAACCCGACGCAGACAACCCCGGGCAACAATCACGGGCAACAATCCCCGTCTCCTCCATTTTGCGGTTCAGTCTGTACTTAATATTGACGTGGAAGTGGAAGAACCAGAGGCGTCTGAGAACCCGACGCAGTCGTTTGAGATTCAAAATATCATCCGGAGGCGCAAACAGCTTTTGACCATGATAATATATATTATATTATATAGATATCTAAATATAATATGATTATTTAGATATAGAGCTCCAGGACTCCCGCCGGAGCACCCGGAGTGTTCAGTGTTCCACTGTAAACACTAGTGCATGGTACCATGGCCGCAAGCTGCTCAGGGCCATACCCCCACCCTCCACCTTGACCCGCCTCTAAAAACTGCGCGTTTGTGGAGAGCTCATTGTGGGACTGGCTCGTAGTGGCTGTAACTCTGCACCAAGGCTGAATTTCTTGAACGTCTTCAAGTACTGTATTAGGGGCCCACTAATACCTTGTTCTTGTAATTGTTCGTTACTCTGACCGTTCTGTTTAATATTGTGGAAAGGATGTTAGTGAATGATTCAGAGCATGATGCATTTTAAATGGCATCACTTTTGGTCTTGTGTCTTCATTTTTCTTAAAACAATTGAAGCTGAAAATAAACATAGCCAAATGACAACAAAATAGCTTCATTGAGGGCAAAAATAGGCCCAATGATAGGCCCAGATTTTTTTATTTAGTTTTACAAATCAAGAGTAGGCCTGATTTGACTAATTGACTTTGCATCCTTTCCTTCTGCCCTTGTAGTCCAAGACATGCTGCCCACCAGCTTTCAAAGTACAATGCTGCCACTGGTGGATTTGTATCCATTTTATTCAGATAATTATCCCTATCTGCATCCTTCCTCCCTCACTTTAAAAACCACCAGCCGCCACTGATACATACATACATGCATGTACACACACACACACACACACACACACATACACACACACTCGCGTGCCGATGTATTTGAAGATCAGAGCCACTGATTCGTCTGATCCCTCTGGGTTTTTTTCACTTTTATTTGATGTTAAAAAAAAAAAAAACGCCCACACACCGTCTTCCTCAGTGAATCACAGTCATCAGTCTAGCCTCCTTTTCCCTGTCTCAAAGCTGGTAATGTATATATATATATATATATATATATATATATATATATACACACATATACATATATATGTGTGTGTGTGTGTGTGTGTGTGTGTGTGTGTGTGTGTGTGTGTGTAAACTATATTCCAATACTACAGTATATTACCATACCTATAGTAATATCTATAGTAGTTGTAATGTGGTCATTACATTTTTTTCTATCAACACCCACACACACACACACAGCACACACACACACACGCACACACACACACACACAGGTAATTCAAAAGTGCTGAGCGCGCCATGGATACCCAAATCCCCCCCTGGTAGGGCCTATAGCTAGGTAAAGGTAAATATAAGAGGGTCCTCACAGCTCTCCAGCTGAAGGGTGCACGTCTGCTTGTCCATGGGGTACTTGGTGAGGTCCATGTTGCATGCCACTGTGGTGGTGATCCTGAGAACACAAGGGGAGAGACAGAGAGAAAGAGAGAGAGAGAGAGACAGAGACAGAGCAGCAGTGAGCAGGTTGCAGATCAGTAGTTGATACTGTGGAGTGGTTAAGAGCATTGACATTGACATTTTTCGACTCCTTTGTTGTTATGAAAACAAATGCAAACAGTTGTCATTTATTGAGATTGCGAAGTTGGTTACACTTTGTGCTGACAAGAAACCTTCAGTTTTATGGAAGGAATTATATGTGCTTTTCCATAGTTTCTCTATTTCTCCAACAATAAGTCACCTTAACCTTTTTTTAGGAGAGTCAACATTGTGCTGAAGTTCACAGGAACTTAAAAGGAACAGAAAGTTCACAATTGAAAACTATTTATGCATTTCAGTACATAGAAATACATACAGAAATTCACATGTTATGCCTTCAGCTTTTAAATGTTGCGTCATGGGTCTTTCAGGGTTCATTCATAAAAAATGTAACGCATAATCCCTTTTTTTAATCAGTCTCATTTATTATCATTTATTTATTTATTTCTTACCAATCTACCCAGCTATAACTGGCTACCCAGCCAAAACAATTCCACATTCACTTGCAGCTTGTTGTACAGCAATATCATTAAACAAACATACAACCAACCATATAAAATGGCAGCAGGCTGTAGGAATCCCTTTGTGTGAGCTATATAAATCCTCCACAAATCATATCCTATAAATCTCGATATCTCCCTATAAGCTATTCACCTGGCTCTGTATTTCATCAAAATCCACAATAATCTCTAGTGAGGGATAATCCTTTGGGGACTCATGTCTTACTTTTGGATAAATCAACATATAACAGCATTACAACTCAATACACAGGCATCGCTGTTAGACTACTGGAGGTAGAGAGTTGGAGATTCAATAGAATCAATACAGCGTTTGGGTTTTGAAAGGTCATCCACAAGGTCAAAGTTCCCGCATGTTAAAGTTCAAGCTGAGCACAGCAATGCCTGATCCACAGACGAAGGACAGTGGAGGGCGAGGTTATGTTAAGGCTCCCTACGTAATCATAAACCCGCAGCTCCCTCGGCCATGACACAACACCATAAGCAGCTCACACCACACCACACCGGCCCTGACCCCTGACCCCTGACCTCAGAGCGTAGAGGACGGTGCCGTTGGGGAAGATGCGGATGAGACGGTTCTCCACGGTGATGTCGTGGAGGAAGGACTTCTTGGAGTCCACGATGAAGGTGTCGGGCACCCAGAGCAGCTCCACCAGGCGCCCGTCCAGACTCAGGCTCTTGTTCCCGTGGAACACCAGCCTCTCGTCGGTCCAGCGCTGACGCAGGAAGATGGTGGCCGTGTAGTCCTGCGGAGCGTGTGGGAATAACAGGTAAACGAATAACATAACAACGACTGTGTTGTGGTGAGGTGTTTTGAATGACAAGCTTGTTAATTTCGCAAACCTAGGGACTCTCTGGGAAATGGGCCAGTCAGCTCTCTTTTTTAAAGGTATGATATTTTGATGCTTGGCTGAATGTGAAGTGGATGTCGTGGCCCAAAGCCCCTTTGTGTTTTTGAAGCGAGGATATGGCTGTCTTTCTTTGGACTCAGCAGACGGCTCAGCCTTCCAGCTACTGTAGGAAAAAAGGGCCCTCTTGCATATTCCAACTCAGTTGCGATGTAACAAGCATGCAAGGATGGAAGAAAGTGGTCTTCTAATATCCTCCCCAACTAGCAGTAGCGGAACAAATCCTGGTTCAATGAAAAAAGTCGGTTCATCCTCAGTGTTGGGAAGATGAGTTAGCAGCACAATAAAAATAACCGGCAAGCCATGTGATCGGGCTGGACTGAGAGGGTCATTTTAGGGTTATGGTTGGTACAGTATATACAGTCACGGGCTATATACTTCACATGTTTATTACATATTACACGTTCATTATATTATTTAGTGATATTACTGTATCAGACTATTGGATTGGGGGTGGGTGGTAATCTCGGGCCAAGCATTCCTACTATTTTATCGCAGAACTTCTGCGGGGAGACGGCACAGACCCTGGGCTTGAAACCAAAGTCGGAAAGGGGCGGAGTTGCACCGCATTTCCTGTTTCATTAGTGAGATATTGTAGTGAAGAGAAGCTAATATGCGTGAGTGGATGAAGCTGTCAGAAGATTTTTCTACAGTAGCCAAACAGTGTTGTTTTAGAACCTCTCCAGACACTTCAACGGTTTACTACTGCTGGCTGAGTTTGTGTTCGCTGTAATAGCCAATTACACGTTACAGTACTCTGGCTCCGGCGACATGATTGGCTGAAACAAATATTAAGCCAAAAAGTGAAACACACCATCCACCCAGATGCTGCTCGTCTGCTATTACACTTTATAATATTAATCTAAAGTCTGATTGGTGAGAGTAGGTGGGTGGTGATGAGTGGGATGTTGGGTAGCCTCACCATGTTGATCTCTGAGATGGTGTCAATGCTGGCGATGTCCAAACTCATGCCCACAGATACAGGACCATCTAGAGAGGACAACAGAGACAACGCATAGTCAACTGCAAAACACCCAAAGTCAATTCTCCCCAGCGTAATCCACTTGTGTAGTTGTAAATGGCTTGTGCAGTCGTGTGTGTCTGTGTGTGTACTGGCTTGTGTAATTCTTTGTTGTTGTTGTACAGTCTTATGTCATTTTGTCGTTATCTGTGGTGCGTTATGGTGTGTGTGTGTCTGGTGTATGTTTGTACATACTGTGTGTGCGTGTGTGTATCTATGTGTGTGTGTGTGTGTGTGTGTGTGTGTGTGTGTGTGTGTGTGCGTATGTGTGTGTGTGTGTTCATGGTGGATGAGCACGACATGACGTGACATGATATGAGAGGTAAGAGTATTTCCGAACTGTTATGGCTGTCTCTATTTCTGTCTTTCTTTCAGCTGTGTATGTCTGTGCGTCTGTTTTGTAGTTCTATTGTGTGTGGGCCTGTGAGAATGAATTTGCTCCTGCCAAATCTCCATTCCAGTGAATAAAGCAGATTTCTCTCTCTGTCTCTCCCAGTCTTCTTCTATTCTCACATAACAAGCTCTCTTTTTGTTTCTTTCAAAACCAAATTACTCCGCCAGACAAAGTGTCTGCCTTCTGATTTCTATATGTATATGTGTGTGTGTGTGTGTGTGTGTGTGTGTGTGTGTGTGTGTGTACAAGATACAGCACCTGTGTCTTCCAGTGAGTTCCCTAGTTTTTATTTTTTTCCCCACATTCATACAAAGTGTTCCTGTAAGGCCTTGCGCTGACACATGCCAGATTCTGCAGCAGCCTGGCATCTCATCACGTTACTGGGGCAACGCTGCCTCCCACTGACATGATGATGTGCGATCCATCAGCTGAACATCAAGAGAATCCTTAAGCCCGTAACAATGGGGAAGGCACATCCAGATGCTAAGTCTTTACTTGTGAGGCTGTGTTTGCTGGGTTGTATTTTTGTTTTGCTACGTTGCAAGTATTCGGCAAATTTTGTTGTTGCATTGACCTCTATCTTGTCTCCCAGCTATCTGAAGAACAAAATGTAATAATCTGTAAATGTAAACATATTTTCCCGTGTGTACACTGCGTACACACTCTTCTATCCAAAATGTAACCAGCGTTGCTCTCTTCTTTGCCCGACATGGTCGTATGATGACCGTGTCTGTGGGTCTGGCACGGGCTGTCATTGATCCTTCTGTTGGCTGTTCTCACTCTTTCAGCATCTCTCCCTCTCTGCCGCTCTCTACTGCACTCTCACTGCCTCAATCACTGTATTTCCCCTTTCCATCTCGGAGCCTCAAAGAAATAAAGAGAGTGAGAGTGACAGAGCGAGAGCGAGAGAGAGAGAGAAAGAGGGAGAGAGAGTAAGAGAGAGGGAGAGAGACTGAGAGAGAGAGAGAGAAAGAGAGACGGAGAGCGATAGAGAGACAGAGAGAGGAGATGGATAGAGAGGTGGTCCCTGGAGTGTGAGACCATCCTCGGGTGGCGCCTGCTCTGTTCCCTTACTGTCAAAGAAAGGCCGGAGGTACTTGTTGTAGCCTTTCATCAGCTTATGAATGGTGGGCGGGAGGATCTCTCCCTCCTTCACTTCAGCATTGAGCAATGCGTTCTCCAACAACCTGGGGACAATAGAGAGAAGGAGAGAGAAAAAGTTTCAGAGACAAAAGAGAATGCAGGATTGGAGTAAATCTATTTCTGCGAATGGCTCTTCCCCTTCCTTCCGCAAACTGCATATTTCTTTCTCTTAGTAACCTCAGTCCTTAGCTCACTTATTACTCAATATGCATTGACATAATTTAACATTTTAATGCTTTATCCACTGGTTCCCCTCGTCGTTTAAAGCTTGCTCCCCGTGTGGTAAGAAAAGTGTTAAGATCAAAACAGCTGAAATAATTTAATAATGGAGAAAAACCCACCACATGAATTAGGGACTACAGTTGAGTGAAAACAAAGTTGACGAGTCGTCAGTTTTGCATCATAATAACCACATTTATTTCCCATAGCTGGAGCTGCGGTGCATGGGGTTGGTGTGAGTGTCTGTGTGTATGTCCGGCTGTAAATATGGAGAGCACTGCTCAGCGCGGAGAGAGCCCAGGGGGGGGGGGGTACGGGGTGATGTAAGAGGGGCTGAAGCAAAAGAGATCCGACCACACACACAAACATCCATATTGTGCATGAACACACACACACACACACACACACACGGTATGTCGATGCTGTCAGGCATGTTAATGTCCCAGTAGTGACTACTTCATATGTGCGCTGCTCTCGCCAAAAGCACATTTCACCGAGAAGTTACGAAACACCCCATTAACGCTGCCCGCATATCCCAGCATTTCATCTCAGATCCTTCCCTACGTGGATGGCTGATTTATTTTCCTTTCATTTATTAACGAGGGCAGCCAAGCCTTACAGCTCACATCTGAATATTTGCAACAAATGCAAAATATGATGCACTCCCATCCTGACATCAGGTTAGCACGGCGTTGCACCATGCGGAACAAAGACGAAAGCAAACACTACAGAGCAGCGGAATTCCTACTTCCATTATCTGGAGAGGGATACTGGCTCACATGGGGGAATGAGTCGACCATCGGCCAGCAGCACGGCATGCAATAACGCAATCCCCCCCCCGCCAAGTGGTGACACTGCATGTGCACAGGCAGCTCAGGGGGGCAAACCTGGCCAAGACCCCTGCAGGCGAGCCGTGGTTCACCAGAGCGTGTCGGATCAGCTAAGACATGGAGGTAATAAGCTTGGGGGCCACGGCTGCTCAGGCAGTGTATCGCCTCTCAAGAGTCCTCAAGCCCGAGCCCGTCAGAACCTGATGAGTTTGCTGGCTTGTTGCTGTTTGATTTGGTCGAGGCCCGATTCATGTGTTTTATAAACAGAAGATCTGAAATACATATATGATGTACTTGAAGCGTGGCCCCATCTAATGAGCTGAGGGGCTGCACAGCAGAGTGCATCTGCTGGTCTCTCGCTCGTCTCTCTCCGCTTATCATTCAACCTGGCTGGCTGGTGAAGCTGATGCCAATTGCAAGTCCGGTGTCCACTGCTTTGGTTCCTAAACTCATCTTCGTCATCTTGTTATTTGGATCTGGCTTGAAATTTCAGGCTCGTTGAGAACTCTAACAGCCTCATGTATTGTTGTAGCGTGTTGAGTCGAGGCGCTGCATTAGGGGGTAGTAACACATAAGCAGGTATTAGGGTATTACAGCACACTGCAATGAATTAATAGAAGGCAGTGATTTAGCTGTAAGCATTGTTAGGTAGCCGTGTTTTAGCATAGCGTCTTTAAGCAGGTAGCAGTGTTTGAACAGGAGGTCACAGAATATTGGTAGGATGGACCAGCGCTTTAGCAGGCAGCAGTGTCTCTGTGTTTGATTGACATTTGATGGGGAGGTGTTGTTAGTATCAGTACTGACAGGGCACTCACAGTGGCAGTCTGCCTTATGGAAGCCTTATAAGAGCTCCCTTCAGTTCAGTAGCGCCTTATCACTGCCAGTTCTTCCAGAGGTCTGTGTGGGTATGTGTGTGTAATGTGTCAGACATAGAGAAAGAGAGAGAGAGAGAGAGAGAGAGAGAGAGAGAGAGAGAGAGAGAGAGAGAGAGAGAGAGAGGGGGGGAAAGAGAGAGAGGGAAAGAGAGAGAGAGGAAAAGAGAGTATTCATACAAACTGGCTATCGCGCTGCACATGCAGACCATAATGAGGAATCCGGTATCTTCTCTTCTCATCATCATCAATGGTTTCTCCTTCATATCTGAGGAGATTCGTTACACGCCAGTTAAAATCACAATTAAAAAGCAGATTTCTGCTCATTGTGTGGAATGATGTGTCGACATGTTGTGCATGCGCCCACACACAGACACACACATACACACCTCGTATTTTGCATTTGTATGCACCACGGGGGTCCTTACACCCCTGGTGAGCACATGGTTTGTGGAGTGTGCCCCGCACCAGGATGTGTGCTGACAGACCCCCCCCCCCCCCCCCCCCCCCCATGTCTGGGGGAGGGCGGGGGGGGGAGATAACAAGCCGACAGCTGCTCCCCTGCGTCTTCCCAGTCACTGCATCTCCCTGCCCTGCTCTGTCAGTTCACCGCGCCACCATGTGAGCTCTGAGCTCCGGTAAACCGCCTCACACATGGCGCGCCGGCTGTTGGTGATGCTACGGATGTTTAGACGCTATGTTTATCAATATTGAGATGTAAACACTGGCAACTAAAAAATAACCAACCAAAAGCAAGCAAAACACTTTTGGACGTGGAACGTGTGTGTGTGTGTGTGTGTGTGTGTGTGTCGACTGAAGGTATGGCGCGCAGTAACCGCTAGCGACGACGCCATGCGGGGGGCGCTGTGTGCCAAACATACAGTAAGCACACATTAGCCGGAGTGCACAGCGACGGCAAATAGGGCGAGACAGGCTGAGCGAAGCACCACGAGGGAGGCAAGAGTTCACACAGCGGTGGCGGACATTTAACGTGACTCTTCTGATCCTGTTTGACGACGACCGTTATGGGCTGCTCCCCTCACGCATCGCCACACACCACACTCCCCCGCAACCCTCAGGCAGCAGCCACCTCCCACCCCGAGCCGCCCTGTCCCTCTGTCCATCCTCTCCTCCACCCCCTCTAGACCAAAACCGTGACCTTCCCCCCCCCCCCCTCGCCCTCCTTGGCCTGAGGGGTGAAGGCAACACTTGAGCAATTCACAACAGATTACATCAGTCCTCCACCGGCCGCCCCTGGAGAAGCCTAACCCCCCCACTTTCCCAGTAAAGCCCTGTCATCTGTATTCCTTCCTCCACGCCTCTTCTTCTTCTGCTGGCTGCGGAGCTCCCAGCCGTCTGCTCGGCGTGGTGCCACCGAGCTCCAGCTCCGCAGAGCTCCAGCTCTGGGAGTAAGGAACATGTGTGTGCGTCTGTATGTGTGTGTTGGCGGGTTGCACAAGAGGCAGTGTGATTTGATTGATCACCTTCCTCTCATCTTAACCCCGGCATGGATCAGATTGGTGCTCAGTGCGTGGCGGTTGATGAATGGGATGAGTGCAGAGCCCGTGGGTGGAAGCACACGTGTGACAGGTGTGTGTACATACAGAGTGGACGGGCTGGATCCGGGTCCATGAAAGTGCAGCGGGATGTGTCGTGTTGATTAGCAATGGAAAAAAAGTCTGCATCCATTTTTATGGGGGGGGGAAATATGGGGGTTTGGCTCGGCGAATCAGGGTAATTGAATTATATTTCTCCCATCAGCATGCATGTTATGCAGGATGAAGATATATGAGTCTCGCACGATAGGAACTCTTGGAATGAACACCTACAGACTTACATAACGTTATGTAAGAGCTCTGGCACCTTTAACGGCATACGGAATTGAAATAAGGTCATTTCTATGCAGATGTCTCCATCAAAGGGAGGAATTAAGTAGGTCCGAGACGGAGATGCACGCCAGATAAGACACAAAATCGCTTTGATGCCAGTCCTACCGCTTGGATGTCTTCCTTCGGCGGAGAGACGGGTCAGAACCTGTAGACAAACGCCTGGACCTTTCCGGCTGAGGGCTGATTAAGAGGGCTGAGGCTCCAGCATGCCCTCATGAGCTGAAGAGGCCTCCGTGGAGGCCCAGAACAATCGCCCACACACACTTATGAATACCTGCCCAGGGCTAAGATGAGAGGATACGTCTGGTCCTCAGTGACAGGTGGCTGGGGGAGGTAGGGAGAAGATGCTCCCTTATGCCCCCGCTCCCACCTCCCTCCGCCTGGTCCTGAAGGAACAGGCTGAGGTAAGGTTGCTGGTAATATTTGCTGCACCCTGGATGCTTGCTGCACCTGTCAGCTCGCATTTAATGTTTCCTATTCTGCCTTTTGCAGATAATACTATTTTTTTTTCTACCCGTGAAATGGGATTGGAGGGTAACCGCTGCTGCTCTGGCACACATGCAATGACATTTGTTTATTTCCTCGCTCTCCCTCTTTCTTGTCTCTCTTCCCCCTCACCCGCTCTCTTTCTCTCTCGTCCACAACCCTCCCTTCTAGCCCATCTCTCCTCTCTCTCAGGAGGACCATGAAGGCATTCAGGCTACAGGCTGTGAGTGACAGGTTGCCTTTAGGGAGGCAAACAGGCAAACACTATGAGGCCAAACATGTACTGCACTCCTTGCCGCTGTTGTTCCTCCACGTGAAAACCTTCCCACACTTCTTTACAAGCCTCTGGTTAATGCCTATACATTGTCTTCATCTTCCATTCCATAGCATTTCTCAAGTTAGACTACATTTGAGACACAACACAAATTTGTGTTTGTGTGGGTGCTATTTTATTTATTTAGATTAATAAGGAATGCCAGCCTTTTCCTGCTAAGTTCAAAACACAGAAGAAAACTGCAATGCCTCCTTATCTTTAAGATCAAAATATTTGCAAAAGCACTGTAGCTCCTAGATACTTCCAACATAAACACTTAATATACCATATTAGTTAATACATGTGGAACATTAGAATTAGATGAAGCTTATGCTTCAATAAGAAGTAAGATATCTATCTGTCTATGTAATCAGCAGTGGCTAGGTTAATAACTATATATATTTAGGATTGTGCATGTTGTATAACTTGTTGCTAGTTCAGATAATCTCCTTCCCTTAGACAAAGCAGCGACAGAATGTGAAGTGGGCATGGTGACAGAATCCATACACAAAAAGCCAGATTCTGTGGCCACATTTAAAAAGTTGCAGACAAAAAGTAATCTATACACTGTAATGAATAACAATCAGGATTGTAAATCAATATCAGTGTGTGTTTGCCCAGCAAGAATATATATCATTCTACTCACAACTGCAGCACACCTGAGGAAATAATAACAAGCAGCACGGACTCATTTGGACAAACAAACAGAGCAAAGTATCGACGCCCTGTGCTGTTATTGGATCTAGGAAATGTCAAAGTGACAGAGTGACCAGTAGCGCTCACCAGAGAATTGTACCTCTGACGGGTATGGATCCTGTGTGTGCCTCCGTCTCCACCCTCACAGCAGTCTGGGCTGGGGCTCACAACAGGGATTGATTCAATATGGTCCCAGCCTCCCTAACAGGCTTATTTTAAGGGAGACCGCTTCACATAACGAGAATTCCTTCCTTTTATTGACACTGATCAGAAGTATTATTATATTAAAATGCCTGGGTTTAGTTTAAGAAAGAAGAAGCAACTTCTTACAGGGCAGATTTCCAGGAGTCATTTGCGTTAGCTTTGAAGTTGGCAATGAAGATGGTCTCATCTGAGCGCCTCGTTACAAAAGAACAGACAACATTTTCCTAATGGTGGTGATTGGTATTTGGTTGGATGATTCGAAGAGAACTGTCATGGAGTCCAATTGCCTTTAGATGCAGGATGCAGGATGAATGGTTACTACTGTCTTGGTCATTGGTTGTGTTGGATTCTCATCAGAGGTACCATACTCATAATAATGAGTGTGGTGAAATCAACTGTGAAATCGATTGGAGAAACCTGAAGCTTTACCAATCTGATGAAGCCAACAAGACGATTAAATGTAATTCACTAGCCTCATGGGTGACCACTGCAAATCAGGTTCATCCAGGTGTGAAACATAAACTACTGCAACCTTTATATAGAATACCATAAGCACTAGAGCAAACAGGCATGCAACATGTTGCCGATTGTAACATGTATAGTCGCAACGATTCAATACACCTATTTTGTCATTGCACTATTCACTGCGATGAGAGTGGAAAACTCTAGAATTGCACTAGTATGAAGTGGTTATCATCAAACCATTTAATTAGTCCAGGAACATAATTATAAGTACCTTTTTATGGGATTTGGAGCAAAGATTAATTTGTTGGAACTGTCCAAAGCTACATAGCTTTAGGCCACACAATCACACATTTCTTTGGCATTTGGATACCCATCCAGTTACTGCCTACGCTTTCAGACGTTATCATGACATGAACCATTAACCAGAGGCATGGCAGTAGCAGTGTCCTATCAGGAAAACACATCTGAAGGCTTAGGCAATTTGATTTCAAAGCGCATCTCAAACCACAGCTGTCTAACACGGGAAATACGATTTCAAAAAACGCTGCCGCTAGGGTTCCAATTCCTGTCTTTTATAAAACATGTCATTGTCTGCTGAAGACTCAAACCAAATATGTCTTTTAGGGAACAATAACTGAAACTTGTCTATCATGGGTTCCGTTAGGGGATGAGTGCTATATGCATGCATGCCTCACAGAGGGTCTGAAAGTGGCCTTGGAAGAGCCAAGAGCTCAACGCAGACCCCCTCTAGAACACACAGTATTTTAGTGTAATGCCTCACCAGTGGAACTAATACTGTGAATCATTTGACTAAACAGAGATTCACTCAGGAGACTGTCTCCCAGAAGGGATGGGATGGAAGCTGGGTTGTGATTGACAGCTTTGCTATGTGATTTGAGGATGAAGGATGGAATGGGGTCCCCTTACTAACACTGCAATAATGTACTGCTCCTTTTGTCGATGGGATTCCATCCATGGTAGAAAATACATATTTAAATGACAGAGAAATAGTATGCAATCCTTGATTTGGAAACTATTGACAATTCGTTTGTATACTGCTGCAGGAAATATAAAATAAACTATGGCAAGATGTAAAGCAACCGCTCAAAAATATATACAATTGGATTGTCTCCTCAATCGTCTGTGAAAACATAGCATTGACTTTAGAAATATGCTTAATGGACTACCAGAAGGAAGTACTGTATAGTCGTCACAGTTTTGAAACAAATACATTTCAGCATGAGTCGATAACAAGCAAGGAACTAGGCGGTGAGTCGAGGCACACTGAATATAATAGAGCACTTTTAAATTGCTTTTGAAAACCCACGGGTACCTAAACACGCAAATGCCATGAGGGCAATGAACAGGTGACGAGCTGAAGTCAAAGGATATAGATTTGTAGAATAACTTCCCTATATAATACTCTTTTAAAATCCTAACATTTTGTTTGATTGAGACCTCGACCATGATTTTGGTCTGGTGCCTCAGTCCTTTTATACTCCCCATACTATTAAGTTGAATATTTAAAACAAACATGTATTTAAAGGCAAAGAGGACTACTCACTCATATTTTAGTCTGTTTCCATAGAACAGGGCAGAAAGGAACATAACAGATTGGTGGCTTAGTTTATGGGACTCTTGAAGTTAACTGTGGGTTTTGCTCATTCCTCCTGTGATATGGGCAAGATACTCAATAATTGGTTTGTCATGTCATTTAAATGTAGACAAATCAATAGTCTACAGTCTATTCAACTCAAAACAACTTGAAAGGTTTTCCAATTAAGGTCTAAGTATATAAACGGTATTCTCCTCCTCCTCATTGGCATACTATTTTCAGCACAGCTGCTGCTGTACTGAAAATGTGTGTTATTCATTATTTCCACTTCTGTCAACGTTTCAGAGATGTCTATACTTCTTCACCAATCTTCTTAAGTACAGAACTAATTATACAGAACTGCTTGGAAAATATAGATTCAGCACAGATAGAAGTAGTGAGGAAGGCACACATTGAGTGACAACAATAACAGCTCATTATATTGTGTGGAAATAAGCACAGAATTCAGAAGCAGAATAAATCGAATCTAATTACTAAGGGTCAACCTGGTGTGCATTAAGCATGAGAAAATGATGTTCCATGACATCCATTGCAATCTCATGTCATTTCAGTGTAGTGATTTCCTTCTATTCATTCAAGCCGATTTAATGGGTGGAGTCTAATCAGTCAACCAGTCTAATCGGCCAATCAGGTCACACAAGTCGCGTGGACCTATGTGACCAATTACCTTAATGAAGCTGAATGAAGCTACTGCATTTTGTACTTTGAGGAGGAACCAACTAAACAAAACAGTGTGGGGGTGGGAATTCAGAACACACCCAATAATCCTGAGACAACCTTCCAAGACAGAGTTTATTAGTTGACTTTGAGATTTATATTCATTTACTTTTCGAGATTTTTCTGACCAGATATATGGCGAGTATTTATAAATCTCTCTAAGTGTTGTCACAATACTGGATTTTCTAACTTCGATGCAATACCTTGAAAAATATTGATATTCGATACCACAAGGAAAATTCAATTTTTTTCAGAAAATAACATACCCAAAGTAAACAGAGTTTATCTCCACAACTGCAAGGGTTTTAATAGGTCATCTTGTTGTCAAAATAAAGATTGTTGTGCAAGTGCAATATTCAATATATGGATACTACTTGGTAAGAGTGAATAAAGCTACAACACAGGTTAAGTGGAAAATTACATTTCCACCTGATATAATGATCAGTTGGTCATTATTAGTTGGTAGCCCTATATGAGACACAAACAGGTAGATATCTTGAGAACCCATAGTACAATTTTAACACTTGACCCCTCTATTGAAAGTTCATGGCAAACATAATTGAATGACACCAAGCCAAACACTCACAAATACACCATATGACCACTGGATATGTAAACACCTAGACTGGGTAGCCCCGCCCATTCTGCCGGCGATTTGAGTTCACCCTGCAGAAGGGTCTGGAGAAGAGCAATACATTTCTTTCTAGTTTCGATACGTTTTTGCGGGAGCAAATCACCAAGCTGGCGCGCTATTGGGTGGTTTAACACATTGGCGAAAGGGAAGAGACGGCAAGCGGCCAATTGCGTACAGAGTAAATTTAACTCCGCCCATTGATCACACCTCTTGTGCTGAAGAAAATGACAGCAGCTTCCCCAGACCAACGTGCAATCTACGATTGAGCTTGGTCTGGCAATAGCCAGGTTAGTAAACACCATGTTTAGTTGCACAATTGTGGCCCAGACACTGGATTATCTGTTTATGGTGGTTTTATGCAATCAAACTAAACATTGAGGACAAAAATAACTTAATGATTTTTAGTCACAGAGTGATATGGTTTGGACTGTTGGAAGGCGGAGGTGGAGTGGAGGCTCAGCTTTCATATGATGTATAGTTTGGGTAGGCCAAATTTAGAGAAAAAGATCGCTATTGCTGTGCATGTTCATGGTTATGAAACACAGAACCATATTTTTCGCATATTTCAGTATACATTCGTCTTTTGACTTTCCTTGGTAATTTGCCTCAAAACCGAAGTACTTTTAAACAGCACTCATGCTGTTTTCTATCTCTATTTCTCAAACCGGTCACGGAGGCTCTGCACTTGACACGCTAGCTGTGTTGGCTAACTTGTAGCTAGCACCGTCACACAGAGCAGTGTGTGACACACAAGCTACTGCGAGAGTCGATACTACAGAAGATGAATCGATACTTCCGATACTACAGAAGATGAATATTGAACAGTTTAAAAAATCCAAAAATCGATATTTTTGACAACATTATTCCCTCTGTGAAATGCAATGGTTAATTTGCGTACTGAGATCCTGCTGTCTATCCCTTTAATTATGATGCAAAAAATATAACAAGAAGCAATGCACAGAAAATAACACTTTATTATTAAGTGGGAGCCTTTTTCAGATTAGTCCACTGGAACAGAGCGTGAAATCTGCCAACAAGAAAAACAAATCTATAGATTAGTAAAAAGGAACCTGTGGTAGTGTGGTAGTATTTTGCACAACTCAATGAACCATGAACCAGAAAAAATCATATTTACATTAGACAATATGGAGGTTCTGTTTCCAAATTGCCCCGGCTGCACATCTGCTCACATTGCGAATCGGTTCTTCAAAAGAAATATAAGAAATTGGGTTGAGGCTATGGTAGGACTTCAATAGACAGCAATGGGACTGCACTGCAGTGCTATGCAAAGAAAGGCAAAAATAAAATAACCATGAAAAGAGACTCTGGCTCTTGGTTATTTTGATTGGACCATGACTAGCAGCCATGAACACTCCCCTGAACGTATCGTATGGAGGTTTCACGGTTCCAAATGGAAGACCGATGGTTAATGCTAATACATAATTAATTCTAATGCTCTGCAGTGTAAAATTGAAATTCCTGACTTAAAGAAAAGATGGAACTGTAGGAGACACACAAATGAATCTAAGCCAGTCGCCTATGCCATCTGTCTAAAACCACCAGTGTCTACACCAAAAAACGTCATCATGTCATGATGGACGATTGGAGGATTTCATATGGTTTCTGCTCTCTTGAGAACTGGCCTCATTAAAATCAAGTCAAACAACAGTCTTGGGTTAGCAATTTTATTACGTACAGTAGCACAACTCTTTATAATTTCACTCCGAAATAATGAATTTTTCACCACTTGACCTCAATCTTTTATGTCTTTCAATTATTCATTAAAGGCAGCAATAACATAATTTGTGTTACTGCGCATGTATCAGATCAAATTCTGTCAGAGCGGGAAGAAACTTAATCGTTCAGCCTCAAGCATGAACTTGTCAAAAGTGTTTTATCAGCCTCCTCTCTAACAACCAATGTGTGGGGGATCCAACATGTTATGCTTTGAGTTTAAGCTTGGTGATGAACTAACGTCACACTCTTTACATTGTACATGTGAATATCTTCAGCTTCAAGTTGTATTATTAGCATTATCATCATCAGTGCTATTAGAGATGCTCCGATCAGCATTTTTGGGCCCAATCACCGATCACCAAAAATGTGATTGCCGATCACTGCCGATCACAGAATGGCAGGGGAATGAGAATCTATTATATAATTAATATATATTAAATATATGGAAGATTCCATATATTTTATATATAATCTGGATAGCAGGCAAGCACCATTTTCTGTTCCAATGGACTCTTTATTTTTTCTCTTTGAACCCCCCCTGACTGAAACATGTGGCTCAATGCGTTCATCAAAGCCTCCGCAGAATATGACTGTCATATACGATACTGAAATGTGCCTGCACGCATACTGCTGTTTTTACGGTACTAAAATGTGCCTACGTGCATTCTCATTTTTGATGAGCTCAGGCTCATCAAAAATCAACACCAGGGGTTTCGGCGTCAACTGCTGACGCAAAAGGTGTCCTTGTGCGTCTTCATTCGACGCAGGGGGAAAGTGCTCCCGCAAATCTTTTTTTCGTAGGATGGTAGAGTCAAGTACCGCCTTTAGGGTTAGGGTTAGGGTAGTAGTGGTTAGAGTTAGAGTTAGGGTAAGGGTTACGCACTTATCACTGTTCGCCGTGGAGGGATTACATTGTAATGAGTTGAAAACCCCTTGAATCGAATGAAGACGCACAAGGACACCCTTTGCGTCAGCAGCTATGCAAGTTCTCCGTAAATGAAACGTAACATTAAACTGCCTCCTTTGCCATCATAACAGTGACCCTGTGAAATAAAAAGTGATCAGCTTTTTTGATTGGCGCTGTTGGGGTTCTCTGATCACACAATTTTTAGCCAATTTCGGCCGATCATGATCGATTAATCAGAGCATCTCCAATTGCTATCGTAAACACCATCTGTAGTTGTAGTAGTTGTTGTAGTAGAAGTAGAAGTAGTAGTAGTACTAGTGGTAGCAAGGGCGTCATCAGGTTTTTGAGAGTGGGGGGGACATATTTTGAAGGGGGGTCAGGGGGTCCTCCCCCAGAAAAAATTTGAAAGAAGTAGATGCAATTTCCCGCATTCTGGTGCATTTTACCATGTTTTTAGATTTAAAATGATCTCCCTCTTTCATTGATTTTCCTTGGAGCTGGCATGGTCTGCAATTACTGACTACTATTATGTTGTTTATATATATATATATATATATATATATATATATATTTATTTATTTATTTATATATATATATATATATATATATATATATATATATATATATATATATATATATTTTAACAGCCATTGAAAATGTTTACATGTCTTGATGATATATAGGCTAGGTTTTTTATACAACAAAGTAGGCTATTAGGCACGAATATTTGATCTTTGTGACTTTGAATATTGCTAATGCCAGAGAATGTCTCATAAGGGTCCTAACATTCTTATCAGAAAAGCTGGCTGTGTTTGGCCATGGAAGAACGCAATTTAGCTGTTTGGCCACTCAATGGAAAACTTGGGCAACTCTGACTTACTTTCCTCTTCTTCGAAAAAAAGAAAAGTCCTTATGTCCATCTCGTGTCGCTGTCGTTGATCTGACTCTCAACATGGGCTTGCTTCGGTAGGCTGCGTGTTTTGAATGCGTGCGTGATGCTGCTTTGTGTGTTAAAAAAAAACAGGAAAAAGAGTGGATTTCTATTTATATGGATATTCCCCCTACTGATGAAGTGGAACGGATTTGATTGTGAAGCGATGGAAAGAACGCTGGACTAGTAGACCAGTCATGCACTAATATTTTTGATGGCAAATGTGGGGGGGTCAAAATGACTTTTTTTCAAGGGTGGGGGGGACATGTCCCCCCCCCCAATTATATTATGGTGACGCCCATGAGTGGTAGTAGCAGCAGTAGTAGTATTTAGATATCGGGTATCAAGGATTGGACCCTAAGGTTAGGAGTTAACCATGTTAACTCTGTGAAATGTGTTCGAATCAGATTAAAAAAAAAATCCAAGCAGACACAGTATATATCTTGGAGGATATTAGGCTACTTCCCAATAAACTGATCCCTGAATGAATGTGTGTCTGATGTTTTAATGCAGAGCAAATAGCAAATATGCCAATTACTTTAGATTATTTACTCAAACACTAAATTCAAAGTCATTCAGATGAGAAAAAAATATGTTGCGAATGTTGTTACTGTTGGACATTATTTATCAGAGCACACACATTTTGTTTCCTTTATTTTTAATTAGTCGACTTTTACTTTCTGGTGCTTGGGCTATTTCCATTAAGTATGGTATTTTGAAATAGCTTGTTTCACTTCCACAATGGCTTTTTTCTTGCATTGTGAAGTTCTCTATCCAGTTTTATGAAAAGTTTGGAAAGGTTTAAATGCAATAAATAAATGAAGAAATGCGTTGTGTTTGAACCCTGCCTATGGTCGATCAAACCGTTCAGTGTCATCAGACTATATGCCAGACAGCACCACGGTTGACTGCAGCAGAGGAGATTAATATAAACACTGTTCTTTGTGCCACTATGATTTTGACATACCAATCTGTGATCCTTGGCCCTTAGCACTTGAATGAGCCCCTTGCTTTGTTCTGTTGACTGTGAAGAAGCAAAGAGGTCGAATGCATCGCGGTGCTGGGGGTCTCTTGTATGAGCGACACAGAAACATGAGAGCTGAATGAGCTGGGGTTGTTCTCTCATGGTAGACTCTCCGCCTTGGCTTTCAACAGCAGGGGGACTCATGAACAAGAGCCGCCTCTATATGGACCCCGACCTGGCTCTTGTGCAGATTAATGTACAACTATTGTCCATTATTAGGTTGGGTGCGACCATATTACCCCCTGAGACTTGAGCTCACTTTCTCTTGTTCCAGTAACTTCCATCCATCTCAAGGTATTCGACTCGTTTTAGGGGTTGATCACAAGAAAGGTTTTTTAGATGCTATGGGGGGCTGTAATTGTATCATTATTTGCGATGGGAACTAAGTGTTTTGCTTGCTGCTTTTGCATTGCTGATGGCCTTCCGTTGTTTTGCCGTGAGCATCTTGCTTTCTTGGCGGAGCGCCTAGAAAGATACTGCCCAACATCACTGTAGGTTTAGATGTAGATGGTCCATGGTTGCGCTCTGCAGCAGTAAAAAGGCACAGCACCCCGCTCTGCTTTTTCCAAGGGAGTGCACCGTGCGTTTTACAGCCTACAAGGGTCCTCTGATAGACCTCAATACCTCATTCAATAACACGCAAGTTTAAGCAAGCACTCCGATTGGTCAATTCCCATTCTCAAGCATGTTTAAATGCCTGGTGAAAGAACGGACAAAAAGATTGTGCCTAATTACAGAAAGTATCGCTACGCTAACTAACCGAAACTACTTTCATGAGCCTAGTTTCCATAAAAACGTTCAACTGACCAAGAGTCGGCTATCATTACTATAGGAACTACTTTCTAATGGCGATGAACTCAGGCAGAAAGCCTGAGTGGTACTTGAAGCACAGCCGTAGGAACTCGGCGCAAGCGATAATGACATTCAAGAACGCCATCTTGTGTAAGATTGCTTAAATGTGGCCCAGGCTCTAGTACGACCGATATGAATCATCTCAGATAATGCCATGCAATGCCGTCAAGGTCACATGAAAGTATGCATGCTCTTTTGTCCAGTACATAATGGGTAGTCAGTGCCATCATTTATTGCTTGTCTAGGTACTTGGCATGCTATGTGCAAGATGGATGACCTAAATGTCTCCCACTCCTGTATAAGAGGAGGTGAAACGGTGACATCATGCATGATCAGGTAGTGACAGTGCATTAAACTGGTTCAAACCAGTTATGAGGTCAAAAGGAGCCACCAAGGAATCAAGATCACAGAGTGATGGATGGAAATTTAATTGACAATGCTAATTTGGCATCCCACACGACTGAGCCGTCTTTAACTGAATGCCAGTATGGATCTTACCCTTTCAAATCAAATTAACCTTCATTAATAGAGCGCTTTTCATGCAAAGCAAGAGTTTAAATAACAGTAAAGATCAGAATCACAGAGATACATTGGGCAAGCATTGATACTATATGGCAGACCGATTTAGCAGGACTGCGCAACATATCAGGTGTACCTCCATAACAATTCTGAGATGTTCAATTATATTATCTTCCCTTTTGGGCGATGAGCATCACCCATAGGTTTTTGGCATTTCAAAAATCCATCCATGAAACCGGCCCCAAGTTGAGAGGTTTGTTTTCTTACTTGACACACAAATGTGAAATGAAAATAGCCTTATTTTTCTCTCCACATGACCCCTAATGAGTTTATTATGCCGGTTTGGATGCGGTGGCTGGCACATGCAGCCCTGTGAGACCGCCGGTGTGAATTGAATCAAATTGGAGCGTATCTGGGGGGGTGCTGTGTGTGGGAGGGAGAGGGCCTGTTATGGAGTATGGATGGCTTGCGTATCGTTATAACTCGAGCCAGTGTGAGCATTTCTCGATTGGTATCTATTTTCTACACTCTTTTTTTTCCACTAGCTTCTTCAAAACCCACACGCAGTTGCATGAGACAACATTCTGTCTCTCTGTCCCCCACCGGGTGAGATTGTTTTCCCAGTACAGGGATCCCAACAGTTTTTGTGTATGTGTTGTGTTCTTGTACACAATACTTCCCAATAAGTCACTGTAAGCCATGTGTCTTACCTGCTAATGAGGAGGAGAGTGAACAGCAGAGTCCCTCCGGACACAGACAGAGTCATGATGCTTGGAGGAGCAGAGGTGGTGCTGGTGGTGCTGGGTGAAGTCTATCTGAAATAGACACATAAGAGAGAACAATACCATAAGCAACACTTCTTTCATCGATTCATAGGTGCTGTTATTGAGAAGCTTAGGGTACTGTTCATGTAGAAAAGTGGGCTCCAGAGCAAATTAATCCATGGTGCAGTACACAGAGAACCGTTGGCTGTGGTACACGCAGCACCGCGGGGTGCTGTGCACACAGAATAGTAGGGTGCTGTGAGCATAGAGGATTTGGGTGATGTTCTCAGGGAACCTGGGGCTGCTGTTCACAGGGGGTTTCAGAGGCAAACCAGGTAGGATGGACTTGCTTTCATCTCTGATTGGAATAGAAAGAGTCGGGACAGCATCTCAGAACCCCGGGGAACCGAAAGAAAGACATCTTAAGCCTTAATTATTCAGGTGCTTCATTCAAACAGAAATTTAGCTGATGGGCTCTCACAGATGGCCAATGTTGTTTGTCCTGAAACAATTAATGATTCCACGAATATTTTATAACTCTGGTGCTCATATCTATTATCCAGGTTGGTTCAGCTACCACCTGGCTATGTTGGCGCACACACGCACGCACGCACGCACACACACACACACACACACACACACACACACACACACACACACACACACACACACACACACACACACACACACACACACACACACACACACACACACACACACACACACACACACACACAGGGATCACTTTGGGCTTGCTCTCGACAACCAGAAGGGTAAGCAAGTTGACATGAGCTGCAGGGCCTTCTTTCCACAGCGTAATGGTCTCCTCATAATGACTGACTCTCTTAACTCCACTGCTAGGCTGGGGTCTTAGCGAGAAAGAAAAAAAGCAATAAAATGTATTGCAGTTTAAGGCTTCTTCAGGGAACAAGGGTGCTTGCGACAGAGAGCGAGCGAGAGTGGGAGGCTTTTGTTGTATCTCCCTATAGACCTTCCTCGTGTCTTTTCCCCACCACCTCTTTTAAGATGAATTCAGCCATAGAAGCTGAGGGTGAAATGTCTAGCAGACCATGTCGGGGAGCAGGCCATATTCAATGATTATATGTTTAATGTTTACTGCTGGTTTGCTTACAACAAAGATATTCATATATTAATGCTGAAAGTTTCAGCATTAATATTATAGTTGCGTTGTTGCTATTTTTGGAGATACACGTACTGCAAAAGCAGCATCTGAATAGTGTCTGGAGTAAATGTTGTGGCTCTCTCATCTGTACTTGTGTGCTTTCCACTACGTTACCAATCTGAGGATTTCATTTCAGAAAGAGAGACAACATGAGTAATGAATTTAAAAGGAGAAATTGCTCTAGCTTCGGGCTACTCCTTATGAATGCATCTGCAACCTCTGACCATTCCTTTTTTTGACTCCTCCAAATCACTCCATCCTCTGTATCCACTACCGTGTAGTATCACTATATACATACATGTCTGCATGTGTGTGTGAATCTCGAGGGGCCAAGGGGGTAAGTGGGCGGGTCCCCCAGGCAAGACTGTGACAGTTCAAGGACCGTTATTATTGGATTTTATTGGATTGGCCTCTGGCTGATTTCAAATTCCCAATGCATGAACAATGTTCCTCTCTCTATTGGCTCCCACATCCATTGGTTACATCAGAATCCCCTCCTTGAACTCCTCCTCCTCCTCCGCAGATGCCCTTATTTGCAGTGTTTCACCTCAAATGCTCACACTGTTTCAGTCAAACGCGAAACACAAGCATCTGTTTTAATGATGCAATTCCAGACAACCGCTTGAGTGGTGTACAGCTCTGAAATGTGTAAAATACACATGGAAACTAGAGAAATACTCAACGGAACCATTAGCTGTGGATGGTTGCAGGAAACAGCCCAATTTGCTGAAGCTTCCCCCATATTATGAGTCACAGTTGGTGGGTTGAGCTGGGAGCCGACTCCCCTGGATCCTCAATGCTTTGATGTGTGGAGAGCCCGTCCACTTCTCTTACCTTTTCCCACACGGGAATAACCAAGACTGGTTATATGAACGCAGGGAAATGTATTTAGTGAGTCATTTCGCTTTGGAGCTTTTTGCGTAGCTTATTTAAAGATTTTTAAAGGATCAAGTGGAACTGGATGTGATGGTCTTAAACCCAATACACGGCATGCAGTTGCTCCTGCATACTCTTTCCCTCTGACTGTCTTCCTCACACACACACACACACACACACACACAAACACACGCACACACACACACACACACACACACACACACACACACACACACACACACACACACACTTCGGGCTATGGGCCTTTCCTGCAAACATCCCTCTAGGTTATGTTATTCACACATACAAGCAAGAAAACAGGGTTGTTTTTCTCACTGATTTCCACAAAGTATTTCCACATTTCTCAAAATACAAGTACAGTTGTACTCAAGTACAACTACAGATACAGGTACACCATCAAGTTCAAGCACACATTTAAGTACACATATACGTGTACATTTTTATGCACACATAGTAGACCTAGCTGTACTAGAAGAAGAAACGGTCGATCATTACACAGTACAGGCCACCACATCCTTTTGTCCAGGGCTCATATTCCAGGCAGCCAAGTGCAGCATTAACTCCCTCTGACACTTCCTTTCTCCTGGCTGTGGGCGGAGCTTTGTTTAAGAAGCCTGCCAGGCACCAACCAGTTATCTCCCTTCCCCGGCTGCCGGGTTCCCCTTCCACCGTCTGTGTCGGTCAAACACAGCACACACACAGGCTTCAAGGGTGGAGCCTGGAGGTGATGGAGGGGGGGGGGCACCGCTGACCACCATTGGACATAGGAGGAAAGAGGGGTGTGGAGGATGGGGGGGGGGGGGATTTGTAGCTGCAGGCGGTGGACTTTCAAAAGGGAGGCGTGTAAATCGTATTTTTTGCAGCTGCAGCGGTGGCTCTTCTGCTGCAGATTTAGTATACAGTATGTTAACCCGAGTTGAAAAGGGCAGCATCCATACATATGAAACAAGACATGGCAGAGTTGCATCTTTCACTAAATCAATTCTTTCCTATATTGCTTTCCTCCCCCCTTCTCTATTCTGACTGTACTGTGCAGCAGATGGCAGCATCAGTTACGGCTCTACAGTGGCACCACCTCTCGCACACACACAGACACACACAGACATGCACACACACTCACACACCTAGTCCTGCCCCAAATAGGCTGTCATCTGTGGCTTGGTTTTAAATTCCATGTCTAGCAGCCCTACTGAGAGTTGTATGCATGGAACCTTTGTTGCTATATTCCACATGGACGCAGTAAATCTTAAGAAATTAAAAACATGGGCATTGCATTTGGTTTGTATTAATTACCATGGCAATGACAGTAATTATAGTGAGCTGTCAAATTAAACTTCAACTAATAGAAAAGCATGCCTGAAGGCTTTCGGCAAGTTGCCAGAATCCTTGCAGTAATCCGTGGTGCATTTTTAGAACCTTTACTTTACTCGGAACAGTGTTATGATTTCTGCTGTAACCAACCATCACAGAAGGTGCAAATTATTTCAGTAGTTCCACTCTAGAACTGTACACAATTTGTAATTGTGGTGAATAAGTAAGTATGTTTACTTCTAGAAGACAGCAAGTACTCTTTGATACATTTACTTGATCTATACTAAAGGACTTTTTTCGAAAATAAAACTCCTGTTTTGTGTTGGTCTTTTGAACTACTTTAAGTACTTTTTTTCTGTGGGCAACAAGAGCTAGAGACCCTGAGAGAGGTTAGCATGACTCCCAGACATATAAGGAACTGCTAGTAAGGACCTAGCTAGTAATGAAGACAACCAATGAAGACAACCCTTGTGAATGGTATGGCGATGCCAGTGTTCATTAAACTGGGAGATGAAAGAAGAGGAGCAATGCTAGAGAACAGATTCAAACCCACTGTCCTTAATCATTTTGAATGAGGATGGAGATGGCGGTTGTCACGATGCAATTCACCAACGACTTCATGTGGAAGAGAACGAGACGATTAAAGCGAACAGAGAACAAACGACGGAGAGTGCAAAACACATGGATGGCTGACTTTTCAAAAGCTTCTCTTCGTACCATTCATACCATATCAGAGTCAGTTTGGTACTGTGGCGTGAGTGTGATTTGGTTGAGCGCACGTCAACCTCCACTCCGACCCGGCTGACTCCTCCAGCACCCCCTTCCCAGGGTCCTCAGCTCCTCACCACTCACACAGCAACCTGGTGATGTCAGGCCTGGGGGAGACCAGCTGATCTGAAGACTGAAGAGGCATCTGGACACACTCTCTGACATCCAGAGAATGGACAGTTGCCACGAAACTTCATGCTAACAGATGATATCTCCCAATGCCAGACACATGCGCCACTTAGACGCATGGGGCAGCATTCTGTAGCATGGGGAGCAGGAGACGATAGGATGGCTACAATAGAACCCTCCCTTACCACCCCCAAACAGAACCCACACACACAAATGCACACATGCACACACACTCACACAAGTAATTGGCAATTGGCAATACGTGAAATGTAGCCTATAGGGAAGCAAGCTTTAATGCAATGACACAAATAAGAAGTAGCATATGTGAAATGCATCGCACATTTGGAAGAAAGGGATTCTATATGCCCTTACCATGACTGTCAGTACACATCGCACCCTCCATTAGCCTCAATAACACAAGACCCTTCTCTAGTGGGGCTCTCATCCATCCAGCTCTCACTGCCAGCCACAAGCAGTCCTTATCAGCAAAGAGCTCTGCACTGTCACATGGTCTCGTGTCCACATCAGTCATAGAGCAAAAAGCAGAATTCAGGATTGTTTTTTTAAAATGAGTGTACGACATTTATTCTTTACTGAATGTATAATATATAAATATATATCATAACAATGTATGGGGTACAAACACAACCATTGCAATCTGGAGGCTTTTTGGGAAGGGTACCAAACATGTACATTACTGAGATGGTTTACCTGAGCGAAAGGAAGTTGTGCTTTATTAATTATCCCATAAATACAGTCAATTTCAACTGGAGTACGAATTATATACGGTGGTCAAAATATGTCAATGGGGAAACAAAAATGCACGTGATAAGCTGCTGTCACTGCTGTCAAGTATGGATATATATTTGTATTTCATGAATCGGTGTAACAATCGGTGTAATATAGGTGTAACATTATAAAACATTTAACTACTAACAACAACAGACAGGCTTGAATCGGGATCGGCCAGTCTTCTCCACGCTGCCAGTGATCCATCTGCCCCATGTGCCTTAATGAAGGGTTGCTTTGGCAACAATAAAATCATTTTTCACTTGGCTGATAACTGCGCAGGATCAAAATGCATCCGAAGATTTCTCAAAGGAGGATAGCCAATCTAAAGCTAGACACAGTTTAAACCACAACAATTCCAGCACGATTCGTTAGATTGGCAGCCTAAAGTAAAGATGAATGTAGGCCTACCTATTTTAAAGCGCCAAACAGGCAGGTCGCGCGCCCCAAACTAATAAGCCTTAAAGGAAACACATCACATTAACACACGAGACGACTCCAGAGATACACAGGGAGAGGAGACGAATGTTTACTTTTTTTTCGAAAATAAAGTCGAAATAAAGTTGAAAAATTTGATATAGAAAGCGTGAACTCGGATGTGCGCATGAGAACAAACGCGCCAAAGCGCCTCGTCCAGACGCTCTCGTAAGAACTCGAGTGTTATTGTCGACAGTTGTCAACAATAACACCCGAGTTTATATAATTTTAATGGAGAATATGCAACAACGCGAAAAAAAAAAACATATTAAATGAAGTTGAATAATACCTGTAACGGCAGATGACCGAGCGCACCTCATATATCCAATCGTATCCAAGAAATAGGGATCCGAAACATATTTTCGCACTGAACATAACAGTCTTTTAGGGCTAGACTGAAATCAGCTTTGGACGGCGACGGCACCTGCTGATTCGCGCGCGCACTTCTGCCTGCAAATAAACAACTGGTTGTGCTCCGTCAGCGATCTCTGATTAACTACTATTGGGGCGCGCGCGGCAGCGGCGTGCGCAATGACGCACGGACCAGGCTGATTTTCTCAAAAGCTGTATGCCTCCTTTCCTGTCCTTTGAACATATTTGAAAGAGAACATGCGAGCATTGTGCGAAAGAACAACTTTTGATAACGACTGTGTGTGTTAAAATGGATTACATCATATTTGTAATGCATTTTTATTGGCTTGCATGATCTATTTGATCGTTTTTTCATCACATGAGGTGTATATAGAGAAATAAAAACGATGGATTGTGCCTGGAAGTTGTAAAATATCAGCGTGAACATCAATTCAGTGTTTAACTAATGACATTACTGGTAAATTGCTATATAACACACTTATACAGCCTAGAAAAAACATTCAAAACATTCCCTCCATTGCTTCCTTCTTAAGTGCTCCTGTCCGCTCTCGTTTTGCGCTTCACCGCAGCGCGTTCTATTCTGGACCCATTGTCCTCTCCAACGGGGTCAATGCAAATTAAAAAATTCTGAGCTGAGGTGTCCCAGAGGAATATTTGACATCCAGAGGCACCGTCTGCCAGGGTGTTTCTGATGGATGGAGCACGACAGGCCTCTGTCTCGGGGCCTCACCTCTCCGCCTCCTTTGAGGGTATAGTATAGCGCACCGGGATTCACTTCCAGAGAGCTAACTGTGTGTGAGAGAGGATGGAAACCATTCAAACAGGAGCGGATGCTGGCCCTGGGATAGCAAAAGAGCCAACAACAATGTAGATACTTATAACCCATGGACTCCAAGTGACCCTATACTCATATTATAGCAATACATTTCATCTAGATTCTCCAACACAAGAGTTCTTGAGTGGGGTGCATGATTAAAGCCCTCATTAAAGTCAAAGTCAGTGTTTTCCTCCTCCAATATTTCCCTACAGTACAGCAGGAGCCCATGTCCATTGAGCGAGGCAGATTCTTTCCTCAAATGATTTACACAGGCCATTACAGCATCAAGGTCTTCACGGGACATAAAGGCAGACATCTGCCCGCATTGATAACCTTAGCAATATCTGCATTCCACACGTACGTGCTTTTGTGAATAATCAGCTTGAATATATAGCTGCAAAATATTTTCCCTTGGGTCTGTTGTGTCCTCATCAGTCTCCTTAAAGACGTTGAAGCTCAGTACCCCCTCTACCCGTCCCCAGGCTCTTAGTATTTATGCCTATGGTAGTAAAGGGGCAGGTCTGCACCAGAGATGGCATCACCTTCAAGGCCGGCCATCGCCCCCCCCCCGGCTCCCTCTACTCTAATTCTTTATGGTGACAAGATCACATGTGATTAATCTCCCTCTCACACGACTTCACGTCTGATTCTAATCCCATTTCCAGCAGGAACACCTGAACCCCCCCCTCCCCCGCTCTTGCCCCCCAGCTGTCTGCTGCACAGCGTTTAAATACAACAGTACTCAACATAGTCCTGCCTGTCTGCCTGCCTGGTACAGGTGCGTGTCGTGATCGCCCATCAGGTCAAAGCCCTGGTCATTAAAGCCCTGCTCATCCCTGGAGTGGAGACCAAGCTAATGCTTTTATGGCTGGCTGCTGTGATCTGGGATTTAACTGTGCGTTGCGAAGGGGGTCAACAAGGTTGGTTGTTTGGTTGTTTTCTTTTTTTTTTTTTTAAATGAAGGATGAGCCGATGCTAATCCATATGGGATATTTCATGAAGACTACGGTGTTCTGATTGAATGGGAAAGTGTTCCAGTTGCTATCGCTGTATTTATATATGTAATATCAACTCTTACAATCAGGACGTGCTGCGTCACAGAATTGTCATCACAGAGGTGATTCACAGTTCTGTTAGAGGATTTCTGAACATTTCTATAAAACATCCATGTTAGGGCGGAGAAAGTGAGCAAATCCTAAATACATAGCACCCTTCTTAAATCTGCTTTGCGAAAGCTTTACACGTCACATGTTTTAGGATAGCACTTCTCAAAGAATCCACCATGCTCTACATAGTGAGTCCGGGGTATATCATATCACAAACTAGATGAACATACTGATGGATCATTCTGATCAAAGCAAGGGAGTGGCACTGGGACATGATTTATTTTTGGACAACAGAGTCTATGGCACTGAAGGCAGGCGTCTGTTTGTCCGTGTATGTCTGGCAGAAATCAAAATACTAGTGGGCAGTGGAACACAGAGAAAACACAGGAAACACTGGAAAACACAGAGAGTTATGCATTTTTCATAAAGCCTGCAGATTTTTCTAACTTTATGGATTCACATGTGTGTCGCACATGAAATTTGTCTCGAAGCCACCTGGCAGTTTAGCCACTTTTATTAAGAACAAAGAAAAACAAGTGTTCTCATTTCATATTTAATGGTAAAGGCATTTGATGTTTACCATTAAAGACACTGCCAAAGCCTCTGCATGTCATGGACGTTGTAAAATGTCTTTTACAATGAGAGTCGCAGGGGTAAATGCTCATTTGTGAGATAATAAAGAACTCCCTGTGGTGCGTTCACAGCACACCCATCACCTCTATGGAGCAAATAGGTTGCCTTTTATCCCCCATGTTCATTAAACAACAACAGATGCTGCAATCATTTAATGGACAGCAAAATAGAACACGTACTATCCATAGAGAGTGTAAAAAACATACACATAATTGGACAACATGAGAGTACCAGGTGTCTTTGGTCTATAAATCATGTTGGGCATGAACAAGGCTGTCGAATGAACCTCTATTAATTGCTGACGACAAAGCAGTGGTAGTGTATTAACCAGTGGAACGTATCCCCCATTGTCTCTTCAAGGGGATTGATTGGTGTTTAAAATAAGAGGTGCACAGGGGATGGGGAGGGGGAGGAGGGGGGGGGGGGCTCTCAAGGCAGCAAGGTGACCTTGGACCACCGGGAGATAGATCTCCTCTCAAAGCCCTTGAGGATTCACCCATTTTCCCACCATTTTAATGGATGATCTTAAGCTGGGAGCTGGGATTCTGCGGATCCCATCGTCAGGCGCTGTCCAGCGTATAGCTTACACCCAGTGCCCTTGAGACGGAGGGGTGAAGGCCTGGGGCCCCATCTGACGGCGGCCCCTCATTGCATTGACACATTGACATATGTTAAAGTTACACCAGAAGCTGTGTGTGTGTGTGTGGGGGGGGTGTATGTGTGGGCGTTAATCCTGACATGTATTGAGAAGTTTCACCAGCCATTGCTCAGCACCAAGGACAGCTCCCGCTCCAGTGTCAGCCCCCTCAGACAAGGCTACAATCACCACAGATGCACAAGGGAAAACAGTGGAAAGTGTGGCAATCCCTCCCACTGCTGCTTAGCTTGTACTCAGGACATTGTGCTGCAGCATTGATACCGGTTCAGGCCAGAGCAAGGCTTAGAAGGTCCTTCACTTAAGCTGTCCACCACAACCTTTCAGACATAGTGTGAGATCCTGACGGGACAACACAGCAGTGCTATTCCTTTTCCTTAATCCACCGCCCCGCCTGTCTCACACTTCCGACCGGAGCGTGATAAGGTGTTCTTCATCAAAGGTGGCTGGAGATTGCAGCCCCTTCATAACATCTCAATGATATCAAAGGCCCGGCGTGTCCGGCCTCACCAGAATCGTTGTGCAGACAGATGTTTCGGTGGATTGGACGTTGAATCAGGGTCTACTTGTTTTGTTGGTCCACAGGAGCAGATCTCAGAGCAGAACTGGTGTGTCTCGTCGTCACATCTCAGTCCTGCGTGCCCACACATCACAACACTCTTTGCTACTTCAGCGGTATGCGTGTGTTATTTCTTTCCCCACGTGGCAGGGTGATGATCAGAGGATGTGTGAGTACACGGCGGCGCTCTGTGACAGAGGGGGGGGGCGTAAGGTTCTCTGAATAAAAGCAGCGGGAAGCGACCTGGTCTCATCATCCAGTCTCATCAGCTTGTTAAGGTTACCAAACAAGAGCCGACAACTAATTCATTATCTGCCGCGGTTATGACCGCAAGGTTTGATGTTTTAACTTGTAGTTAATCTTTGATCATAAAATGCAAAGTGCCTATTTGGTTTCGTTGTTCTATCATTCAAAGGGGTTTCATTTTAATACAATTATTAAGGAACAAGAAACCGACCGGCACTAGAGTAAAATGGCTTTTATTTTTTTTAAATACCCTTTGTTCACATTTGCCATCCATCATTTGATCTCTCCCTTACACACCCTCCCTATCTTTTGATCATCTTGCTCTACAGCAATAGCTCTCTTTCCCTCCCTCTCCCTCCTACTCTTTCTTTCTCTTTCTCTGGGAAAAAAATATTTTTGCACACAAACATTTGGTTATTAAGGCAATAAATGGATACAAATATTGATGCATTCACGTAGATTGATGAATTCATCATCAATCAACTCAATTAATCCAATCTAACATTCAATAATAATTGCATGTATTGACACAACCAACAGTAGTTTTAAATCAGTTTATTTTTACAAAAACAAATACATTGAATGGTTATTGATTGGTTATTGATTGGTTATTGAGCAGTGGTGAATAGTCATAGGAGGTTATCCTCTGGCAATAGTGTATGCTCCAGGAAGAATCATGTTGTTATTATATAGTTGTACAGTTGATATATCTGCTACATTATTATAATATCTGTTGAAACTGGCTTATGCTTCATACAACATAAGCCAGCTCCTGTCATTTTTAAGGGGGTGGGGTAGTCTAGAGAAGGTTATGGTTAGGTTAAACCCAAAACGTTCATGGTTACAAATCCAATTTCACTGAGCAACATACCTATGACGGCTGGCTCGCTCATCACATGTATCTGAACATGTCAGATTGAACATGCTCAATGACTAAACATAGTGATTCAAATGATACTCCAGTATGTGTTCCTTTTTATGTGAATGACATTCACGCAAAAATATTGAAATCACTAGATGAGATCCAGCCAGCCTCATTACTAACAAGGGTCTAGTTATAGAGTATAAATATGGCAAACAGTGAACCAAAATCAATAACCAAGATCCACAAAGGACTATGTTTCAGACAATGGTCCAACTGGCCACATTAAGGAACAACTAAATACAGATTCACATAATTGTGAATTGATTGTTGAATCAATGTTCAACAATCAGTGTTGTTTTAATACAAACTAAATTACCAAACATTTGGTATAGTGCCTTTTCAATCTTGTGATTTACACTGTAAACATTCAGTACTAGCTCCACAACTATCTGGGGCAATCCATTAATTGAATAGTGTGGAGGGGGGCGGAGTCTGGCCGGTAGGGGGAGTATGGAGCACCAGGTCGGCTGGGGCGATTGGGTCTGATTGCCGACAGGTGTCCGCAATCAGACCCAATCAGGAAGTGTGTATTTATGTGCCTGCTTTGCCTTTCAGTAGGGGAGAGAACACAGAGAGCGGCAGACGCGCACGTGGACAGATCGACAGGGGAGAAAGGGCAGAGAGCCTGGCCACAGTGTTTGTGGACCCTACTGTGCACTTTTCGTGCGTTCTATGATTTACTTGTTGTTCGCTTTTTGAGCAATAAAGCGAACCGCGTGTTCAAAACGCCAAGCCTGTGTCCGCCCACTCCTTGAACCCGCTACAGTGGCGCCCAACGTGGGGCGAGTGCGGCTATGGAGCAGTCACCATTGGCAGCGATACTCGGGCATCTCACGCAGATGTCCGAACGGCAGGCGCAGCTACAGCAGGCGCAGAACGAGGTGCTCCTGGAGCTGGGCCAGTCTTTGACCGCCGACCGGGCGGTCCTCCAGGAGCTCCTCGTCTCCAGCGACCGCGATCGGGAACCCAGAGCGGCGGGGGCGGTGGGCCACATCCACGTCCCCAAGATGGGCGAGACCGACGACGCGGAGGCCTTCCTGGAGACGTTCCGGGGGGTGGCCGAGGTCTCCGGGTGGCCACGCCAGGAGTGGGCTCACCGCCTCCTGCCGCTCCTGACGGGCGAGGCCCAGCTCGCGGCCCACAGTCTGCCAGCAGGGGCCCAGCGGGACTACGAGGCGGTGGACAAGGCCATCCGGGACCGGCTAGGCCTGAACCCGGAGGAACATCGCCGCCGGTTCCGGGCCCTCACCTTTTCAGAAGGCGATCGCCCCTTCACCTACGCCCAGCAGCTGCGGGACCAGGCGAGGAGGTGGTTGGCCCCGGAGAGGAACAACCCCGAGGAGATCGTGGAGCAGGTGGCCCTCGAGAGGTTCGTCGAGGGGCTCCCAGCCAGAACATCCACCTGGGTCCGGTACCACCGGCCCGAGAGCCTCTCGGCGGCCGTCAAAATCGCGGAGGGCCACCTGATTCCCCCCTCGACCGACAGAAGACCACCAGCACCAACTCCGAGCCCGCGGACCGGTGCGGCGGCCCTGCGGGGGTACAAACCCACCCCGCTACCAAGAGCGAGGTGGGGGGGGGGGCCCACTCCAGAGCAGGCACATGAATCACCTTCCCCCCCCATCCCGCAGGCGGGCCCTCAGACGGCAAGGGAGGGGTGTTGGCGGTGCGGACAGCCGGGACACCTTCGGAGGGACTGCCCGATGATGGAGGTGGGCCAGGTTGTCCGTGTCACCGGCGCCCCGATCCCTCCCTACGGTCCCGGCGAGGCGTACCGTATCCCGGTGAGGATACAACGGGGTACGTACCAGGCGCTGTTGGATTCCGGCTGTATGCAGACCATGATCCATCAGCGCCTGGTGCGGTCCGAGGCATTGGTCGAGGCGTCGAGCGTTTCGGTGAGGTGCATACACGGGGATGTTCACACGTATCCCTTGGTCCCTATCGAAATTCGTTATGGGGGAAAAACGCATAGGGTCAAGGCGGCGGTTAGTCCGAGCCTCACGTACCCCCTGATTCTAGGGATAGATTGGGCTGGGTTTCCAGGGGCAGTTAGCGAGAGTGCGGGGGTACGGACACGACAGATAGGGACATGTAAGTCATGTGCTGTGTTCTGCGCCGATGCGAGGGTGTCCGACGCTGCTCAGGGATCGGGGGAGGAGGCGGGAGGTTCTCAGCCCGAGGGCCGAACGTCGACATTCCCACCGGTGGACGATTTCCCCCTTGAGCAGTCTCGTGACGCTACTCTACGCTCCGCCTTCGACCAAGTGATTTCCATTGATGGTCTTCGGGTACAGCCAGACGCAGTGCTGACTTACCCACACTTTGTGGTGATTAGGGACAGGCTTTATCGGGTGAGTCGTGACACCCAGAGTGAGGAGGTTGTTACCCAGTTGCTGGTACCCAGGAGCCGCCGGGAAATGATTTTCCAGGCGGCGCATTACAACCCAATGGCGGGCCATTTGGGGTACGACAAAACACTGAACCGGATAATGGCTCGGTTCTATTGGCCGGGAATTCGGGCGGAAGTGCGCCGCTGGTGCGCCTCCTGCCCCGAGTGCCAGTTGGTGAATCCCCCGGCCATCCCCAGGGCTCCCTTGCGGCCCCTTCCCCTGGTGGAGGTCCCATTCGATCGCGTGGGCATGGACATTATCGGGCCATTAGAACGTTCCGCACAAGGGTATCGATTTGTGTTAGTCCTGATCGACTACGCAACCCGATACCCGGAAGCAATTCCGTTGCGCAATATCTCCGCGAGGAGTGTTGCGCAGGCGTTGTTTCACGTCATATCGCGGGTGGGAATCCCAAAGGAGATTCTCACTGACCAGGGCACCAATTTCATGTCACGCACGATCAAGGAACTTTACGGGTTGTTGAAGGTCAAGGCCATCCGCACGAGCGTCTATCACCCAGCCACAGACGGCTTGTGTGAGAGGTTTAACCGGACGTTAAAGTCCATGATCCGGAAGTTTGTACTGGAGGATGCTCGAAATTGGCATCAATGGCTAGACCCTCTGTTGTTTGCGGTGCGGGAAGTGCCTCAGGCTTCCACAGGGTTTTCCCCGTTTGAGTTGCTCTATGGGCGCAGGCCCAGGGGCGTCCTGGACCTCATTAAAGAAAACTGGGAGGAGGGGTCCAGCGACAGCAAAAGCGAAATCCAGTACGTCATGGACTTGCGTGCAAAGCTCCACTCACTCGGGGTAATGTCACGTGAGCATTTGCGCCAAGCCCAGGAGAATCAGAAACGCCTGTACGACAGAGGGACTAGATTACGCGATCTCACGCCGGGGGACAAGGTCCTTGTTCTGTTGCCCACCTCTAGCACCAAATTACTCGCGAAGTGGCAAGGTCCCTTTGTGGTCACACGGCGAGTCGGGGACGTGGATTACGAGGTAGTGCGGTCGGACAGGGGCGACGCCCGACAGATCTACCACATCAACCTCCTGAAAAGGTGGAATGATGTGGTCCCGGTCGCATTCGCCACGACGCTACCGGAGGGAGAGGAGCTTGGACCGGAAGTCCCTGCCCCGGGGCCCATCCCTCCGGTCGGCCGAGGAGAGGATCTGTCGGAGAGTCAGGCGGCGGACGTGGTCTCTCTACAGCTCCAGTTCGCCGACGTCTTTTCGCCCCTGCCCGGTCGCACCCCGTTAATAACTCATGACATCGAGACGCAACCGGGGTTAACGGTGCGGACACGCCCCTACAGGCTGCCCGTACACAAGCAAGACGTGGTACGGCGCGAATTGGCAGCAATGCTAGACTTGGGCGTCGTCGAGGAGTCCCACAGCGACTGGTGCAGCCCCGTCGTGCTTGTGGGAAAGCCGGACGGGTCTGTCCGGTTCTGTGTGGATTACCGTAGGGTGAATGCGGTGTCTAAGTTCGACGCCTACCCGATGCCTCGGATCGACGAGCTTGTGGACCGGCTTGGCATGGCCACCTACTACACGACCCTGGACTGCACGAAGGGCTACTGGCAGATTCCGTTGTCTCCAGCAGCCCGAGAGAAAACGGCGTTCTCCACTCCGCTCGGTCTGTACCAATTCAAGGTACTTCCGTTCGGGTTGTTCGGGGCCCCAGCCACGTTCCAGCGGCTGATGGACCGGGTGCTGCGACCTCATGCTGCATATGCTGCCGCCTACCTCGACGACATAGTCATCTATGGAGACGACTGGGGGCAGCATATGCAGCGGGTGGCGGCCGTCCTTCAGTCGCTGAGACGGGCGGGGCTCACGGCCAACCCGAAGAAGTGCGTGATCGGGCGGAGGGAGATCCAGTATCTGGGGTTCCACCTGGGGCGGGGGAAGGTCCGGCCGCAGGTCGGTAAGACCGCGGCGGTCGCTGCAGCCCCCCGCCCCAGGACCAAGAAAGAGGTGAGGCGGTTCCTGGGGCTGGCGGGGTACTATCGGCAGTTTGTCCCAAACTTCTCCGACCTGGCCAGCCCCTTGACCGACCTCACCCGGAAGAGGGCCCCAGATACGGTCCAGTGGTCGGAGCCATGTCAGGTGTCGTTTGATGCTATTAAAACAGCCCTCTCCGGGGAAGCCGTCCTGTGTGCTCCTAATTTTGCTCTCCCTTTCTCCGTGCAGGCAGACGCGTCGGATAGGGGGTTGGGCGCGGTCCTGACCCAGCAGGTGGGGGGGGCCGACCGACCGGTGCTGTACCTGAGCCGGAAACTATCGGACCGGGAGGGTCGGTACAGCACCATCGAGAAGGAGTGTCTCGCCATCCGATGGGCGGTCGGCGCCCTCCGCTACTACCTGCTGGGTCGCCAGTTCACCCTCTATTCCGACCACGCCCCCCTCCAGTGGCTCCACCGGATGAAGGATGCCAACGCGAGGATCACCCGGTGGTACCTCGCGTTGCAGCCCTTCCATTTCCGGGTGGCCCACAGGCCGGGGTCGCAGATGGTCGTGGCTGACTTCCTCTCCCGTTCCGGGGGGGGGGAGTAGGCTACGGCCGGATGGGTCCCCGGCCTGTGTCGGGCGGTGGGGGTATGTGGAGGGGGGCGGAGTCTGGCCGGTAGGGGGAGTATGGAGCACCAGGTCGGCTGGGGCGATTGGGTCTGATTGCCGACAGGTGTCCGCAATCAGACCCAATCAGGAAGTGTGTATTTATGTGCCTGCTTTGCCTTTCAGTAGGGGAGAGAACACAGAGAGCGGCAGACGCGCACGTGGACAGATCGACAGGGGAGAAAGGGCAGAGAGCCTGGCCACAGTGTTTGTGGACCCTACTGTGCACTTTTCGTGCGTTCTATGATTTACTTGTTGTTCGCTTTTTGAGCAATAAAGCGAACCGCGTGTTCAAAACGCCAAGCCTGTGTCCGCCCACTCCTTGAACCCGCTACAAATAGACTGTGTGTCCACCTTGTACATTTGTTTTACTCATATCATTGTTGCATTATATCAGACACAGCAGTTTCAGAATGGTCCTGTTGTGTTACCAATTGTCTGTTACCAAGCCATGCATTTACAAGCTCTGCCATCCAGGGTGGCCTACATAATTAATCACACTTGGTTGATACATTGGTAGTTATACCAAAACAAAGCAGAGAATATCCAATGCATAACCAATAAACCCTATTCATTCCCCCCCTGCAATATGTGTGAGATCTGTTTCCATGGTAACATTCTGAATTTATGTTTGCTGATCTATGGGGGATAACTGTAAAATGGAAAATGGAATACATGGAAACAAATTAAATACATTTTATCAACATGTCTCCTGTCCGAGTATAGCAACTGCTTCTAATCCTTCTACAATAAATATTTTTCTCATTCTCTCACTGAACCTACGATAGAGAGTTTGTGTGTATGTGTGTGTGTGTGTGTGTGTAGACACGGCCTTGCCTAAGCAATGCTTTTTTAGTTATAGGTGTCTCAATGGTTTTATACATGGCACTAAATATTCTTTCTGCGTGATCAGTAAGGGGGCCTCAAACAAGTAGTAGCCTAAGGGCCAATGACTACCTTAATCCACCGTGTGTGTGTGTGTGTGGTGTGTCTTCCAGTTAATCTACAAGAATGACAGTTTTCAACTTATGTTTAAATATCAATATCATAAAAGTTGATAAAAGACAAACTGATAGCCTGACTAGTCTTTCCTAGCCACACAGTGTGTGCTTATGCACATGTTTTGGGTATAAAACATTGACTTAGAAACAGCTCATGGACTTGTGTGAACCTATTCATATTGTGTGTGTTTATACACTTTTTGTATAAAGTAATAGTTTTATTTTAGTCATTTAACATTATAGGCTTCTTCAAGAGTGTCTGTTTTGATTGACAAGACAGCGGAACTTCAGCGGACCTCTATGACATCACAATGCCCGCTTCCCTATATAAGTCACTGCTCCTCAGTCCAGTGCTCAGTGCTGATCAGAGAGTCGAACGGTAAGCATTACCTCGTTATCACTGAGCAAGTACAGCAGCGTTTACCCAGGTAGCTTTTGTTAGAAACCATGGGGCAAACGATGGGGAGGAGGAACCGGGTGAGGAACCGTGAGGACCTCACCCACCACGAGGGTCTCCACGAGGAGGGACCCCAACCGGAGGGCCTCCAGCAGGAGGTCCTCCACCAGGTGATTGTCCACCAGGAGGGCCTCCACCAGGTGATTGTCCACCAGGAGGGCCTCCAGCAGGAGGTCCTCCACCAGGTGATTGTCCACCAGGAGGACCTCCAGCAGGAGGGCCTCCACCAGGAGGGCCTCCCCCAGGAGGGCCTCCAGCAGGAGGACCTCCACCAGGAGGGACCTCAACCGGAGGACCTCCACCAGGAGGGCCTCCCCCAGGAGGGCCTCCAGCAGGAGGACCTCCACCAGGAGGGCCTCCACCAGGAGGGCCTCCCCCAGGAGGGCCTCCAGCAGGAGGACCTCCACCAGGAGGGCCTCCCCCAGGAGGGCCTCCAGCAGGAGGACCTCCAGCAGGAGGGACCTCAACCGGAGGACCTCCAGCAGGAGGGCCTCCAGCAGGACGGCCCCCACCAGGAGGGACCAGAACCGGAGCAGGTGAGTAGGGAGAGGACACGGGTACGAACCGCACACACAAACTTTAAGTGTGCAGATGCACTTTTTTATTCTTATAAACTTGTGCTTGTACATAATTAAGTTAAGTTAAGGTCAAACAGACTTTTTTAAAGAAGTGCTGGCACACACACATACGTACACACGTGCAAAGGCGCACGCACACACACACACGATTGAACACATTTCCTATCAGTACTTTATAAAAAAATATATATATATATATATATATATATACATTTGTTCATGCACATTTCCTTAAACGTTTTCCACAAACATGTAAATCACTGATCTAGACTATTTTTGCAGTTTTCAAAAGAATGTACACAAAACAATCTGGTAACCACGACTACATCATGTGACATCTCTGGCCAGCGGAACGTCTATGACATCATGAGGCCCTGCTCCTCTATATAAGGCAGCGCTTCTCAGTTACTTGTACTTTATTGTATTTACATAATGTCACACACAATTTCTCAATCATACACCTGCACTCATACACACACTCACACACACACACACACACACACACACACACATGCACACACACACACACACACACACACACACACACACACACACACACACAAATACACACACGTATGCACGTGTGGGTTGAAACAGGTGCATCCCTAATCTTCAGTGTAGCATCCTGTTTTAACTGGACGAGTTCCTGACGCGGTGTGTTGTGTCCCAGGTGCAGATCATCATCGGTGTCCTTAGAGCGGATATGGAGATGCCAGTTGACCGCGGTGACGGTATCCAACACCTTCGCCACCTGGAGACTCTCGATCAGGAGGGAATCGACGTGAGTCCACAACCAGAAGGAGGTCAACGGGTGAGTAGGAAAAGGACACGGGTACGAACGGCACACGCAAACTTTAAGTGTGCTGATGCACTTTTTTATTCTTATAAACTTGTGCTTGTACATAATTAAGTTACGTTAAGGTCAAACAGACTTTTTTTAAAGAAGTGCTGGCACACACACATACGTACACACTTGCAAAGGCGCACGCACACACACACACACACACACACACAATTGAACACATTTCCCATCAGTACTTTATCAAAAAAAATGTCTATATGAATATGTTCATGCACATTTCCTTACATTTTTCTACTGATAAAACATCCAAATGACTTCAGCATAGTTTTGCAGTTTTCAAAAGAATGTACACAAAACACACACACACACACACACACACACACACACAAATACACACACGTATGCACGTGTGGGTTGATACAGGTGCATCCCTAATCTTCAGTGTAGCATCCTGTTTTAACTGGACGAGTTCCTGACGCGGTGTGTTGTGTCCCAGGTGCAGAGGATGATCATCTTCATTTACCTCGAACCAAATATGGAGATGCCAACTGGCCGCAGTGACGGTGACCAGCAGGAGGGACCCCAACCGGAGGGCCTCCCCCAGGAGGGACCCCAACCGGAGGGCCTCCCCCAGGAGGGACCCCAACCGGAGGACCTCCCCCAGGAGGGTCTACACCAAGAGGGTCTCCATCAGGAGGGACCCCAACCGGAGGGACCCCAACCAGAGGGCCTCCCCCAGGAGGGACCCCAACCGCAGGGCCCCCGCCAGGTGAGTCTCCACCAGGAGGGCACATACACATACGTACACACTTGCAAAGGCGCACGCACACACATACACACACACACACACACACAAATACACACACGTATGCACGTGTGGGTTGATACAGGTGCATCCCTAATCTTCAGTGCAGCATCCTGTTTTAACTGGACGAGTTCCTGACGCGGTGTGTTGTGTCCCAGATGCGGAGGGTCATGGTCTACATTTACTTCGAGGGACCCCAACCGGAGGGACCCCAACCGGAGGGCCTCCCCCAGGAGGGACCCCAACCGGAGGGCCTCCCCCAGGAGGGACCCCAACCGGAGGGCCTCCCCCAGGAGGGTCTACACCAAGAGGGTCTCCCCCAGGAGGGACCCCAACAGGAGGGACCCCAACCGGAGGGCCTCCCCCAGGAGGGTCTACACCAAGAGGGTCTCCATCAGGAGGGACCCCAACCGGAGGGCCTCCAACCGGAGGGCCTCCCCTAGGAGGGCCTACACCAAGAGGGTCTCCATCAGGAGGGACCCCAACCGGAGGGCCTCCAACTGGAGGGCCTCCAACCGGAGGGCCTCCAACCGGAGGGCCTCCTCCAGGAGGGCCTCCCCCAGGTGAGTATCCACCAGGAGGGCCTCCCCCAGGAGGGCCTCCCCCAGGTGAGTATCCACCAGGAGGGCCTCCCCCAGGAGGGCCTCCCCCAGGTGAGTATCCACCAGGAGGGACCCCAACTGGAGGGCCTCCATCAGGAGTCTGAAATCTCGGAGATGACCGACGACGAAGGGGAGGAACCCGTACAGGAGCCCAGAGAAAGGAGCTGCTGTTGGAGATTCCTCAATTGGCTCAGTGAGGGCGAGCAGAAGGTGCCCACCCCAAAGAGGAACACCAGGACCTGTCTTAAGGAGGCTACTGAGAAACACCTCATCTCCAGCAGTGAGTCCATCAGATAACCTCGGCTAATTGTGCAATCCAACGCATTTCATGACGCCACTCATGATGTTGTGGTGTGTTGCACATGCTCTTGCATTCTTTTAAATCTTTTGACATGTCCATGTTGTTCCACAGAAGCTTATAAACGTTACACAGCTTTGCACTGTACAACGCTCTCAATGAACGAGCAAGCAGACCTGAGGATGAAGATCTACCGGGCTGAGCGCCGGGAGCAGAAGGAGGCTCAGAGGCTGAAGGAGGAGCAGCGCCATGAGCAATGGGCTGCTGAGGTGGGCCTGAGTGATGCAGGAGAGGGGCCAGCAGATGGGCCTAAGAAAAGGATGACCAGATTGGAGAAGGTGGCTTTGGGGTGAGTTACTGTTTAATTCTTACTATGAGAAGATATGAGGCTTCAGTGTGAACAAAAAAGTGATTTTTTTTCCACCTTGTTTCAGGTGCTTTCCCAGATTGGTCTCCCTGTACCGATAGTCCGATCCCCTCCACTCGGCCAACCCCGGTGCGGGTCACCTGTACGTACATATACAAAGCACCACAATAAAACTCAAAGACATACAGAAGAATACAAGAAGCAGAAGAAAGAAGAAACTACAAGACCCCTTTTGGTCTTTGTTGTGGGGACACAATGGACTGAAACCGCAGCCATTTTGAAATTGACCTGGGCTAGGACAAAGTGTGCACGTCCTAGGTCAAGGGACAAAATCCAAAGTCTGTGTCGCAATAATGAGCTTGAAAAAAGAGAAATGAAACTCAAAGACTCAAAGACAGCATGGCTCTATGGACCAATCTCCCATGGCCGCGGTATCCCCATCTTCTCAGGACGTCTTCCACAGTACAACAGGCTGCGCTCAAGCTGGAAGAACCAACAGAGTGTGTTTCCAGAAGAAAATACAAGAACTGCCTGTCATACTGTACATTGTACTTTTGTATTCAACTGTAGTATTTTATTAGATGACAATAAAATCTAATAAAAAATTATTTGAGAAAACTTGTCATCCTGTGTTTGTTTTTAGATGTATACAAATATCTTATACTTAATGGCAGACACGCTCTCTTTGACACACACGTGTTAGAGCGTGTACAAACATACACACACCAGCAGGAAGGAATATGCTTTTTGGCCCAACTCCAGATTCCTTCCTTCCTTCCTTCCTTCCTTCCTTCCTTCCTTCCTTCCTTCCAGACAGACAGACAGACAGACAGACAGACAGACAGACACACACACACACAAGCCCCTGTCTCCATAATTTGTTTATTAATATATGATCTTTTCACTTATTCAAAATGCTAATTCTTTATCTTGCTGTGGTGAGATAGCTTCAATTAGTAACATCCAATACAACAGCCTCAGTGATCCCATGAAGGGCCCTTGAGTGAAACACAAACTGCTGTAACTCGTCATCACAATCACCTTGTTACACTTGTTTAAATCCTCCTGTGACATGATGGAGCTCCAGCAACCACAGCAGGGGAGCCACACTAAAGTCGTCAAAACATCCAAAAATGGCTAACGTACACCATTTAGTGTCACCAGTCAACACGGTCACGGCTGCAACTGAAATCAAAGGGGGCAATTTCAAAGCAGTGCTAGTCAGCACTATGAGTCAGAATGTAAAAGGTGTGGCAAACAGGGCTGTTTGTTGAGTGATGAATGGACTTTAGATTTATTCATAGTTATCACTATGACTAGGGGGGGACCGCTAGTATTTCCTGGGATCTCATTGGCTCCCCACACATGGATAGCCACAACCGCTCGGGGTGTACTTAGAGGGCTGGTTTGCTTTTTGCATAAAAGGGCACTTAGTGACAGGGGCACAGCAGCAGCTCTGGGGAACGGCACAAGCAAGCAGCGTTCGTGGGTCGTCCACAGAGGCGGGGGAGTAGGTAAAATGTCAGCCGGTACAGATATGTGCAGATACAGATACTTTGGGATTGCACAAATAGGGGTATTTTACATTCAGTTTTGAATTGCATCAATGAGTAATGGGAAACAAATGAGCTCTCATTACGGTGTGCTGTGAACGGCTCATCGCCTAAACACACACTATTGATCAAAGTGCCGTACAGTCAATGCTGCCCGAGAGATGGGAATCAAAGCAACTGTAGCAGGTGTTAAAAGTCTGTAGTGTGGGTGCTTGTGTGGTGTGTGTATATGCGTTTGTTTTGTGTGTGTGTGTGTGTGTGTGTGTGTGTGTGTGTGTGTGTGTGTGTGTGTTTGCTTGTATTTGCGTGAATGTGTATGTGTTAATGTGGATTGGTGTGTTTGTGTCAAGGACAAAGCATCTGGTATGCAATTGGGCTCTTGTCTGTGCATAGTGAGTAATAACCCGTGTGTGAACACAGAGAGGGGAGGAGAGACCTTGTTGGGGTTATCACCGGGGGCTACATGGTCTATGTCTACGTTGCATGTGATTACACGGCCTGCAGAATGGAATACCACATCTACATTCAACTGGAACAACTCATTTTCCTTCATTAGGGTCAAGCAGGGGTACTTGTAAAGGGCTATTATTACATAATGAGCACTAAGTTCTGAAAGTTTGGGTCAATACAGATTTTGATTGCACTTCAAGGATAACTGCGTCCTCACAAATTGCCAAAAGTTCTCGTTGTAAACTAAAGAGCAGTTTTAGTTAATCTGATTCACAAACATTTGGTGCTGACCACAATAGCTCCCACACATTAAGACAATCAAGGAACTAAAAAAGATATCCAGTATGACGTGTGAGGGAACGTTGCTGCTTTTACTTCAGACCACAGTATTACATTTAAAAAATAGTAATCAAGAAATTCACCATGCATGAACTAACCCATTGACCCAACCTGCTGGGTAAAATTGACAACTTAATTATCACTATTAGCAGCAAAAAACTCTTCCAGTGTGGCCACTTATGCACCATTGCCTAACCCTCCTGGGCTTCAACTCATTTTCCCCACCTTGAATGGCTGATGTGTGTGTGTGTGTGTGTGTGTGTGGGGGGGGGGGGGGGGGGGGAGAGAAGAGAGGAGGAAAGAGAAGAGAGGAGAGTGAAGGAAAGGAGAGGAGATGTGAAGTAAAGAGAGGAGAGGAGAAGAGGAGAGGAGAAGAGAGGAGAGGAGAGTGTTTGAGAAGCAGTTATTCTGACTGAGCTGTATGTCTCGTGTTGGGGAAATCTGGAAGGCAGCCAGGCCAGCTCTGTCAAAAGGAAGATGAATTAAAAATTATTTCTAATCTGCATTTACAGTTCCTGTATATTTCCTTATTTCCCAGGGTTAAAACTCCAAATAGAAAAATCTATTGGTTATGCCATAGAAATCATATTTTTTGAACTTCCAAATACAAATCTATACAATACAAATGTATGTGTATGTGTGCTTGTTTTTGTGAGTCTCTGTGTGTTTTAAAGTGACTGTGTAACTGTGTGTGCGTGTGTGTGTGTGTGTATTTGTGTGTGTGACTGTCTGTCTGAAGTATTGTCATTTTGGAACTTCGGCATATTGCCTGCAACATTGCAAGGTGACATTGCACAAGAACCTGTAACAAGTATCTCTTCACACATTAGCCTGTTTCTACACCCTCCACACAATCGAGCATCAGAGAGTGAGAGAGAGAGAGAGAGAGAGAGAGAGAGAGAGAGAGAGAGAAGCGCTGTGTGTTCTCCCATACTCCGCCGCGGGACATGCCAGCTGTTTCTCCGCTGTGCCTCCACCCAAACAGAGTAGGAGGAGGAGGGAACAGCAGGGAGCAATGTTTGTGTGTGTATGTTTGTGTGTTGGTGTGTGTGTGCGTGCGTGTATATATGTGTGTGTATGTGGGGACGTTTGTGAAAGACGTACCTCTCATCTGAACAGCCACCACCATGTGACATATTGCGTGAAGCATGTTTGTGTCAATGTCGCCCGACCTAAATAGAGGGAGTGACTCACGCAGAGCACGCGCAGCGGGGAGGCGGCGTGGATGGGCTTGTGGAGTGGAGATGTGATTTAGACTAGAGGAAAGAGTTATCGGAGCGGTGGTAGGGGTAGAGAGAATCTGGCTGGCTGACCAGTATTCCTAACTTTCGTATTGATCACATTGGCTCCCATTGCTAAACATGAGTCTGTCGATGGGAAAGTAAGAAAGGAGAACATCAGTTACAGGTACTCTCATTGTCTATTCCTGCCTGCCTCAATTCCCAGATGGTGCTTAGGCAGAAAGTATGGGTATGGGCGTATTGATCTGCCATGAGAGACACATCTTCTCATCTTCTTCGAGCTGTCTCCCGAGCAGCACACCTCGGTTTTGCACACTTTTCCAGGCTTGATGTTCAATGTTTTGTTTTGGGTGGGATTGCAGTACTGACACAAAATAATTTTCCACAGAAAATGCAGCCTAATCAAAGCTAATACACAGCAAACATCTCCAAAATATCTTAAGTTTCCTCATTCAAGCTTAACTCTATATCCTACTTTTTTATTTTTATTTAGTGTGTGTGCCCAATTTTATTATATCTTGCACTTATTCAAAGTTAAAGGGCTACAAGCCAGACTAGCAGTCTGAAAGTACCCGTGGTTTAAGACCTAGTGCTTCTCCTACTCTGTGACGGATGATTAATGGATGTGCGGGAGGATAATACGCTCTCAGGAGGAGGAGGACAGCTGAGGACATCTCCAACCCCACTTTGCTACAAAAACTAAACGTAGCTTCCGTCGTCAATAAAGATCTCCCTCAAATATAGAAGTCAGACAAAATAAGTGCTTCAATTCTCCCGATAACACAAAGATGACTTCGGCAGCCCTCCGTGTGAAGCCCGTTTCATGTGATCGTAATAGCATTAAGGGCATCATCTTTGCACTTGCGACACGGGTATGTGAAATGTGTAAGTACATAGTGCTGCAAGCACAAGCACACACCATTACATGTGATACAACAGCCCTACATACATTTGGTCCTAAGTGTGTGAGTAAGTAGAGTACATTTTTAACATGGATGTACACAGAGGCATCGTCTGCCTGCAGTGTGACTTATTCAGCAGCAGGGAGAGAGCGAGGGAGAGGGGGATGGGGAGCCAGTGGCCACTGCAGAAATGATCATGTCGTCCCCAGTTACCATGGGGTCCTTCAGTAACTATAGCTGCCAACGCACACACCATACAGACACACCACACACACACACACACACACACACACACACACACACACACACACACACACACACACACACACACACTCTGTCACAGCTGCCATGAAGTGCCTGTCAGAAGCTTCGGGAAACAAGCTGTAAAAATAACCATATTTGGAAGGCGCCAGTGGCCAGTGATGCAGTCGTGACCCATTCAGCTTCTGCCCAGGACATAATGAGGAAACCACAGCTTAGAGCAGAGACTGGGAACTTCATTTAAAGGTCCCATGACATGCCACCAGGTGTGAATGTAACAGATTTTCAAAACGGCTTGTAGCGGCTAATCACACACACACATTGGTGGCATGTCATGGGACCTTTAAGGCAAAACACGTAACAGCTTTAGGTGTCTGACACTCAATTAAAGCGAACTGGAGTTTTAGCAAGGGACTGGGTGTGAGGCAACCATAACATCCAAGAGATAAAAGTTTCATGACTGAATAAAATTAAGCATTGTTTGTCACAGCTTGTAACAAGCTCCTCTTAAAAAAAACAACCTCTTAAAATACGTCTAGATTGGAGGTGTCTGTGGTGATCGAAAATACTTGTTTACTAGGTTGATCAGGAGGTGGTCCATTGGTTCAAGGAATATCACGGTTTATATAAATATGGAAGGATGCTGCACAAAACAAGAGGTTTGCACTAGACACACACACACACACACACACACACACACATTTAATAACACACTCTGACGCAGTAGGACGTCCAAGAATGTGTGACTCAGGAAGTGATTACTGCCTGCTGGGTGCTGTGAATAAACAAGAAGACAGATACCAGAGGGCATAGTCTGCCGCCTCTTTTTTATTCTGATTCTGAGGAGAATTCAGCAACTAAAAAAACATAACATCTTTACTGCTAATAATTTCAACATGTCTGTACCCGGGCCATTATGGGAGTTTATGGTTGCCTCCTGCCACCTACTTCAGCACTGATAATCCCAGATGGCTGAGATGTTATCTATTTAGATAGTACTTATTCCTCGTAATATTATATTTCTCCATTTGACAACAACACAACATAAACAGAGCCACATTTCTGTCACTATAACTAAGTGATGATGTGCTACCACATTATGGTGAAAGCATGCAGTCCAAAACTATATTCATGTTTTTGTGTTCGGCGGTTGATATGTAGATCTATGATTGCAAGCAATTGAAACTATTAAAGGAGCATTTCACCGGTGGAGACATGAATGTGGGTCATATATGTAGTCGAATAGTAACATAAATTTCTTATTTGGTGCCTTCTTGACCGAGAAAAGGCAGACAGTGACTATTTGGCACTTGTGGATTGAAGACAGCAACTCCCACAATGCCAATCAGCGTAACATAACAGCCAATTAGCAGTTCACTTCCTGCCGTCCAGAGTGAATCGCAGCATGAGAAGAAGTTCAGTTTGCGGACTCTGGGAGCTCTAAATAATCGAAATAATATAATTTTAAATTTTTTTAAATATTTTAATTATATATAACAATATATAATATTATATAATATATAGGTATCTATATAATTAAGCAATAGATCACGACAGGCTGTGGAATGTTCTCATTATACCACAGTTAAGGGCCGTTGTTTGTCCCGACGCGCAGCGGAGGCTGACCACATCAGAGGGGGGAGGGCTGGGGGGGGCGTATGAGAGATGCAGAAAAAATAAAAAAAACCTCCACTGGGATGCAGTTGAGCTTGCAGGGATTAAGAAGGTTATGTGGTTAGGGGTTATGGTATTACGTTATGAAAAGTGCACATGAAAAAAGGCGAAAAAGAGAGTGAGAGAACAGCGAGAGTGTGAAGAAAGATTTCCCTCGCGGAAAGAGCTTTTTTTCTTACATGACCGCAACGCAAACTTTGAGTTGCTGCCGCTTACACACGTTTATTTGACACATGCCCTAACCGATACAGCGTGGCCACATACTGTACATATTCCCTTAGATTTTCTTTCACCATATAACTCTGACTGTACCTTTATACAGAAAGATCGGTTCGAAATTAAAAGAGTGCGACGACAGGATAGAAAGAAATTCCACAAGAACAGATAAGGTGTGTCAGAATCGCGCTGCGAATCCCCCCGTATTTGGGCAACGTGAACACATTTTGCGTTTCATATCTTAAGCTCATGGGGCTGTTATTCAGAATAACGTCCCATCTGTGCCACCCTTATGTAAAAGTGTGATTACGCATGGAGAGGGGGAGGCCCTGCTTCCTGCCACCCAGTCTAGTGAAAAGCAAAGCCAGGTGAACCGTGAAAAAGCCTCAACCACCCTGTAGGGCATGCGATGACAGGCAGCGTTCCTTCTCCATCTCTCTCTCTCTCTCTCTCTCCCCCTCCTTGTCTATCTTGCCGATGTGTTCTATGTCAAAATGAAAAGCCACTGGAACAAATGTAAAATGTTTAACCTCAATGTAAAAGGGAAATATCAAAGTGCTCTGACTTACTCGCAAATCTCAATATATACATTTACAAACATCCTTGACTGCGCACACACACACACACACACACACACACACACACACACACACACACACACACACACCTACATTCACTCACTATTAACAACATTGTGGCCAAAAACATCATTGGTCACAAAGAAATGAACGACAAAGAGGACTTTAAAAACATGTTGAGGAACGTGTTGATCATATATTTACTTTCATGCTCTCAATTCCTTGGGCAGGACAGAGAGGCTCTGTGTTCAACACACTGTGACATGAAGACCAGCGGGCTGTGTCTGTCAGATGCATGCCTTGAGGCGTCAACCCAGTCCCACACAAAAATATAGTATAGCGAAGTTGGTCCACAATGGAAAATATAGTCGTTTCACAACGGCTCTAAAATTGTGAGATGCCTACGCTATTTTGGTTTTTTTTTAACCCATTACGCCGCCTTCACACTACATCCGTCCGTTGACGGATCTCTTGTCTTTGCATGGGGCGCTCTCGAAATGCATTGTGGGTTTGTCCGTTCTGTCGGCTCTGTTGCCTGCGTCAAACAGTTGAGAAATGTTCAACTTTTCAGGCAGCGACGGATCCGTAGGCCAATCAGATTGTGTTATGCAAATATACGCAAATACACTGTCCAATGAAATCGCCTTTGTAATACAACCCCGGGAAAACACATGGACTCGTCAAAAAGCCTCCATCGGTCAATGGATGGAGGTAGTGTGAACGCGGCGTCACGTGACTCTTGTCATTTAGTCAGTCAGTTAAAGTGCTTGTGGCGTTTTGTATGCTTGTTTGGGGTTTTGAGGAACTAGAAACGGGGCTATATTGTCTTTAAAAAATTACCCAAATGACATATTCCTTCCTATGTATGTATTTAAGAGCATACTACACCTTCCGTCTTCTCACACACTCAATAATGTGGTTGATAATTGAGATTCAGGTAGATTCCACATTCCACAGCTATTCATCTGGTTCTCTATTACTTATTCCTATTCGTATGCAGCCTGCCATGAACATTGCACTCAACAACAGAAATAGTCAATACACACTGAGCATGAGGAATATCCTCACACAGGAGGGTGATTGTCTGGCGGGAGGAAAAGGCAGACAGTGACTATTTGGCACTTGTGGATTGAAGACAGCAACTCCCACAATGCCAATCAGCGTAACATAACAGGCAATCAGGTGCTTTTCTGTCTGGCGCACCTTAGAATATCTGTCATTTAACTAGCTAGCTGAACCGCGTTTACGCCAAAAACTAAATTGGAAGCTCAACTGTCACACATAATATTGTTATGGCAATAAGTGTGCTATGGTTTGTTAGCCCTTAGTACTCCTATTTACCACTTTTATATGAATGAGGGCTTGTGGAAAATAGGGGTACACCATACTTAAATAGGAAGCTTGCAATGAGCATTTCACACAACAACAGAAATAGTCAATACACACTCAGGATGAGGAATGACCTCCCACACATGATAAATTAATGAATTGTATCAAATAACTAATTTAATCAATGAGCTTGGTGTTTTGCTTTCCCAAATAGGTTATTGGCTGTGTCACTACCAAATCTATCCGTGCTAATACATCTCTAGAGTGGCATAACTAGCCCTAAGACAAAACAAGGCGCGTTGAAAAAAAAAAGTGATTTATTAATTACTAACTAAACTCTGTTAACTGCAGGTAAGAATATGCACCATAGGCACCTTAGAATATGAGTATATTTCCTAGCCAGCGTAAAAACAAAACCATTGCAGCTCAGCTGCCACATGTAAAGTTGTTATGGCAACATGTGCATTGTGGTTTGGAGTTAAAGCTGGCAAAATCATTTATCTTTAAATTTGTAAAGGACTGAAGTGCATTTTTAAGGTGGTCCATCTTCATCTAGGTTTGTGTAAATTACACTATACATAGAACTTCTAAGCAACGTGAACGGTGCTTACATTGTGTACATTAATGTTCACAATCACAGCGTCAGGCTCCTATCACAGGAATCTAGAATCATATGTTCGGGACTTGTTCAGAAAATTGTGTTCACATAACATGTTCATGTATTACAGGATATACGCAAGCTTGTACGAAAAATATAATAATGGTCTTAGGACGTCATCAAGCACATATGGATATGTACGATAACTGTGGGCCCGGGGGGATTCTGGACCAAAACGTACCTCATTACTCCACATATTTGATCCAATATAAAATTTTGTTGATTTTTGGTTGATACATTTTTTTTTGGGGCTATTTCTTAATGAGAATATACCCTAGCGATTTGAGTCCCCCAAAAAGCAAGAGTAAAGAGTAAGAGTAAAGAGTAAACATTCACGATAATAAAAAGCACATTTCTAACTAGAACTGTTATCAAAAAGCATTTTAATGCGAAACAATGTTAATATTGCATTTTCCACTGAGATTCAAATGAATGTCAGCCATTTTTGGTTTTCGGCACTGGCAGCGTCCATATCAACCAAAACGTTGTATTCCAACAATGCTCTTGCGAGACTTGAAAGAATTTTCATAAAATCTAACAAACTAATCGTCATATACAATCACTGAATGAATATTATGTTCTTATTATGTTGTCAATACCAATTTTAATGCAGAATCTATATCAAACTATTGGATTTTCCACTGAGAATATTGCAATCTTGTTGGTTTTTGTACGTGACGCAGGCCAATAGAAAATAATCTGTTTCAAGCAGCTCTAAGGGGCCGTTCTTACATTTTTTCTTTCTTTCACTGTGCAATTACAAAAAAAAAAAAAAAGAGGTGTGGGACTAATTCACCCCTTTTCATATGCTTTGAAAAAAACACGTCTTCTATACGTCTTCTATAGATGAGTGAACGCAGCTTTAATTTTCTCCCTAAGGCATGCTGTTTTTCATATCAAAGGGTGTAGCCCAACAGGAATTAAATTAAAGCATGCATGCGTTAGCGAGACAGAAGGAGAGAGAGAGAGTGAGAGAGACGTGGCCTGTCCTCTCACTGTGACCGTAATATGAACTTTTAGTTGCTGACACTATTACATAATTTGATCTCCTTTGTGCGATTTTTTCAGTCTGTCAGTCTGTCAGTCTGTCTGACTATATATTTATTTATTCATTAATAGGTTGCATTCCTGTCAACCTGATTGTTAAAATCAAAGGCAGAGGAGCAGTGAGGAAGAGGAGAAGAAGGGAGGAAGGTTCAGCGATATCGCCAGGTCAAGCTTTTGATCCGTGGCTACTAGACATTGCTCCGCCTCTACAATCTGCTGTCTCAAACACACATAGGCACCCGCACGCACACACATGCACACGCACACACACACACACACACACACACACACACACACACACACACACACACACACACACACACACACACACACACACACACTCACACACACACACACAGCAGTTATCACACACTGTGGCAACCCGGCTCCGGGACAGCACCCCTGGAAGCCCAACCTGTGGAGCAGGTGCGGCAGCAGGGCTGAAATAGCCTGCTTCTCCACTCCTGCAGTGCTCGCCCAGCCATGTAGGGCTGAAATAGCTTGCTTCTCCACTCCTTCAGGGCTCTCCCAGCATGTGGCTAGTGTACGGAGAGACTGGTTAGGACCGTCGATTCCTCCAAGCTTTTTCGTTCTTTTGTGTTTTTCAGTGAGAGACTATGTATGATTTGGAATAAACGTCCTGTTTTGGCTTTTCCCCTTTAAATTGTGTCCTGTTTGGGGAGGAGGCGGAACACTCAACCAGGCGGGTTGCCACAACACGCACACACTAATGTTGTGTCTTACTCGTTATTACTGATAAACAACATGCACATGCAATAAATATGGAATATATAGCACTTATTGTGTAAATGTAAGTATGTTCAACTTCTAGGACTGAAAATGGACACAGAACTTATTTTCAATTCATGAGGAGGGGGCTCACCGGCTTCGATAATCATACCCAAGTTTAGTGCCTTTGTCAGGAATATGATCTCCCTGTGTTTAAATCAATTAGGCCAGATACAAGAGTACAGCCAAGAGACTTGAAATCTGCTGATATTGATTGTTTGCACCGTGGGGAATCAGAACCATTGATGAAACAAATATCTTGAGGGGGCTGTCCGAGTTATACTGCTCGCTACGTGCTTGATGTGCATTATGTGCATGAAAAAACACGGCACACGTTAATGAACAGAAGGTTCAACGTGAGGTAAGCGCTCAATGACTAAGAGCAACTCACGGGTATGGGATCTCGGCAGCAAAGTGTTTTTTGATGCTCGTCAATGGAGGGAAGTGAGCATATCTAATTAAGCGTGCTAGGACAGAGGAGGGGCACGCCGTGGCGACAGAAGCAGACCAATCAAAGTGTATCCCCCTGGGCCATCTCCAAAAAGTAAAGTAGAACACGGCCTGCGAAGGAACACAGTCGTTTATCATCCACGCACATGGCCACGCCATTGATTAATAAGTGTTGAAGAGCGGCTCAACCCCAGATCAGATACATTAGAGTGTTTTAATTAAAAGCTCTAGAGTAATTACAGTTAAACTAATCAAAGTCTTTAAACGCCTCCGAGCTAAGTCAAGTGTATCAGAACAGACATTGTTCTTGATCAGTTTTTGTTATTTGCTCTTGCGGTCATTTGAGATTGCAAGAAATCACACGCACATACAAACACAAACACACACACACACACACACACACACACACGCAAACACACACACACACACACTAAACCACACGGTAGTTTATCAAAGTGTTGTGTGGATGAGACACGTTTATCTTGTTAGCATATCCATTCATCTCACACTTTATTTGGGCTCTTATCTCTAAGTACAAGAATACATCCACTTTACACAAATTAAATGTAGCCCCTAATTAGCATAAAACAGTGCAAACCTTACTCCGCGAGGCAATAATTGCCAAATAGACTCACTGCAGTGAGCACGCTAACTAGCCGCAGGTTTGAACCCCTGGCATGTGTGCGAGCGAGTGTTAGGACTATACCTGCACATTGGGGCCGTGACCTGAATTTGTAGTAAGCTTTACAAGAGGTGAGTGGAGCCGAGGTAGTGAGTGATGGGCACTGCAAACCTTATGAATGCCTGAATCTCAAACCCGAATGGCTGCAGTAATTTGGCTATGCACTTGAAAGCTTTTCACTTCCGATTCAATCCAGGAGTTGGAAGGACCGGTGCTTTACTGTGTGGGCCATGTCCTCTGTGGAGCCGGCAATCTGATAACAATCGTTATGAAACTATATGAAAGTTAAGAAACCCATGACGTCACAGAAATATCTACCAATGTCTTCAGTGATGGCGGACATGCATGATTTAAAGCATTGGGTTCGGCTTCAGTGCTGAGCACACAGCCAGGTTGCGATGACGTTCGAGCTCGCTTCTCAATGCCGTTTAAGAAGGATCACTGTCACCATCCGTCACCTACAATAAGATCTTGGGAGAGTCTTCAAAGGCTGTCAGTGTTCAGAACACATGCTTATTTAGATAAGAGATAATGTGGCTCCAACACAGTCCAGCTCTCCTGGCAGTCCAGATCTATTTCAGAGACGGCACTATAAGCTTTTGGATTGGCAAACTGAACCATCTGGAAAGTCAGTGCTGTCACCTTCTGTATTCGTGAGTCTTCTTGTCACATGGCTTTACAACAACGCACAACCTTTATACACATCTTGAAAGATTTGGATTAGAGAAATCTCCCGGGGACTAAGTACAAGTACATGCTTAAAAAAACCCAGAAAGAAAACTGCATTGCCCATCATTAGTCAACATTTGTCATGAAAAGACATGTATGTCTGCGTGTGTAAGCCACTGGCTAACAAGGCGGATGGATGAGTAATGAGAAAAGCTTACAAATGAACCAAGTTAGTGAATCACATCAATAATTTGCTCTGATGAAAATGCTTGTTCCAGGAATGACTCTTAACGATAGTGATTCAGATTCACAAACCATGTAGCCATCCCATGAACCGTATTGCTTTATATGCTATCAATTGATTTTACTCATGTTAAGTGACCAAATCAAATAACGATATCTTAGTGCCTCTGGTAAAGGTCAATCAGTTGATAAAGTCCTAAAGTAGCTGAAATTGATTTTACTCAAAGGAATGGTAGGCAATTTGGAGAAACCAGCGGAGTAAGCTAGATTTTAAAGCATCCAACCAAAAAATCGGACGACCCCCCTTGAGATCTCCCTCAAAAGGCAATTCCCCAAACACGCGACTCGCTCACTAACTTAAGGACTCAGTCTGCCTAGCCTTTCAGTCTACTACACCCTCCTCCAAGGAGAGGGTGAAATGGAAAGAAAGAAAACTTTATTACTTTTTATTACTTTATCACGCAGCCAAATTTTCCCAGATTCTTCAGGCCACTGTGCCAATGCTCTTCGACACAGACAGTATGTTGGGGGCAGCAGGGCCTCTGCGATATTCATTTGGTTAAAACTTAGGCTGCAAGAGTTTCCGATCATTTGTGAATATAGTAAATTAATTTAACATATTAAATAGGTAGGCTACAGGTAGGCTAATGCAACTGTATGCTATCCTATCCCAGCATGCTATTCTATTGCATTGTTTGTACCTAGTCTGGGTGAGTCGTTAGCATTGTTGACACTCCTGTGAATGATGTTGAGGTGATTCATGTGTTGTTGTGTCAGGTGCAATGTTACCTTTGCTCTCCTACAGGTGCACTAATGCTGCAGGCAATGATCTGGATAAGAATGAATATTAGATGTGTGTTATTAATAGGAAAAGTATTATAAAATATTTAAATATATAAAAAATATATAACGTACCTTTGAAACAAATGTGTATGTATACTAATCATAGCCAGAAATTACATATATGCTTGTATATATATTCAGTCCACCAAATTGAGTTATAGTTTTTAATCCACTTTAAATGGATTACATTTAAACTAAATCTCTTCATAATCCAGGCTTGCTCTTTTCATATTATTTTACAGGGGAAAGGGTTTGAATGTGATGGGAACTAGCGGTAGGCGACTAGAAATCACTCTTTAATGTCACTCAACATTTTAATGTCACCAATAAATCTGGTTGTGTTGTAGGCAGCCTATAAATGTTACTCATTGTTTGAACTAAACTATTTAGCTACCAATATGATTACAATACTGCGGAAGCCTCTAGGGCCATGGGCTATCAAGTATATGTATGCATCCTATATTTTCGGTGGTTGCTGAAAACCTGTTCAGGCTTTACCACAATTAGTTTAGGCCTTTGGGAAACTCGGTTTGAAAGTTTGTTGTGTGTCGTGTGTTGTGTTTCAGTTCAGTTCGTTTTACCTATTGTGTACCTTACTTACTTTTACTGCGCAAATATTTCTCTACAACACATCACAAGCGTATTTATTCGGCATCCATAGAGATAATACGGTGTCAGGTGTACAAACGTGGTACCAAAGTTGAACCTTTCTGCTTGCCGTCCTTTGCTTCCCGTTGCTAAGTGACGCTCACACTGACAAACCAGAGGGCTGTTAAGTACCTTATTTGAATTTGCCCGATGTCTAAACGTATTTGATGATATATTCCAAGACCATACAACATTGTGTGAGCGTCCTTTGCTTCCCGTTGCTAAGTGACGCTCACACTGACAAACCAGAGGGCTGTTAAGTACCTTATTTGAATTTGCCCGATGTCTAAACGTATTTGATGATATATTCCAAGACCATACAACATTGTGTGAGAAGTCAAGACGTCAAGAAAGGTAGCTGAAAAACCCTACCTGAATATGAGTCGTTAAAAATACAGGTAGAACCACCTTTAAACAGCGAGAACGAACTAATATCAAACTGTCCACGGCACAGGGCATGGATCTGGATATTATAAAATATCTGAACAGGGCTAAGGAACACAAAGGTATTTCGATATAATGTCAATTTCACGTTTTTATTGAAAATGTAGGGTCGTTTAAAACACGTTAATACCTTTTTAATAGATGTTTTTGAAGTCATGACCTGACGTAGACTGACCTGTGTGTGTGTGTGTGTGTGTGTGTGTGTGTGTGTGTGTGTTTTTGCGTGCGTGCGTGCGTGCGTGTAGATGTGAAGGCTCTGCGGCAAGCATACCAGCTAATCACGGACGCACGCCCCGACGGAGGAGGCGCGCGTCGGCCCTGCTGCGCCCCGGAGCTGCACGTGCTGTGTGCAGAGGAGGCTCTACAGGTGAGCTGGCGACCTCACGGAGAAAGCCATGTAAACCGTATCATCACCTTGGGTTTTATCACGGCGTTGAATCAGCCGAACAAAGTTCAGAGCTGCCAACTCTCACGGTTTCACCGCGTGACACACGTTTTTGCCTGCTTACACACGCTCACACGCCCACACATCCACTTTCTCACGACACATCTCCCCCCCCCCCGTCAACAATCCCCATCGCCTCCCCCACAGCCAACATTTACACCCGCGGACCCTGCTATAAGGTATGCATTACAAGATTCTACAGAATCTCACGCCAGCGAAAACCCAAAAGTTGGCAGCCCTGAAAGTTAACTTCGGTGAACTGAACTTTAGGCTAGCTAGACCTTGAACGTGAACTGTATCAGGGCTGCCAACTGGATTGGATGTGTGGCGTGTGAGCGTAAGCAGGCAACCCGTGAGAGTTGGCAGCTCTGCTGTATACCAATGATTAGAGAAAGAGAGGCATTTAAGGGATAACAACCTACATTAGGGAGGTTATCCCTTTAATATGTGATGTTATTCAGTGAATGTGTTACTACTTACTAGTGCTATGTAGCCTACATAGCACTAGTAACACATTCACTGAATCGCAAGGAGAACCACAATTAGACTGGATAATTAATCAATTGCTCCCACTGAAACAGTTATATCATAGATGAGTTAGTGAATAGCTGCCAGTGAAGGGATTTGAGGAATGCTGGTGTTTTGAGTGTCTGTGGTCTGGTATGAAATTTTAAGCAGTCTTAGAGAGATTAGCATCCCACTACACATCATGCAAACTGAGCCTCTTAGTGAATGTGGGATACAGTCAAAGCTTGCCATCATTGTGTTCAAACCAGGCTGTAGCAATAAGCACACACTCACTCAAAGAGCTCCCATGTACACAGAAAATACAACCATCATGCAGATTGTGTGTTATGAATCTATTATATAATATATGCAAATGTAACATTTGAGTGGTTAAAGAAAGAGTAAGAGCCCTGCTCTTAGTTCCTCCCTTGTATTCTTTGAATAACTACAGCAAAGTCTGACTGTAGATTGTAGCTTGTCTAATTCGATTTAACACATCACATTAGACCAGTCATGCATATTGTTCCACACAGAGTGAACTCATAAGGAAAGGATAAAACGTAGGCCTATTTGGGATTCCTGAACACAATAACATTATAAAGGAGATGCGGTTCCCTTTTTCATATTTTCTCACCATCCATGAGTGTATGCTATTTTTAACGCTGCATTATCTTCCTGTATAGAAAAAAAGGAGGTTGACTGTACAGTATATTAACTGGGCGTTGCTGTGAAACAGTATAGGGAAATGCCAAGCCAAAAATAATTAGCATCCAGACAGCAATACATAGTCTTTTATCCTTAGAATCCCATGTTCGTCACCACATATCCTATGTAGCTTAGTTTCCTGCTTTGTTTTAGCCATCGTTTCCTTGACCCACTTGAGAAGCTGGGTTTTAAGAGGGATACACACTCGAGTCATGGATGAGTGGATCTTATTCATTCACTATTAATGCACTCGTTGCTTTCATCAAGCGTGTATCATCAAAAAACAAACATACAATGAGATTCATTCATGTCTCTATTAAAAAGTTATGTAAGCCAAATTGAAAGCTATTGTATAACCACAGTCCTATGCAATTCCTTAGTCTTGTGTGAGGCCCAAAAGAGTATTATACAATTTGTAATAATACATTTATACGATTTAGGAGCTATAATTTCAGTCTTATGTGTTTGAACCGAGATAACCATCTTGAAGTTATTAGTGAGTATGCACTGTGATAATATCTGTTCTGGTTGACTGTGCAGCGGCCTCTGGATGAAACTATTTTGATTTTAGACAGCTCCTGGCACAATTCAGACCCATTGGGGCATCTTTTTGGTTTGGGGAATCCCTCTTGCTTGTCAATCACAAGTGTGAATGCAACACCTCTCAATTGTTGAGAAACAATTTTAGCATACATCACCTTTTAGCAATATAATTATGATCATTATAATCATTAACAGACTTAATTTCATAACTTGATATCTTTTTGAGACACAATTGTATATTAAAAAAGATGAAACAACGCTCAGAGAGATGAAAACAGAAAAACATCATGTCTTTCTCAAACATTTGTATAATGTGTTAGAGAACTACAAAGAATTGAAGGTGGAGAGGTGAAATCTATATTTTGTCACATGTGCTCCGCCTTTACAGCTGGGTTGCTTGGAGATAAGTGCGGCGTGTCTAAAGTCGTACTTTGAAGGGAACCCGGCAACTAATCAGTTCCTGTGTCGAGCCTACCTCTGCCAGGGCCAGCTGAGGTCTCCAGCAACCACCGGGAACGTGGTAAAGACAGCAAATTGGTCTCAAGGGCTCGCAAGACTTTTGTGTGTGTGTGTGTGTGTGTGTGTGTGTGTGTGTGTGTGTGTGTGTGCGTGTGCGTGCGCGAGTGTAAGTGTATGTGTGTGTACTCAGTCTATCACAACACACACAGAAAAAAAGTGATGTACAGATATATCTTACACTTGTTATAGATAGACTCAGCCAGCTTCATAGACAACCACTAGCTATTTGACATTTGCCAATAATTACTGGTTAGTGGCACCCTCATCCACCATCATTAGCTGTAGGCATAATACACTTGATTTCTCATTAAACAGTAGCCTGGATTGATTTACATGTTGACCTTGTCAAGTGACATCATCATCTTCCCCACTGTCTCCTTCAACATCCCTTTACTTTCAGGACGACTTTGAAAGTGCGCTGCTGTATTTTCAGAAGGCCATTGAGATATCAAAGAACAATCCGAGGTATGAAATCAGTCTGAAGTTTGCCCCTGCCCTTCCACCCGCTTTCAGTTTGCTTTTCTCTTTAAGTGGCGTGGAATGGGAATCATTTATGATTATGTATATCATCATTAACATTTAATATTGTATGGCAGTAAGCACAAAAGTACCAATGCCAGCCTGTACACAGCCAGTATGAAAGGGAAATATTAAGGCTGAGGAGGCGACTGCGTGGCACTCAGTAGGAGCTCATGCTGGGTTGCATCCCAAAAATACCCATGATCTTCTTTAAAAAATGTGAAATATGGCAATGACACTGGTTGAAACGTAATTCATATTGGATCATTCACAACCAGCCCACTCACCTAGCCCACCCCACTCACCCCTCTCTATTCCCCCCCGTGTTCACACCAGACTGATTATGCCCCCTTAGCGTTAGACTGCACAAAGGACCCTCATTGGGGTGAAAAGGGTATAGCATGTAGTAGATGATAAACAAAGGATCAGAAGGGTTGTCTCTTTCTCTTCGGCAGCTTACTCTCTTAAGAAGACGCGTCTGGAGACATGACGCTCCCTGTGTCGCTTATGATCTCATAAGCGCTCCATCGTGGAGCGCAAATCAATGGTCCCAGTAAACACCAAAGACTTAACCCATCCAATAGCGCCAAGCTCAGACACGGTCTCTGGTTAATAAAAGCAGCACTGCGCTGTCATCCCCCACCCCCCCCTCTCCGATTCCTAAACACTTTCTCTCGTATAGAAATGCTTCCTATTCCCCTGTGATGCACTATTAATATGTTCTCATTAAATGCACACTCATTAGCAATTCATAAGTTTCCATGGATCCATATTTTGGCGTGTATTCCCTCCCTACTCGACAGTGGGCCTTAATTGAGATGTAGTATGAGACGGAAGATATGTGCACATGCCGTGTGAATTATTCATGTCTCTTTTCGTCCTCTTTCTGCTCGCGCTGTTGGGGCCCCCTGGCGGCCCCTCATTGTGTTTAATCAATCCTCTGACTGATTGATTTTGTGACCAGATACCACTTCCTGGTTTTCAACACTTCGCTGCGCTTCCTCCAGGCCATGCGCCCGCTCCTGCGGCGGGGCCTGCGGGGCCGCCTGGCGCCCACGCTGGCGCTGGTGGTCTCGGCGTTGGAGGAGGCGGCGGAGCCCGACCACAGCTGGAGGGCGGAGCTCATGATGCAAGCATGCGCACACACACGCACACGCACACACACTCGCACACTACACACACACGCACATACAGGCATGCAAACACGCGCACGCACACACACACACACACACACACGCACACACACTCGACTCTATCTCTATCCAGCTGTCATCGCCGTCTCCACCTGGCACACCAACGAACAGTGCCCATCCCAACCCAGTCGCCTCAATGCTCTTTGACCTGCCCTTGTCCTATCCCTCCAACCAGCCATAGTGTAATTCTTCCTCTAGCATTGACATTTACATATGACCTCATGCCGCTGGTTATCTGTCTACAGACATCTGGTGGAATGCCTTGTGGATGCTGGGAGGAGGGAGGATGCTTGCAGATATTCCACCGTTACATCAGAATTTGTCACGTCGCACGCCCCACATCTGTATCCAAAAGTCATCACCCTCATGGTAACATAAAGCCTTGAACCATCTAACTGTAGGGAGTGACATTGGCGGTCTGCTAATGCTTATCTGCTTTCCATAGGTTCAGTACAAGCTGCTGGGGGACAGTAGCCCAGATATGACCACCACGCATTGTCCCAGTGGGGCAGTTCTTCACAAAATACTCAAGCTTAAAAAGTAAGTTATTTTTAATGTGAAAAAATAAAACAATCTATTTATACTCATTTCAGATGCATTTCTATTGCTTTAAAAAGGATGAAAGATGCTTTCAAATGGTTGAAGGATTCAGCTCTGTGAGAACATTCGTTTTCTTTCTTATCCTCCTGAGACGAAGGCCTCTTCCCCCCAGCACTCCAAAACAAGCCGTACTTCAGTCAATATCTTGTTTCCTAAAGCAGTCTTCGGGTGGGGAAGGCTTGATCAGCTTTGGTTAATGTTTGCTCTTTCAGCAAGCGCTTCAACTGTTTTGAGGCACAAGGGTTTTAAAAAACAGTTTTGAAAAGTTAGACAAATAAGTACTTTCATTTCAAACGCAGAGCGGTCATGGCAGACGATTGGCAGCGATTCCTTCTCAAGAGCATTGTTCTCCAATGCCATCACAGTTTATTATTACCAAGTGCATTTGTATTTTCATGCTGATACTGAACCTGTTTGATCCGGCTTAGTCCCAGACTCTTCACTCCACCCGGAGTCATGGTAGGTCCTCTATTACAGAGACTAGTACCCACACACAGCTATACACAGTACCACACTGCTCGTGTGTAAGGCTTGTTTCGTCACTCCCTGCTTCTCTCGATCATAAAGCTTGTATTATTGTATATATAAGCTACTATTGTATTATTGTACTTTGGGGGACACCATTCTGCTACCCACTGGCTCGACCAAGATCACTGGGTCAACGACCTACTGGCGCCCAGTAACAAGCTGGAGGGTCAGGAAGTCATTCCGTCCGGGCAGGTTGCCTGGTCGGGGGCATTAGCTTGCAGTCTCGCAGATGGTAGGATGACCCACAATGCGATCATGTACCCGATGTGTCACAGCTAATTATGGTGCAGTAGCTCCGCTATAGGCCACAGCAGAAAAGGCATGGTGATTCACCAAGAGCCCCCAGCTGTGTTGTCCATATCTTTATAAGTTGTACCAACCCGGGTCCGTCCAATGTTTGCTCTGTGTGTGTGTGTGTGTGTGTGCACAGAGCAAGGGCGGGCAATGGTGGTTGTTTGGATGGATGGGTGGAGGGAGGGATGGAGAGTTGATCTATGCATGTTTCCAAATGTATCTTCTCTAACTCACTTTCCTTTTTTCACACACACACACACACACACACACACACACACACACACACACACACACACACACACTTTTCACATCTTCATCATCGTCAGCAGGGTGGAGGGAGGAGAGCGAGAGTCGTGTCTCCTCAGCGAGGAGGATGTCGTGGAACTCAAAGAGGTTTTCAGTCTGCTGGCTGACCACGACGTAGGACCCCATGCTGTGATGCCGGGGGAGACTCCAACTAGCACAAGCCAGACCTCTGAAACCATCCCCCCTGCTGAGAGGTGGGTGCCCCCCCTGCCCCCCTCTGCCCCTGATCCATAAAAAGCAAAGACCATTCTATGTTGCTTCTCAAACCTCTCAATAAATTAAACAAATAAATAAATAAATACCCCTTGAGATCACAAAGATATTATGCATATTCTGTGCCAGGGCACATACCTAATAGCTTGAAGACCATCCTGGTGGATGTGGGCGGGAGTAGTTACCTTGACAAGACAAACTGCTTCAGCCAATCAGCGTAACAAAACAAGTGACGCCATAAACGTGTGCTGTTCAGAATGCCGGAAACCTCTTTTCCGCTGAGAAACTCCGCTAGTGCATGCTCTTGTTCTTGTTCAACAGTTGTTATTTAGTCTGTTTCTGCAATAACTGAAATTAGGGATGTGTTGAGCCTGCTTATGTTATGCCTGTATTTTACACCAACAACTACGACACAGTCCTTGCACAAGAAATCCATGCGGGCGGCAAGAGGTTCAGACTGATCCATGCAGTGACACAGGATGTGATGTCATGTGATCAGGAGGGTCTCCAGGCTAATGCCATCAGAATTATATTCCAGATATGAATAATTTCCAATTATTGCCCCTAGGGCAACGATTTCATCCTCCATAGTAAGTATATGAGTCACACAAAAACACTTTTAAATGAGTCTTTCTGTATGCACTGCAGGCTCTGAGAGACTTGAGGACCCCATAGTCTATGTTGCATGACCCGTGCAGGAATAATTGCTGTGGGCCTCATATTTATTCATGTTAACACGTCATGCATTTTAACAACGTTGTTGCCAACAAACCGGAGATAAAGGGGTCAATAATGTAATAGGGTTAGACAGACTGAAGCGTAATCCCAGATCAGATGTAGGCTGAAAGTTCTCGAATATTGTCTTCTGTGTTCATAATGATTTAAAAGTATGCATCTGTGTTTTTATGTTTTTAATTAATATTTTTAGCGATGCTGCTGGGATGCAAAAAACATATCAGACATGTCGGACAATAAAGCAGTATCCTATCGTATTGTGAATATTATGAATACTCCACCAGAATCTCAGGCCGCTTGAATCTGTGCTCTGCAGAGTTGTGCTGCTGCTGGAGCTGGCTCTGCTGGGCCTGCAGTGGAAGCAACAGGAGGTGGTCGCCGTCTGCTTAAAGGAGCTGAGCTCAGCAAAGGAAACAGTGAGATATCCAGGAATAAAATATGCAAAGCAGCACCGCGCGTCTCCGCACGTTGATTGGCATGGCCCCGCGCGATAAAGAATTACATGAATGCGATCTGAAGAGCTTGCGCTCAGCGGGGCACATGCTGGGAAGCCGCCGGGTGCATATTCGTTGAAAAATTATGCATTAGCTCAATGTTCATGAATTAAGGGATTTATCTATGGTATGCCCGCAATGATGAGCTCTTCTAGAATGTCACAGCTATACTTAAGATAAAAAGCAACCATGATTTACCTGAAAATCATCAACTCTTTTGATAATGCGTCATCAGCGCCTGTGTGTATCGCTGATATGAGTATTACCGTGATGTATGTACCATGACCCACGGCTGAGATCAGGTCTGTGCTTCTCTACGCTAGACGGCCAGCCAACACGTCATGCTGGAGTGCGTCCAGTGTGAACTCAACGTTCTGAGGAAGCAAGAGAAGATGGGCGTCTATTCCAAAGCTGGCATTGAGGTGCTTTATCACGCACCACCAAAATCGCATCCATGACCCCCATCCCCGTCCCCATTATGTTACACAGTCCGTATCTCTAACCACACCCCAACCCCATTCTATATTCAGCTTCTGTCATGGTTTTTCTGCGAGATAGCTTATCTGGTTCTGCTCCCTGACAGGCGCGACTGAAGGAGATAGGGAAGCTGGATCGGCTGCTGAGGCGCGTGGCGGCGGCGGTGGCGGCAGGCGAGGCGGACCCCGGAGCGGTGCAGGCAGTGTGTGCCACCCAGTGGAGCGTCTGCCTGCCCCTGCTGCAGCGCAACCTCAGGAAACGGATCCGGGCCGAGCTGCAGAGGGTGGCCCAGGCCCTGGAGGACATCCACAGGTGCCTTGCACGCCCTGCAGGGTTTTGTGTTTGTGGTGTGGAAAAGCAGGAGCAGGACGTTTGTTTAGAAAGAGAAAGTACGGGGGATTTAAAGGTGACGTATTATACTACCAGTTGTGAGTGTGATGAGCCGTTACAAGCCGTTCTGAAATCTGCCTCGTCTGACATCACAAGTGGGCGTGTCCGCCTAGATGTGAGACGGATAGATGAGCAACGTTTGCTACACTTCACTGGGTAGTGAAGTTGTTGGACCTTATGTAGGCATTAGGCAATGCTTACTGTTGCGCAGTGTGTCTCCGTGAGAGAGTGGTAGAGTGGAGGTAGCGCGTCAGTCTTGAATTTCTGCATGCAGGGTTTGTCTCCCAAGTGATGCGCATTTATGTGTAGCTTACAAAGTCCCAATTCTTATGTCATATGGAATACTGGTTATGGAATTATATTTTTGTGCTTATTTCGAACTTGAACCCATGTTCACAAGGCCGTGCTTTCACGTGGCACCACATCTATGGGGGTAAAAGTAATGATGATGGACCTGCAAGATTTGAACCCCAGTCACTGGCATTCGGGTCTTATAGTAATCCACTATGCCACCGCCACTACATCTCAGTGGTTGAAAACATATGCTATACATTTCTTACATAGGGTGTATTTAAATGCAAATCCCTAGATTATAGAATAAAGCAGTTTGGACGTTGCTTTTGCATTTTGAAATCCTCATCAAATCCTCATAATGGTGAACAATTCTGCATTTGGCAGTTATTTTTTAGACAATATGCAGAATCTTTTCACTTAGGAATTTTCACTATTGGCTGTTTTTTGCCAGCACGCCTCCCTAGCCTTATTATGTGCAACCGTGTTGCCCCTAGCTGTTATCTGATTCGTGAACTCCTCATAGGAGTTCATGTTGACTATCTGTTCCTCTTGAGTGAAATAGACTGCTCTTGCTCTATCCATTTTGTAAAGGTGAGTAAAATCGATAAACTCCCCTTTTATGTGAACGCGCATTGACCCTAAGGCGGAAAACCTGGATTGACAAATCAAATCCTAAGTGAGCGTCGTAGTACCATTTAACTCTGATTGCGAGTTGCGTCTCTGTCAATCCAGGTTTTTCCAAGAAAGCCTGGGTATGTTCAGTGAGGTTCATAGTTTACCCCACTGGTGGTATAATAAGCGCCAATCCCAAGTGAGCCCTGAGGACTTTGCTGCCTTCACATGCTATGGAAAAGAATCCTTTCCATTTGTGAACTGGAAATTATGAGTGTGTTGTGTTCGTGCTTTTGTTGTCGTAGTGAAATGAAAAATGGCGGACCAACAGATCCTGACCTGTTACTGTTGAAAAGGTCAAAGGTTATCTCATCTCGGCAGCTCGTGTATCAAAATATTCTATGAGCTCTCCAGTGGAAATTACGACATAAGGGGGTATAGTATTCATGTGCAATTTTCACGTTGGCTTTTGGTATTTACCATAATTTCCATAGCAAGTGAAGGCACCATAAGGACTTAGGACTCACAGACTTAATTGATCTCAGGTGCTAATTAACTTAGTGAGTGAGTGTGTGAGGCCACATGGGCTCAGATAGGTAAAAATGTGATTGGGACAGCACTTCACGAGAGAACATGCTACCTTGGCAACTTTTAATGACAAAGATGTTGCTGACAGTTGCTGGTTGCCGGTCTGGGAATTTTCATTTTAAGTTTGTTGCTTTCCACACGGCCAAGGCACACGAGATGGCTGCCTCATTTAACATATTTTTCAATACATACAAATTTCTTAATTGTTAATCATTTGTTTGTTATTGTTTACCTTCCTAATTTCCGGATTTCCCTATGGTCTCTGCGGTAAACGTCACAACACTCTGTACTGTGGGTAATTCCCATATATGAAATCTGCACTGATGCAGACTCAGGGAAAGGGCTCGGTAAGTGTGGACTCAAACCCTCACGCCCTTTGAAATTCGACATTGGGACAGCCCTAAGGCCTTACTAATTTTACTAGAACGCGCAGCAAAGTCTGTGAGTCCGGACTTTGGGATTGGCCCTCTGTCAACTTCAATGCACAACAGTGTGCATAATTTTAGGTCAGGAAGGTTAATTAGGAAACAGATGACCAGCCACTAAAATAAGCGCTAGTGGGTCAATGCGAGCGCTGCGTCACCCTGGCAGCAAATAACAGCGCTCTTCTGGTGTCTCCACGCTTGTCCTTTAACTGCTCTGCTAATGAGGAGATTGTTATCAGCTGGCCCAAGAGGCTCTGTGTCTGTAATTAGACCAGCTGTGCATGATTAGGGTTTGGCACTCTGGCACTCCTGTATAGACCCTATTAGGATCTTCTCCCAGATCTCCTCGACTGAATTCAGTACAGAACGGAAAGTATTTGTCGGTTTTGTTGACTGCTGTCCCTTACAAATGACACGTCTAGTGATGGCGAGATGAAGCTTCATAACACCTTGAAGCCTTCCAGCCAAAAGAGGTTCATTTCTCGAAGCTTCGGATGCTCACTAGGGACACCTAGTGGTCAATAAAAAAACAAGAAAAATAATAGTCTACCTTTGGTCTGATTACACAAAACCCATGAAGACACTGAATGGTCTCCCATCCTAGGGTTTGTTTTGATTTGATTGATGTACTATAAGATTATGCAGTACTTCATTCATAAATCTAGATATCAAGAATGGAAAATAGAACTATTCTTTTTTTATATAGATTTACTTTTTTTATAGAATGAGATAGAGAGGATGGTATGGGAGACAGAGGGGAGGACATGCAGCAAATTACTACGAGCAGGATTCGAACGCGGGTCGCTGCGTTCAGGACTGCCTACATGGTACACGCTTTAACCCTGTGTGCCACCGGGGCGCCATTAAATAGAAGGATTCTGCCATTGATTTTGATGTAGGCCCTATCAAACTCAGGTAGGCTACTTTCAAGCCCTTTAGATACCTCTTAGAAACATACTAAATTGAAGTTGTGATTTTGTAACACAAACGTTTTGGTTTGTGAACCAGACTCTGATACTGCGTTCCGAAACAGTCGTATCCGAGTCGAGAGGGTCGACTCGCGTGGGTCCTAAACGAAGCTTCAAACGTCACACTCATAAACCGAGGCTTCATTTGTCATTAGTCACGTGTTTTTTTATGGGAACGACACAAGGCTCGACACAAGCTTCATTTGGAACTCCCCCTTTTGCTCGATACATGCTCCAAAGCTTCGCTTCATATTGGCCATCACTAGACACGTCTACATCTTCTCCATTTCAAACTATTGCTCAGTTCAAATGACGAAACTGCTTTGCGATGGTTATCATTTGATATCTCGGTACAAGTTTGAGTGTGTGTCATAAATAACACAAACCTGTCACCCACAGAGGAGGCTTTTGTCAGAATTTGTCTTAAAATTGCCATTGAAAAAATGTATATCACAAGCACTTGATCATCATTGCAACAGCAGGCAATCTGCAGCCAGATGGTAATCTCTGACTTGATAGTCAATCATTTTAGAGAACAGGAATTAAGATCATCACAACAAAGATCCCTAGAGTTGTTCTAAATTGTTGCTTCTAAAACTCATTACAGCTTTTTTGATTAAATAATTCCTCACTGTAATTATTATCCATCTTCCAGCGATTGCCTAATTTAAGTGCATCCACTGTTGATGTGCGTGAGGGTATTCTCACTGGGTTACTTCTTCTAACAAGCTCCTGTAGCGAATACCTGTATTCTCATTGACTCATCACATTAGTCTGAACCGACACGAGAAATTCTTCAACCCACTTTCCTGTCTTTCTTCATTTTCATGTCCTTAAGAAAAAGCCCATCAAATATATAACAAAAAAAAGGAAAGAAATTTAATTAAAGTCTTCGATTAAGGAAGAAAAATGTAAATGCTCTGTTCACTACAGAGTGGTTTTCGACATGTATCTGGACTGTATCTGAGTTTTGGTCGTATAACTCGGGCTACTACTCAACATAATCGCTCTTCCGTCATAACTGAACGTTTTTCAGGCAACCAGAGAAAAAAAAACACACACCTCGCTTTGCTTCTCAACGGGGCTCAGGCCAGACCAAAACCGCCTAGAGGAGTGTGGTTATCTCTGCGTAGGCGCCCCCCTTGAAACCCCCGAACCTGCCTCCCTGCCCCAGCCTGCTGCTGGAGACCCGCTGTGAGGTGCACCAGGAGCTGGCCTCCCTGGAGGAGGAGGAGGGCCACCTGGAGGCCTCCCTGGGGCACCTGGATAGAGCCGTGCTGCTGGCCGACGGGCCACGCAGGGAGCGCCTGCTGGCCACGGTTCACCGGCTGCGCCTCAGAGCCACCCTGTACAGCGCCCCCAGCAGGCCGGAGGACAGGGCCGCCATGCTGCTCCAACAGGTTCCTTTATCTTTCCCACAAATATTCCAGATGAGTGTTTCTTGCTTTGGTACTTTTCCCGTGTGTGATACCTTGATGATGGACCCATGGCTCTACCCTGCGCTACACCAGCTGGAGAATCCCTAGCCCGTCTTCGGAGAACCACTCAGAACCAGACCGAACATAACTGACTGACGGAAGTTATGGGGATTTTTCCATTGTGTTAATGTTCCCTCTGATATTCCGTCAGCAGCCAATCTACTGGAAATGTGCCCATGACACATGTCATGGACATGGCATTGCCTTAAGGCCGTGCTTAATACATTAGGTCCATGGAGATTTCCAGACAAACCCTCCATAATCAGTTTATTATGTCTGCATGTAACAAAATCAAGAAAATGGGGCTTTAGTCATTATGCATCTAAATGTATCATCTCTAATCTCTGGTGACAAAAGCCTGATTAAAAATGTTTGACTGGGCCATTAACAAATCGGGGGCTGCTAGTCTTTGGGATGTGGCGGTGGGGAAGCAGGGGTCAAAGGTTGCAATGTCCAAGAGTGGTTCATGCTGTACTAGAAGAATAGAATAATATTTCTCTCTTGCTCTATTCCCCCTCTGCTTGCAGGCAAAGGACAAGTCCCCACAGGACAGCACTGATATTCGTTCCACGCTGGTCCAAGCGGGTCTACTCCTGGCCCCTGATGCTTTCCAGATAGTGCTGGATGCGGACTGCACCCCTGAAAGTACGACTTCCATTCTACCTCCTCTTGTTTGTGTCCAAACACCTCCCCGACACATTGCTCACTGAACAAATAGACCTTGATGTCCCCGGGTCAACGGAAAGTCTGGATTGAAATGGAAGTGGGTCTCAAATATCTTTTTATGGTGAACGTAAGACACTTAGGCCGGGGTGTATATTGTAATAACAACAACATCAACATCAACATCAACATCAACAGGACAGGGCAGCCTTCTGGTGACGCCAGTAGGGTGGGTGGGGGGGTTGGTTTTTTTGGTCGTGGCTCCTGGTTTTGATGTGCGTGAGCCCCTCCAGTGCTCTCTACTGCTCCGGATTAACCAACCATTCAAAGCCATAACTCACCAGGGACCAGGCCGAAAAATCCATTCAGATTCCTTCGCCACAGGGGCAAAACACATGCATGCCCGGCTTTGCCCGCGTACCTTTTTCAACGGGGAGTGAATATTTCTCTGCTCTTAAAAGGACCATGGTGATTGGTGCAGAGCCCGGCTCATCATCTCGTGATCTCAGAGAGGACATGTCCGGCTCCCTCCGGAGCAGCCATGGGCAGCTGTTCAGCAATAAGGCATATACGTTATATCCTGCACCGCCATTGTTTATATAACCAGATTAGGTGGCTTTGCATTCATGCATAAAAAGGGTTGGAACACATTTTTGTGTCACTGTAAAAGCCCATTTTTTTATGTTCAATGCCTGTGGTTGGCATAATAGGGGTGGTTGCATAAGCATCCCTGACCCAAATGGATACCCCCTCCCAGGGTATCTGTGCACATGAGTGCACATTCCTTCCATGTTGCATACATTATAGAGGCATACACTCAATTGGTTCCGGAACATTACTGAAGTGCAGGGCAAACTGTTTAGCTTATTTAATTGACCGCGTTTAATGGCGGGAGGTGGGGTTTTGTGGGGGTGGGGTTTATTGTGTGAATATTATTATATGTGGGTTATCTGGTCTTTTGTTTAGGCACTGATGGGACTGTACCTGCAGATCAGCTGTCTGCCCAGGCCCAGCATCACTCTCTGTCGGTCCAGGGGGTGAAGGGACACCTGGAGAGACTGGCAGATGACAGCAACGCCACAGAGAGGTGCGCATGGGGGGGTCCAGTAGTCCTACTTTGTTCTGGCACGGAGCCTCGGCCGGAAACCATAAACTGCATGGGGCGGAGTTACGCCTTGTTACAGAGATATTCTACAAAATAAAACTACTTTGCACAAGTGGAGGAAGCTTTCAGAAGGAGTGCATTTCCAAGGGGGCCAGTCTACTCTGTTGATTTGAAAACGTTACAGGGCTTGTTATCAGTTCACTATGGCTGGCTGAGTTGCATGATTGGTCGAAACAAATATGCAGCAAAGGTGAAGTGAAACGCCCCATACTCCCAGCTGGTCAGCCATCAGACTTTATCTGAAATCAAAATAATCAATGGATATTACTGACCAGCTAAGTGCCTCAGGGCCTGTGGTCTATGAGCCTTAGACGCTGCTATATTCTATCTGCGCCTTTCCATTTCCTCTCAAGGTCTCTCAATCATCCCCCTCAGCTTCTCCCTGGTCCACCAAGGATCACCCAGCCGTGTGTATTATGAGCTTCTTATTCTCCGATATCCCGAGTGAGGCACTAATCCATGTTTGCCAGTGCTTCTTCTTCCGTCTCTCACTTTTATTCGCCTGCTCCACGCTGGAGCTGCCCCCGATCCCTCCGAAAATGATTAACGCTAGGATAAATAAATAAACAGAGGGATAGGCTGCGTTCATGATAGGGAGGGAAAACATTGCTTTTGCTGCTGAAAGAGGCCTTCCCCAATGGTACCATTTATTATTGATGACCACCCAAACAAAATAACATTTGCAGTGTGTCTTCAACTGTATGCTTTACTACACACAAGGCAGCCTTCACCGCTAAGGAAATCCACAATCTCAGCGTGCAATTATTTTCATTATTAATCTTAAAGGTACGATATGCAACGAAAACAAAACACTCAAAGACCTCCTGTTATGTATAGACATAAATTTAAGGCTACAGGGACCAAGGTGAAGTCTATGACTCTGCAGCAGCATAGAGACATCTCATGTTAAATCTCTCAAAGTGTGCCTCGTTTTTTGAGGCTGGACGGGGATTGAAGAGAGTAGGAAGAGGTGAGGAGTGTGGCTAGATTGCAAATCTTGCATATTGTACCTTGCATCCTATTATTATCTTCATTAGCATAAGTAGCTCTACTTGGACTATTGTTGTCACTATGGTTCATATTTCCTACTGTGTGTTTCCAGGGTGCATGTGTGGGCAATGCTGGTGAAGGCTGCCAGGGGACATGAGGTGTGGGATGTATGCCGAGCTGCTTGCCGCTTCTGTCTGCTCTACGACGATGGCAGATGGACTGAGAGTAGGTCTTGGAAGGGATCTTGAGGGCTTTTTAATTAGCTGTCCGGTGTGGCCAGCATGGCAAAAGACCATTTTCTTTCCTGACAAGAAACAGACCGCAGTCAAAATGATAATCCTAACTTTGGATGCAATAGTAGTGTGGAGATAATGGTTTGTGTGCTTGGCCGAATGCTTATTACATGTATTATAAAAATGTTGAATGTAGAAAATGTTAATAAACTGCATTTATTCATTTTATTTTATTATTATCATTATTTTTGAAATGCCTAGTTTCTCATCATACAGTATATACAAAGTGTTCAGCTTGAATTGACGGATGATAACAGATATCACAACTGCTACCAGTGAACGGCACAAAGGGGTTAAAATGAGTTGAGTAGAATAACATTCCCTGTGTCACTCACACTCCCTCAAAGGGAATTATGTAGGGTATTCTGACAGTTTCCCTTCTAACTGTCAGGTTACCTCAAATTCATGTTTCATTGTCTGAATCGGTTTTATTTGCTGTAATGTCTTGTGCAGGTGAATCGCTTCACCATTTGGCTTTAGGGGTGTTACATTTCCCACTGTGGTGCGCTCCATGATAACGATGGCATTTACCTTTTAAATGTGTAGTTTTCTAATTACGAGTCATTTGTCATCTATATAAGATAAGTTGGAACCCTGTGGGAAATGAAAGGGACATTGACTTCTGCCATCGCTTTAAAATGGTTGCTATTCTCTGTTGCAGAGACTCAGATTCTAAAGGAAGAGCAAGGTTCTGCCCAGGTCAACGCCGCCTCCAGGGACGTGCTTCGTCTGCTGGCCGAAATTTACTTTATCAATGCCGAGGTGTGTTGTCTTCATCACTAGGCCTTCACCCCCTACACGCATGCACGCACGCACACACACACACACACACACACACACACACACACACACACACACACACACGCACACACAATCAAAATACAAACAACCCAGCTGAAAACATACTTTATTTGAAGTGGACTGTGGACTGATCCAAGGTGAACCTAATCACAAGCTATTAACTGAAGATGGACGTTGAATCAGCAGTGAACAGAGAAACCTTTGTTTGATATTCTCAGTGATTGGGCACATATTTTTCTGGGATTCGTGACGCTGTTTATGTCATGGTTTCATCTATATATTGTTTACTTTCATGCAAAACCTTCTTAAACAGTTTCAAAGAAAGCTTGTTAAAAAGTTAATGGAGGTTTTATATGAGAATTTTTTTAATTTATAAAATTTTTTGAACCAGGTAGACTTCTCTTATTGAGATAGGAGATAAAACAATTACAAAGCTCTCCGCCGCCGGCATCAGAAAATTAGCTTTATGGGATTTTCTTAACGAGTGGCCATGGGGGAGGAAGCTGATTGGGTGGAGTCCTGGGCTTGTTTGCGGTGCTGTGTGTAATCCACCTCCCATCAAGCCTTTATTAAGCCCCCCCCAGACTCAAGGAGATTAGCTCGAAAGCACTTTGAAGAAAGGCAGTGACAACAGATCCTCACCTCGTGACCTTGCAGGAGCCCTGGAGGCGCCTCTGTCTCCAGTGTGTTCTTTCCTTTGTTCTGTGACAGTCGGCTTCCCTTTGCTTTGAACACAAGTCAAGGGAATCAAAAGGGATGCACCAAATTGGTGAAAAAAAAAAAAGCCAAAATGTTATTTCAGAATCTCACAAAGCAAAAGCCACTGCCAATCTTTCCTCAACAACCTTTGATGTGCCACAGCTAAACTCATTTAAAATATTAATACCTCCTTTGTTTTGATGACTTCATCTGAAGGTAAAAAAAAAGCCTTCTTCAGTCTGTGATGGAGAGATTTCCCCTTCCCTCATAGGCCACCGTGCAGAAGCTGCAATCAAAGGGGGTGGAGCTTAACTGTCCCGTTGTCCTGCCCCAGGACAGAGGGGGCCCCGCCTCTGAGGACCACTGGGTGGTCTACAGGTAGTCACACGCACACGCTCACACACTCACACACACACACACACACACACACACACACACACACACACACACACACACACACACACACACACACACACACACACACACACACGTTTGCACGCTCACACTCACACTCACAAACCTAAAGCTTCAGACTCTTTGGGGCCCCCAGCAGTGCCTCTTTTGTTAAAGCCTAGAAAGAAGCAGAGCAGCGTGTTGTGCCATCTTTCTGTTGCAACCATATAATGTCTAAACCTAAACAATACAACGATGTTGGACGCAATGCAAACCAAGCATATGGGTTGCTGGGTTCCCATGGCTTTCCAATTGCAAAATTGCTGCCCCCCAGCTGTTAAAAAGTGTTATGTAACCCCTTAAAGTGTTTCTGAGCATCTTTCTAAGTGTGTCGTTAGATAATTTAAACTAAATGTATCCATTGAATCCCTCTCTCTCTCGCTCTCGCGCGCTCTTTCTCTCTTCTCTCTCCTCTCTTATCTTACTCTTAGGGACTGGATCCAGTCTCTATCAGCCTATGCCACCGCTGGCTTCCTGCGGGGGGCGGAGCTGGGGGCGGAGCTTGGCGAGTGGTGGATGGTGGACAATGCGGCCGTGTACCTGTGGAACTACAGCCGCCCCCTGCTGGCGGCCTGCGAGTACCGCACCCTCCTTCCCACCTTCCAAACGCTAGTAGACATGCTTAGACGCACTGAACACTGTGGGTAGGTTCTGGGAGGAGTTGGGAGCAGGCATGTGACGGGGTCTTGCAAACATTGCAACTTTTACAATTGTAATGAATTAATGATTTGCATCTAATTAATACAATTTATATCTTGATTTTGTTTTATTTTTTTCATAAGAAATTATGAAGAAAAATTCCCTTTCGTCAGTTTGGTGCAAAACAAACCCTGCTTTTAAACTCAGGATACTGGGTCATTTAGTACTGGGTCATTTAGTCCCCAGCAGATACATGGATCATTAAAGAAATGAAAGGATTGGAATTCATGTTTTTAACAACATTTGACTTTAATACCCTGGTGTGTTTACTAGTCCAAACCAACAGCAACTTTAGCACGGCCAGAAACAAACTTACTTTAAAATGATTTGGCAAGCACTTGTGGAGTATTCACCACAAAACAAAGATCAAATGATCCCAAGGCTCTGGAGTTTTCCCCAAAAACGCAGCGATAACAACAACAACAACAACAGCTCAAACTCTCGGTCCCTGGGCCAGAGAGTTTCACTTTCACTTTCACGACGAGTTCCACCGCCAGATAGTGACAGCGGGGAACATCTGCTGTGTTGTGTTGCACAGGGATCAAGCGCTGTGCGTGCTGCTGTGTGACTGCGTGGCCCGCGGGCTGCTGCAGCCTCTGCTGGGCCGAGACGGAGTCAGGACTAAGAAGGGAGCGGGGAGGACCCTGGACAAGGCAGGCTCCACCAGCCATGTTGGGGGAGCCCTGGTGATGGAGCCGGCCGCCCTAAAGGACCTGAACAAGGCTCTGGAGGTATGTGTTTATATGTATATATATATATATATATATATATATACATGTGTGTGTGTTGGGGGGGGGTATATATGTGTGTGTGTGTGTGTGTGTACCTATTTTCCAACAGCAGAATACACAAATCAGCCCATTTGAGTCCGTTCAGTTGAAATTTCTGTACGCCAAACTAGGGGAACACTCACTGTGACGACCCTGGTGAGTCTTTGACTCCACCCTTGCTTTGACTCCACCCTGGCTGTTTGGTTTGCCTGTCCTCTCTCTCTCCCCCTTAATAGGTGATGCAGTTCAGGTGTGCCTGATTGGCAGCAGGATAAAAGCCCTGCATTCACAACAGTCGAGGCGGCTCCCTCCTCCTGGCGTGTTGGCTTTCTTTGTCCTTCGGTTGGTTACACAGACTGACTTTGCATGACACTTTTGGTTACTTACATTTAACTGACTTACACCACACTTCTATATCTTTATTCACTTTAATTCTGTTAAAATTATCTTCTTACTTTAATAAATTCTTTATTATTGTAAAACAGCGTGGTCTCCCCCATTTCATGTTTCATGCTATAGAGCCAGCATGTCACATATGGGGGAAAACCCCCCTATACACAGGGGTATGATTCTCGCTTGGGGTGCGAGAGGTCCCGGGTTCAAATCCCAGACGAGCCCCCATATGTGACATGCTGGCTCTGTAGCATGAAACATGAAATGGGGGAGACCACGCCGTTTTACAATAATAAAGAATTTATTAAAGTAAGAAGATAATTTTAACAGAATTAAAGTGAATAAAGATAAAGAAGTGTGGTGTAAGTCAGTTAAATGTAAGTAACCAAAAGTGTCATGCAAAGTCAGTCTATGTGTAACCAAACGAAGGACAAAGAAAGCCAGGAGGAGGGAGCCGCCTTGACTGTTGTGAATGCAGGGCTTTTATCCTGCTGCCAATCAGGCACACCTGAACTGCATCACCTATTAAGGGAGAGAGAGAGGACAGGCAAACCAAACAGCCAGGGTGGAGTCAAAGACTCACCAGGGTCGTCACATCACCCACACACATTTCCAAAATCACACACAACAGCACACACGCACGCGGCTATAGAGAAGCTTACATGTGCTAATCAACCTCTTCATCTGTGAATTATCATTCATGAAATGTAAAAATACTGGCATAATAATAATTATCTAAATTGATTTTAGCAAAATTGTGCCAACTGTAGTAATAACATGTAGGGTTTGGTCTCCTCCCAGCTGTAAGCCTCTACCACGGCCGCCCGCTGAGCCTCACATAGCATGCTGAGGATGTTGTCATGTTGTCGTAGTGGTGCTGGGGTGACAGGTGGGCGGGTGGTCTTGGGACTAACAGGAGGAGACCGGAGAACACGCTAACATGCTGGGTTCACATTCACTGTTCATTTCAAAAGACACTTTTATCCAAAGCGACTTTGGACAAGTGACCTCATGAACACGTGTCATACGGGGTAAACGGGTTGGTGTCAGGCCTGTGAAAGGTGCACACAGGTAGGCTGCGGACATGGGAGATCGAACTGAGAACCTTCTGGCTTAGAGTCGCCGCCCTAATCAGTCTATTAATCATGGCCCCCCGTTAGTAAGGGAATTAATCCTACGTTTCCTCTGTGTCTTTTCAGCTGTGTGAATTCGCCCTGCATCTGTCCAGCATTGCGGTCCCTGGAGGGACTGTGTCCATGGCAACCAGGAAACAGGTGCTGGCCACCTGGGTTCAGATCAAGAGGCTCCTGCAGCAACCTGTCAGCCAGATGAAGGACATTGGGGTAGAGGTACCCACCCCGCCCTCATATTTACTTGTCGTTGGCCAGGGCCCGATGGTTTATTTTGCTCTAGGACACCCCTAAGTGACAATGAATACGATATATTGAATTCTGATCGAGGAATGGTTTGGATGTGATAAATATCTAAACATTGGTATTTATTTTCAACGTATTAAAGCTAAATGAACACTGAACAGTTATTATTATATACAATGCCGCTATTCATGCACAGGGTAATCTGTACATGAGATTCAATAGGCGACATGTTAACACAGCAACACATTACTGATTTCCATATTCAATTTGTCACACGCCCATACATTACTATGAATCTGCATTACCATGATATCATGAACGTATTTCTGTCCACACAAATGACTTCTTCTGTGACAAGCTAATAAAAATAGGGGGAAAGCCCTGCTGGAATCCCTTTAATCGCTCGCCGGAGCAAGCAGTAAAATCCAGTCACGCGGAAACCTCTCTGGCTCAGTGTCACCGCAACATGGGCTTTTAATGGGCTGTAACGTGTTATGTCAGGCTCACGGTGCGTTCACTGGGGGCGTAGCCTGTACACTCATCAGGCCATGACATTTTTTAAATAGACCTTCTCCTGGTGCAGGTTATTCCCCAGCAGAGAGAGTTGTCATAATAATGGGAGCATATGTATAGCAAAGCCTCCGGCTTGGCCTTTCGATTAGAGCACAACCCTTTAAGCCTTTAGACGACTCATTTCCTGTCCACTTTAGGAAATAAGAATGGTTTGTTAAGTACCAGTCCATTCTGGAAAAACTAAGGGACCTCGGCTTTCAATGCAAGCTAGTGTTGTTGATTTTTGGCAGCTTGGGACATGCTCCATATCAGCAGTGATAGGCAGCCTTGCAGTGTGGCGCAGGAGATGTTTTTTGTACCCTTGAACAAAGCAGTATCTCATCTCTGAAAATATTTGAATCCTGTCCGTTGTAATGTGATTGGTGGATTCAAATAAAGAATTAAAACGTGTGTGTGTGTGTGTGTGTGTGTGTGTGTGTGTGTGTGTGTGTGTGTGTGTGTGTGTGTGTGTGTGTGTGTGTGTGTGTGTGTGTGTGTGTGTGGTGGTCCATTAACTTGTACTTATCCTGTCTATTGAGCTGAGATAGTGCACAATTCACAAAAATTGAGGGGATATTGAACAGTTGACATATCAGGCCTCACACTGAAGTTTGGGTCGGGTAGTTGACACACTGCACATTGTTATGCATACACACACGCAAATCCACACCGACCCCCTCCCGCTAAAAGGCCACAGTTAATATAGCTACGACTTATATCTCATTAGGATCGCTAAATCATTCATCATCTCATTTCCTTCATAATGGAAAGTCATTTATTATCGAGGAGAGCATCAAGGCTATATCTGGAGCGCACAAACACACACACACACTCTATGGTGATTAAACATTACAGGAGCTATATGCATGATTTACTTGCAAGTAAATCAGTGCAACAACAACTCTGTGCCTCCAATAACGCCGCACCCTGCAGTGAAGGGACTATGTAATATTTAACGCAGGTGATTTTAGCACCACAGGCTATTTGTCATCCCATGCCTACTTAAGTTTGTGTGTGTGTGCGTATTTATGATCGTCCAACTGTGTCCACCGACAGTGTAAGGGAGACGAGTCCGTGGCGGCCATGACACGTGTGCTGGTTGCCGTGGAGATGCACCTGTGTTGCAACAGAGACGGTGTGCAGGCGGAGCCCACGGTGCCCGGCCTCTCGTCAGTGAGTACCTCCGTCAGTCCGTCTCCCCCCCCCCAAACCCACCTACTTTCCGCTCCACCTGCGTCCGTGCACACCACAGACATAACAGAAGATAAAAACAGACTAGCCAAGTTCACCAGTGCAATGATGGAAGGCTCATCACACCATGGTTCCTTGCAAGAAACATTTCTTCTTACTTTCACTTAAAATGTGGTTTGCCTTCAATACTCTCCACTACTCTCTCACCATCTGCACAGCGCCTCACTACATCCCTTCTGTTGCTCATCATCATCTGTCTTCCTCAGAACGTGTCCCTGTCGTATCTTTATGTACCCCCACCCCCCAACCACCGTCTTGCCCCTAGCTTGTGCGCGCCGCGTCCGACTGTGCGTGGAGCGACGCGGAGACGGAGCTGCAGGTGTGGAGCCAGCTGGCGTTGCTCTGTCGCCATGGTGACGACCACAACCTGGTGGTCCACTGCACCCAGGCTGCGCTGCTGCTGGAGGGCGCCGTGTCTAGAGGCATCAGTGGTTCCCTGTGAGTGTGTGTGTCTGTGTTAAGGCGTGCTTGTGTGTGTGCGCGTATGTGTGTGGGCGGACGAATACCGTGACTTTTTTAAGCTATGTAAGAAACTGCTGACATCTAGTGGCAACCCTTAAGTATGACAGTTAATGCAAAGCACCGTAAGCTTAGCTTCAGTAGATCCTACACATCCTGTGATTTCATTTCGTGATTTTTGTATATTCATTTATTGATCATTGATTGACTGATTGAGTGGATTGCTATCTGATTCTACTCTTTACAGTTACGGGCCCCATGCAGTGAATGAGATGCTGAGCAGTGTGGCCTGTCTGAGGGGCCTGAGCCTGGCACACCAGTCCAGCGGAGACCTCCACAAATACAAAGAGGCTCTGCAGGTCCTGCTGTCCAGCGTCAGGTGCTCCCTCTGAATCATCATCATCATGTTTGGAAGAAAAAGCTCCACAGTTCAGGAGATTCTTTGAGGAAAACTCGCTGTTGCTCTCAGTTCCCTCAACCATCTCTTACCTCTTTTCCTACTCTTTGCTATTTAATAATTTAGCAGACACTTTTATGAAAAGCGTCACGCGTACAAGGGAGATGGAGCAGAGTACCTTCATGCTGGGAGTCGAACGCCCTAGCCTCTACACTATATGTGATGCCTCTAGGTCTTTGGTTTCCTCCCTGTCGTGATTTCAGGCAAATATCCGTTGGGAGTCTTCACGGCTCTTGTCTCTGTCTCTGTTGTTTTCAACACAGCTATGCAGAAAAGGCTCAGAGCCTGCCCCTGTGCAGGGCGGCGGCCAGACATTACTGGAACACCTGCCTGCCGCTGGCCGGGGCCCCCGCAGACAGACAGCAGCTCCAGGGACCCCTGGAGAAGATCCTGAGTGCCCTGTGTCGTACCGGGCCCCGAAAGACTAAGGTGCTAATCATACATAGGGAAGATAAAGGCTTTTTTTGTTTTACTAAATGTGTGATAAATATATTACAGATCACAGAAATCAGATGTGCAAAAATGTTCTACGTCCTAATAATAATTGATTTATTTGAAATTGAACCTTTTTCTCTTTGCAATCCTTAAATCCATAAAACAACACTATTGATAGCATAATGTATAAGTACGTTATTTTACCTAAACTCAAGGCAGTAAGATACATGTGTCATTATAATTTTGCAAAGTCTGGCCATATAGTCCATTGTAATCTCTGTTCTGTGGTACGTATGGTCCTGGAAGTGTGTGAGCAATGCTTAGCCATAGGATCTTCTGTAGCCTTCCTCTCCTTCTCATGTTGCCTGCCCACCATGCTATTGTTGAACTGTACAAGCCTTCTCCTTTTCTTCCTCTCTTCTTCGCCTTAAAGCAGGGTGAGGCAAAGGGCAGGGTTGCCGGGACAACCACGGCTAAATCTGAAGAATTGACAAGTGAGTTCTGCAACAGAAAATAAATAATCCCTTTTCTCTCTCTCTCTCTCTCTCTCCTGTGAACTTTTCTATGAAGATGTTTAAAGAATAATTTCACCGGATGTGGACAGCGATCCCTGTGTCAAGGCTAAGCTGTGTATAACAAATGAACATACATGAAGTAGGACTTAGACTTCTCCCTTGGATGAGCTCCTTTAGAGCAGACCAATGATTGCATTGCTGTCCCATATTCATAGCGTTAATCTCACATCCTCTCTGCTCACACAGGCTTTATGTAATTCAAATCATCATCATCAACTTTATGCACCCTGGCTTTATGTGCTTTACCCATCTTGTTTTGCGTGTGTGTGTGTGTTAAGTATGTGAAAGTGTTTTCTATGTGTCTGTGCGTGCTTAGATGATGGTGATGATGAAATAGGCTTACGAGCGGGCATGTACCAGATGCTGTTTCGTATCCACGGCGATCAAGGCGATTGGGAGAGAGCTCTGAAGGTGCTGGACAAGGCTATCAGAGAGCTGCCTCGGACCCAACACAGACTGTGAGTGTTAAGCCTGGACGCACGGACGAGGAGGAGGATCCCTTAGAGCAGGGCTATTCAACCTCCTTAACAAGTAGGCCAAAAAGGAAAACCACTGGGGGTTCATGGGCCACACATAGAGTAAAACTATGTCAATGAATCGCTACAAATAAATTGTACTTAAAGTAGTGTTAACTTAATAGATACTAGTACTAATAGTACTACTACATGGAATAAACTTGTCAGACGCATTCCTTTCTTGTTCACTTTTAATCTTAATCTTAATCTTAATTTTTTTTATTTGGGGTTTGCAGGCAACCTCTTGCGGGCTAGAAAAAAATTAAGGAGGGCCGTATTCGGCCCACAGGCCACTAGTTGAATAGGCCTGCCTTAGAGGGAGAGAGGGGGTGGGGGAGGAGAAGGAAGGGTAGTGGTCCTAGCAATGGGTAATGAAGTAACGGAGGGGGAGGAAAGAAATAAAAGAGGCATGGAGGAGAGAAGGGAATTAGAAATACAGAATGGGGAAAGAAAGAAACGATGGAGGAAGTAAGGAATGAATGATAATTCACAGCGCCAGTTTCCTTCCAGCCTGCTGATAGTGAAGCACTCTTTTTACAGTGCTGCTCCGTGACTCAGTTTGTAGCTACACAGACGTCATTATCACTAGTCCCACTCTGCAGGGGGTTGCGCTCTACACCCTCAGTGTTTCACTCACACACTCTCCACGCGTCTGAGAAAGTGTGCTTCTACTGCCCCCTAGGCTCCTGTTGCAGCAGCGCACGCTGGTCCGTGCACGGCTGGGCCAGAGGGTTGGGACGGACATGCAGAGGTTCCAGGAAGAGGGGGGGCATGTCTGTTCCTCTGTGTGGCACCAGGTGGCACTGTGTTCCCCCGACACCCAGCAGCAGCTGGCCGGCTTCCAGAGCTCCATGGCCACACTCTCAGTAATACAACTCACATCTCACCGCATCTCATCTCATCTTCAACCGCTTGTCCGGGGTCGGGTCGCGGGGGCAGCAGCTCTAGCAGTAACACCACTGTTTATTATGACTCTTTAGTCATAATAATTTTTAGTCATTCATTTAGGAGATGCTTCCTGATCCATGGCCACTCTCTCAGTAATACCACTATTATTACTCTTTAATTAATTGGGTTGAAGAGATGCTTTTGTCCAGCTTTGTGTAACGTCATTGCTTCAACCCACACTCTATTCTTTAAATATGTCAAATATGAACAAGATTAGGCTACTTCTTGCAGTTGTTCTTGCCAACAATTATAGCAACTGTAGCACCATCTTTTGGATGAATCCATTTATTACAGCTATATTTACCACTCACTGAAAACATTTTTATTACATAAAGCAGAGAGAATAATGCATGCGTGCGTGTGTTCACGCACGTGCCTATTCATGATATAAAGTCTGAAGCTTGAATCTTAGCGAACACGGTATTTCAATTGCCTTCACTTCATGTTTGTTTTGACCAATCTGACCGATCTGTAAGCTTGTAATTGGTATAATTAATTGGTTTCTGTTCGGTATAAATCTGTGTAACTAAACAGCAAACAAGGCTTAACTCTGCCCCTTTCAGATTTTGGTTTCAGGCCCACTATGACATAGTACACTACTCAATCCCAGATCAAGATATCTGTGACTCCCGTGTGTGTCCAGGAGCAGGGTGCGGAGGGCCGGTGGCAGAAAGCAGACCTCCTACTGGATTTTGCGGAGTGGCTGTACGGTCAGAACCAGCCTCTCCAGGCGACCCAGCACCACCTCCACTGGGCCATAGACCTACTCCTGCAGCTGGACCCTGAACCGGCCCAGGAGACAGGTACCCATAGCACTAATCTGTATCACACTGTCCCCTTGTGTTCAATGGTGAAGGGCAACTATTCACTTTGTGTTATTGGCTGAATGCTCTTTTCAATGCACATATCCATCATTGCTGTTTTTTCGTGGGCCAGTCCCTCACACGCATTTTAACAGCTTTGTTAGGAAAGAATGTTGGCACGGGCCGAACACTTGTTTTACATATTTTAATTCGTTGTTTTTTTTTGTTGTTTATCATATTGTTTAATCCTGGCAACATAACCCCATTTGCTCTTGTGTTGGAACATGCAATCCATTAGTTAACTCCAGGCTAGCGAGCAGCGCTGCCTTTGATCATAATTGCTCTGTGTTGTTCAGGGGGAGGGGAAGCGTTTTAGACTAAGACCGCCCCACACCATCAATGAACCCCATTGTCTCTCACAGTAACCCCGCTGTGCTAAACGGAACGCGCCGCGGTTGCTCCGAGGAACTAGTACCACACCACGGCTATGACACCAAAACAAGGGGTTCTAAGTAGGTGATCAGGGAGCACCCTGCTGAGAGCTGAGACAGCAAGGTTGCTTTTGTTGTTGTCGTTGTTGTTTCCTGAAAATACTGTAGGCTGTACTGTACTAATGTTTCTGAGGGGCGAACCACCTCACTAAACACACCAGTGCCAATTCAAAGAAGCATGCAGCTCTCTGAGCTTTACTAGGAGGGGTTGGTCAGGCTGGTCCTGAACCAGCATCCCCCCCTCCCCCCTCCTTTGAGAGTTACAGCCTACAGACACTTTGATATCCCAGGTGGTATAGAGCGGGCAAATAAATAGGGGTGCCAGTTTGATTCCTGGGATTCTCCTGGCATACGTGTAGAGATTGTGACCTTGAGCACAAACGGGTGAAGTAATGAATCCAATGGGTCCAAAGCATATACCAAAATAATGCAAATGCCGTATCAGCCATCCAATTAAAATTGCAAATGCAAATCAACATTTAATTGTGGCAATTAATGCTTCCATTTAAGAACAGGAGCAGTTCTGCTTTGTTAGCAATAGCTACATAAATAAATAGCTAAATGTAAATATAATCATTGTTACAATGTTAAAAAAAGACATCAGACTCGATCGGCGCGGCCAGCTGTATCCTACGCCACACAGTAAAACCGACCGCAGGTTTACGTCATTGCATGTGTTTTGCCCCGTCTAGACGACCCATCCAAGGACAGGGGCCCCGCTGACCCCTTGGGTCCGGAGCCCCCCTTACCAGCGGAGGTCAAGGGGGCCTCCAGTCTGTCGGCGCTGCGGGAGGTGAGGCGTCTGTACGGGCTGATCAGAGCGCACACCCTGCTGGGCTTCATGGAGCCCAGGACCTCCCCGGGCCACCAGGAGAACCTGCTCCGGGCCTACGTCTTCGTCCTGCGCACCTGGAACGTAAGGAAGCTCGTGACCCTTGGAACTCTCTACCAGCTGTCGGATTTCCAATCCTCTCGTCTTTTTTTGGTTTCAAGTATTTTTTCTTTACATTTTATTTGCATTGCATTTCATTTTAAGAGCCACTGTTTACTGTGTTTCAACATCATTTTTAATTCTACAGTAGTGATACAATGAATATCACGTCACATATCATACACATCAATGTCACCAACTAAAATTATGAGTGATGTGTGTCAGTGTGTTTATCCTATTTGACTGTCAAATTCCCTCAACTAAGGCAGTTTTAGACTGACCTCTGAACACACCAGCGTGTTAGAAAAATGCATGCTGTGGAGAGAAGAGGCAGGGGGTGCTATCTCCACACACAAACCAAGTCAGCATAAAAACGCTTCGGTTGTCTGTGTGTGTGTGTGTATGCATGTGTCACCCCAGGTGTCCATGGCAACGGTGCGTGAGGTCCTTAACGAGATGGCGAAGGCACCGCCGGTGGAGCCTCCCAGCTCTGCTACCTCCAGGAAGGAGAAGAGTGTGGTGCGAGATAAGGGCAAGGGGAAGAAGACCAAAGAGGCACAGCAGGCCCCCGTATGTTTTCTTACGTGTCCCTTACTACGCCTGCTCTGTATACGTCACAACACACAACACACCGGTCCCTCTGCACACAAACCATGCGTGTGGTTCCATCAAGTACATAGCAGTACAGCAGTACCCTCATTTTGTAGTTTCAGAGATGTTGAGGCATTTCAAAAGATAGATGTAATTCTCTACGTGTAATTCTCACTAACCCTTTTTGTATTAGCCTCAACATTAACAGTAGTAGCCCAGCTATATTTTACATTTCTTCATTTTCATACATTTTACAATGTAAATCATTATATTTCTATGAATAAGAAAAAAATATAACTAATAAATAACTTGATACTTGATAATTATCACCTGACAAAATAGGATGCCATAATCAAACTTGTAAACAAACGGTATAATTATCGGGAACAAAAGAGTACAAACCATCCCGCCCTGTTTTCCTCCTCTGGACATTACCAGCACCCCCCCACAGAGGAGAAACCTAAACAAGTGTTCCAGGAGGAGGAGCTAGTCCTCCCTTCCACGACGGAGGGGTGGGCGCGCTACGTCTGTCCCGACGCGGCGCGGGACACCTTCCGGACCAGTGGCGCCCACCACTGCATCAGCACACACAGCTTCCCCAAACAGGCAAGTGCTGTGACAATGTCTGAATGTAAAGTACATGCTCTACCTGTCCATTTCCCGTCTTTCCTTTTTTAACTATGGGATGTGCTTAAGGGGTCCACAAATTATTCAGGTTTTTTTTTTCAGGTAATTTTTTCAGGTGCAATTTTCAGGTAACCTTGTGTCTGTGCTAATCAGCACACTCCCCCTGTCCAGAATATCTACTCGGTTAATTCAGTTAGAAACATGACAGGACGTGTATACTTTTTAATGCTGACCTTGAATTTCAAATAATCCAATGACTTGAGATTGGGGGGGGGGTGGTTTGGGGGGGATGGGCGGAAGACAGAATCTGATTATAAATCAATTGGATTGGTATTAATTTATGTCCCTTCACCTCGGCATGATGGGAAACTTTTTATGATATAATTAGTTAGTCCTGTTTCAAAAGCCTTGGAAGTTGGGAAAGCAGGGTGAGGAAATAGGCCAATTTGAGTGCTGCACACCGCCCATTCAAGATGCATTTTGTAATTTACTCAAAAGCAGTCCCCAGGCTTCTACCATAATAATGATTATTATAGTTTATTCCAAAGCTGTATCCAGAGTGTCTTGCTCTCCTACATTTTGTGTGTGTGTGTGTGTGTGTGTGTGTGTGTGTTTTACTGCAGGCCCAGAGTCTGTTCTACCTGGATCTCCTGGTCAAGGAGCTGACCTCCCTCTCCATGCCCCAACTGAGCCTTCCTGTGCTGCACCTGGCCGAGACCATCGCCCACGACCTACTGGACAGGAAGGGCCTGTCTGACCTCTACCGCCTCAGGTGCTCCTCAGCAGCAGTCCTTCGGTCTCTGTCTGTCTCATTCCTTTGTGGCACTGCTCAGTCTCATTTTTCAGTCCCACTCATCTGTCTCACTCGCACTCTGCACTCCTCACTCCTCACTCTCATTCCTCTGGCTCCCTCCTTAGTCTCAGTTTTCTGCCTTGCCTCTTGGTCTCACTGTTCTGTCTCACTCCCCTGACGTACTCCCCTGTCTCGTTCCTTGCGCTCATTCATTCTAGGTCTCACTCTTTTGTCTCACTCCTAAATGTTACTCGTACAGTTCACTCTTCCAACTCACTCCCACATATCCCTTCTTCATCTCACTATTGTGTGTGTCATACACCAACATATATATATCAGATTTGATGCAGGCCTGAAAGATGGTATTGCTATGGACATCCCCACAATGATAATCCAACACCCAGAGTTGTATCTAGATAAAGGGGCTGATTAAAGAGCAGGCATTGAAAAATAATGCTTAATATAATAATAATGGCCATTAGAACCAAAGTAAAATGCTTTCTGTACCAGTTGGGTCTGAGAGTGTGTATGACAGTGAAAGGAATGATAACTTAAGGCCTTCCCATGCTTGATCTACAATGTCCCCTCTAATCCAGGATTGTGAGGACCTCTTGTCAACTGGGTATGGAGGCCCATTCTCCTTACCAGGATGAGCTGTTGGACCTCAGTAGCCTCCGGGAACAGGAACTAATTGAGTAGGTTGAGCCCCATGGTAATGAAGAGAACACTACTTGATATGTGTCGTTTTGAAGCTATATATAACAGTTATGATTCAACATGGTTCCAGGTGTCGCAAGAACATTTTCATAGCCCGGCAGAGGAAGAGCCAAAACATTCTTCCAAAACAGGTCAGTACAAAAACTTCAAAGCTGAATGCTTGCATTGTTCTGTGCTTCTTCTTAAGTTGCTAGTGGCTTTTAAAACCAGTCTATCATCTGTAAAATGAGAGAGAAAAAGGGGATGGACATTTTAATATGAGAACCGATCAAACGTGCAGAGGCTGAGACATGCAAGGCATATTGAATGCAGTTGGCATCTTTCAGACATGTGTCTAGAAACACTGACAACTTTTCCCTGGAATGATAGAAAAATGGAAATATTTCCACAGCTCAATTCAAGAATTAGTATTACGTTTTTATAGACCATCTGGATTGCTTTATGACTTTATGTATTATCGGAAGACTTTGTCACCTAAAATCCATTCAGAAAGCCAATGTCAAATGACAAGGAGAGGGATAGCTTGGCTAACATTGATCCATGTCCCACACTGAAACTAAATGGGCTTTTGATTTGTATAGATAAATATAACCAATATAAATAGAATAATACTGTAAAATATATAAATTAATGTGATATAAAATACAATAAAAAAATGTACTGCTTCTGACATTAAATAAACAAATCAACTAAAAAACAAGGGCAACTCGGAGCAATATGATGCCAGCCAACAGCCATAATCAAGCAGATGTCTGTTGAATGAGGACACAAACATCAGAATCTACTAAGAGACTGAATGTGTTATTTTCATAATAACCAAACATCAACCAACGCTTGGGTGTGACTGAGTTTCAGAAATTAGTTTAATGGAAAGTTAATTGAGCCAATCAGAAGCTGCCACTACAATCGTTGATTTAATCAACGACAGTGCCATCCCTGAAGTATTTAGTTAATCTTTAAGCCACAAGCTATGTCTCAAATGAAAGCCATATGACACAAGAGTCTTCCATTCTTTTCAGGGTTCCTCAGCGGAGCCCAAGGCGGAGGTGCGGGTCCACCAGCGGAGAGCTGACCTGAGCTCTGAGGGCATATGGCTGGAGAAGGCCGAGGTGTGCCTCAGCATCGGGCTCTATCCATCAGCCAGATGGCTTCTGGCTGAGGCCCACCTGCTGGCCAAGGTACCGCCACAACATACTGGAGACAGGGAGGAGAAAGCCATTATTCAGGCTGGTCCAGAAGGGGATGCCTTGTCCATGGGCTTCTGCGCCTTAAACGATTTTTAACTTGAGCTAATTACTTTGAGGAATTAAGCGATGAAGAGAAAGGGTTAGAGCTGCACTGAACATGTGTTATTTCTAGGGATAAACTTTTATTTCTTAATTTCATAATTTACTTTCAGTTCATATATTATAGGTCTAAATAATAATATAGGCCAAATAAACTCTTAAAGATTGCAGATATATTCGTATAATATACATATGTTGTAATATCATGCTTACAATCAAACAATGATGAACAGTGAAATATGACAAAACTTACATGATTTGTATTATTTAGCCCATTTTGCTCACAGTATCTTTCCTCTTTCTCCTCCCAGGAAGTGGGTCACCAGGAGACCGAGGCCAGGGCTCTACTGGGTCTGGCGGCTCTGGCCTGTGAGGAGGGGGAACATGGCCAGGCCCTGCAGCTCCTGGTCCGGGCTCAGGACCTGGGAGGGGACGAGGAGTTCTGGTACCAGCTCACACTGACCCGGGTCCGAGCCACGGCCGGCCTGGGAGGCCAGGAGGCGGGCGCAAAGGTCTGGAATAACCCCCTTTAAAAGACATTGATATTAAGTCAGGATTTTATCCAAGGAAACTCACAAGTTAGGGACCATCAGAACATACAATCAGAATCAAAGTAGCACAACTGGTAAGAAAAGCAATATGATATGTGATAGTGATTGTGTTGTAGGTGCTATTGTTTATTTTTCTCTTCCTTGATTAATACGTCCCCATCCCATCATAGTAACACTAGGCTTTCCTCCGTAGGTTGACGTGGTTATACAGCAGGGCTGTGGAGCTCTCCGCTCCGTTCTGGGCCAGCGACCCAACCGCGCTCCAAGGCTGCGCTTCTGGATCGCATCCCTGGAGACAAGGTACCACACGTCTAACCAGGCCCCCCGTCTCCTGGAGGTGGGGGGAGTAGGGTGGAGGGGGGTCTCACACTTGCCTCCTTTAAAACTCAAGTGGACACAGATTGGTTTTTGAAAACGGTTCTTGTAACATTATCAAGCATTGTTCATGATTTCTCCAATTTTTTCCTACACAATGAGAAACGCTTTGATCAATTTGATCAAGAAGTCAGTCAGGGTTCTGCATGTCTCACAACCCGGCTCAATAGACCCTTTAAACAGAGGCATCATTGTAGGATAAACACAGGTGTCGCTCTTAAAATTAATTATTGATCTATTTTTTGAATGAACCAGGGTACGGTTAATAGTCTACTCTGTCTATTAATGGCTTGAGCAGACCCATAAGTGTTATGACACCTGTATTTGTCCTCAAGTGACTCTGTGAAAAGGGGTCTATGGCTGGACAGCAAAAGGGGGGGACCGACATGATGCAACTTAATTTACCTTTCATTTAAGGTCAGCGTATTTTTAAATCAGTACACCAGGACACCTGTGGAAGTGTGTGTTATCGTTGCCGTGTGATGAACAGTATGGCTGAATAGTGATGGTGATGGTGAAAAGTAGTGTTGAGGTATGTCGCACGTATAGCCGGAACCAAAGCAATAGCAGCCCATAAAACACTATCGCCTCCATTGAGAGTGGTTTGCTCCTTGCTCATCTTCAGTAGCAGGTATAGACATTTAACGGCCTTCCACACCCATGACACAGCCAGGCCACCAGAGGTCGCTACAGGGACGTCACGAAAAAGGAAAGCAAACCCAATCAATTACCAATTCACTGTAAGGCCTTTTATAACCCTGGGGCATTATCAGGCACCTCAGCAATCGCAAAGGCGATGCCATGGATCATATAGACCCAGGCCTTCTTTAGCCATGGGTCTGAAGAAGTGTCGGTGAACACAGCTATTTTTACCTGAACGGTATAACGTTTTTAAACAGTAAATTCTAAATAAAATACCAGTGTTCCAACTAAACACTTGGTGTTAGTGGCTGCGCACCCTTGCTCAAGCAAGTGTGGTGTGAGTTTTTTAACCATTTGACATTTCCCTTCACACTTGCTCCCACTTGCCCATGTGGAAAACTAGGCGGCCCGGGAGAGAACAATCCCTACAACCCTCTACAACCTTTTTTTATGCCTCAGATTGCATCTTTTTAATCTTCTTTGGCCATGTTCTGGCCAGGAGGATTTTCAAGTCCTTGTGTCTCATGTGTGGGTGCTGTACTTCCTGCTCCCAGACGTGCAGCGGAGTGCATCCGCCTCATGAGCCACCGCGGGCCCGGAGAGACCCTCTCAGCCGGGGAAACCCTCAGGCTGACCCAGGCCTGCCGCGCTCTCGGAGAGGCTGCCCGGGAGAGCACTGAACTGGGCCACGAGGAGCAGGCTGCGCAGGCCCATCTGGAGCACGCCACGGGACTCAGGTTGGTACTCAGTGGACTGTAATGCATCTGTACATGCTGGGAGGAGGAGAGCTGAAGTTGACTTAGTGCCTGTGATTGATTGGACTGATATTCTGACCAGTGAGGAACATTCTTACTGTTCAACAACATGGACAATTTTTGTAATGTTAATTTAGTTTAAGCTGTAAATAAAGGTGTTAAAACACAAAATAAATATATGTTGCTTATGTTATTTCTTACACATAGTTTGTATTTTTCTCCTGACCTCTTGCAAAGTTCTATGGCATAGTATCACAAACTGTTTTACATATATATTAGGGGTGTAACGATACACAAAAGTCACAATTCGGTACGTACCTCGGTTTTTAAGTCACAGTTCGGTATGTTTTTCGGTACAGCAGTTTTTTGTTTTTTTTGGAATCGATTTTGGATTTGATTTATTAAATTGTATCAAACAAATGCCTTACACAAATGAAAAGACATCAAATACAATTGAGGATAAAAACACAATAAAGTCCAGGACTTATTTCCATTGTGGTCCTCAACACAAAACATCAGGACAAGACAAGACAGTCACAGAGTGTGTGATAATCAATAAAAAAAATTTTTTCCGCTACGTACCGAAATGAAATGTGCATCGAACCGTTAGACAAAAAATTTCGGTACGAATACGCGTATCGTTACATCCCTAATATATATATATATATATATATCCTTATTTTCTCTCAGGGTCTTGGCCAGGCATGCTGGCAGTGTTGACGAGGAGAAGCGCCACCTGCTGGACAGCATAGGCAGGCTGCAGGAGGCAGTGTCCTTGCAGGAGCATGCTCTGCTGAGGGCCCGGAGCTGGGCCCCCTCGCAGGAGGTAGGTCAGACAAACAAGTGTCTGCTTCCCCAGCCCCCTGTGGAGCGCGTGAAAACTGAAGCCGAGGCCCCAGGGTGTGTGTGCACGCGTGTGCTTGGGTAAACTGGGACCGGCTGTGTTCTGCTGTCTATCATTCACACTGGTATTAGACCGTAACCCAGTTACCCAAAGAACTGCATTTTGTTGCAAAGTCAATCTGCAGATATGGTTTACAGTTACAAAAAACACATCTGGTTCTCCTCATGACGGAATCCCTCCTCAGCCAGTGTGGTATCTCGGTCTTTACCTCCTCCAAACCTCCCGTCTCCCATTGTTGGGCAGGACCGGGCGTAGTACAGATGGACATGACATATCTGGGAGTGTTTTCAGGGCTGTCGAGTAGGGCTGGTATTGGCAGCGTGGCATGGAACTGCGGTCCAGGCTGTGAGTGAGTGCACCCAACACCTTTGTTTACCTGCGCACACATTAGTTCTCTTCAGCCATGTGTGCATTTGCTCTGTTTTGCGATTTTGTTCCCCCCTCAGACAATCATATTAAAGGCTTAATTTGGTTGCCACAGCCAAAAATAGTGAACAGCTGAGGATTAAGTGGGTTCATGAGGTTTCGCATGTACTCTGCCAGTGTTATAATCTGACTGCCTCTAATTGAATGCAGGGGAGTAAGCCAAATTGATGTTTTGTCTGTGACAGTGTGTATGTGTGCGTGTTTATGTTTATTTTGCATGTGTGTGTGTTTTTGGGCACATCTGTGTGTGTGTGTGTGTGTGTGTGTGTGTGTGTGTGTGTGTGTGTGTGTGTGTGCGTGTGTGTGTGCGCGCGTGTGTGTGTGTGTGTGTGTGCGTGTTTATATGCACGTGTGTGTGTTTGTATGCACGTGTGAGTGTGCGCACGTGTGAGTGTGCGCACGTGTGTCTGTGCGTGTGCATCAATTGTGCCTTTCTTTTCCCGATCTCTGCACTGTTCTGACAGAGCCAGATAAAGCCATGATTAACCTGTCAACAGCAGATGGCTGCAGCGGTTAGATTTCACACACACATACACACACACACACACACACCTTTTCAACGCACTCTAGAACATTATGCAAACCCACAGGCCGAGAGACCATGGCGAGCCCGGAGAGCAAGCCCCTGGCCCATTAAATGTGCAGTAGCTTCATCTTCTAATCTGTGTGATCACCGAGAACGTGCCCCCCATGGTTCATGTTTGTTTGCAGCTAGAGACGGAACCAAGGGATGGCAGGACACCCAGGGACAGACTCTGGTGCCTCTGGAGTGTGGAGGTCACTACCAGACTGGCTCTCTACCATGGCATTCTCTTTTTGAAGCTGTCTGAACCCTGTCTGACTTCTCTGATGAGATCGCTTTGAAGAAAGCGGTGTTATGTCGCGCTGCCTCTTGGCACACTGTCAGAGGGCATGTATCTGTAACCTTGTTGTCTCAGCAGATGGTGCTGCTGCCCAGTTAGTTAGTGAGCGAGCCGGTGCACTGCAGTAGTCCAGCACATGCCTCCCCTCCCTCCCCTTCCCTGTCTGTCACCTGCCTGTTTTCTTATTTTGGACTCGTCTGTTTACTTTAACATTCAAATGACTGATGGCAGGAGTTTGCCAATCTGGGTGAATGGGGCATTTCAGTTTCTTCTGCTTCTAATTGTTTTTGTCGTCAAACCAAGTGGCTGGAGGCGGGGATCTGTTAGCATGTGGTTGGCGAACACAAACTCGGCCAGCAGTAGTAAACTGTAAAAAAGTGAATGTAAAGTTTCGAGTCAGCACTGTATAGACTGGCCACTGTAGAAATACACTTCTAAAAAATCCCCTTCTCCGCAACTAAACAGAAAACAAGTCGTTACTCGGCACAGTGCGGGTTCTAGTTCCAGCCCCGGCTCCTTACCGTCTCCCTGCAGAGGTTCTGCTTGAGTGTAGTAGGAACGCTGGATCCCAGGTTAACTTTGGGTTTATTGGGTTTTTAGTCAATGATTACCACCAACATTTCTGACTGTGAATTCAGTCGCATGTAAGTAATGGTCAGGCATCTAGGCTGTGGACATTGAGGATAAAACATATCCCAAAGTTACAAACCACGACGATTGTCTTGCTCCTGATATAAATATTCATACTGTCGCTTAAAACGTCTCAAACGTCTGACACACAGAATTTCTTACCTGACTTTCTTCTTCTGTGTGTGTGTGGTGGAATGTGTGGGTATGGGTGCTGAGCTCCGTTCTGGCCTGGATGTCTTTGCGTTCACATGCATGCCTTCTTGCATGTGTATCTTAACCGTATGTGTGTGTGCGTGTGCGTGTGTGTGTGCCCCAATGCGCCGTGCTCTGCCCTTGCCAGAGTCCCGGCCTGACATTGGTGTCCGTGCGACGGCTGCGGCGCCTGCGGCTATCTCTGGCAGAGCTGTGTCTGGCCACGCTTGAGCAGCTGCACGAGGAGGAGGAGGACCAGGCCCACGCCTGCCGAGCCAAGACCTCCGCACAGAGAGCGCTGGAGGACTTCACCTGTCACACACCGGAGCCGGGCTGCCTAGACCAGGTCAGACTCCCCAGACCCCCCCCCCCAATCCACGCTGAGCTTGCCCCGACTGTGACGTAGTCGAGCACGCACGCGAGCACGCACGCAAGAACGCACGCAAGCACGCGTGGGCGCCCACACAGCATTGTTTCTGTAAGGAGGCCAACTGTTTGTACCACTGGCAGTTTGCGGTACGGTCAGCCCTCCCCACAGGGAGGATGAAACAGCATATTGATTCATTTAATATTTTTTTATATGTTAAATGGAGGATATTTTACATCAAGCTTAACCATACATGGATATGCATTCTCTTTCTGATAACGGATTAGTTGATTATTATGTTTTTTTTTTTACTTTTGACTGGTGACTTTATTAACTAATGTGAACCCCCAACTCTCGACCATTCGGGCTATTTGGGTATAGCCCGAATGGGGTATATTTCAGGGTATGTGAGATAGAGTTTACACTCTTTTCAAAGCAGACAACTGCAATATAAAAAGAGCTATAAATTAGGCAGGACAGAGTCGGATAAATCAGTATATCTTGCAGGAACCTCTCCAGAGGTCAGTGTCATTTTAGTTGATTCAGTGTTTGATGGATCTGACAGGATTTGAATAACCTCATTTATTTTTTTAAATCACCTATCAAGAGAACGTTATTACAAAAAAAAACAAAGGGAGTTTCACAATGGTTTCTTTCATTTTGAGCGGCGTCTTGCAAGTAGACCCGTGTTTGGATAGAAACATCTATATTGGTGACTTGAGCGATTCCCTCGCTCTGTGAATTTGAAATGTGCTCATCTAATATGGATGGGGCTCTATGATGAAGGGGGAAATGGTCTTTCTTTTGTACATGGCTTGGAGAACACCAGCACCCATCCTGCCTATCCCCCCCCCCCCACAACCCCATCGCCAGTTGCTAAATCATGTATGGCAGATGGCTAACGGTCTGAAAGCATGATGTCTTTCCATCTGTTCCCATGATCTCTTTTCCTCTTTGGACACTACTTGCTCCTTGCTTCTCTGTAAGCACACGTTTCACTCGCTCCTTGTCACCTGCTCCTCCTACACCTCCACCTTGTTTAAGCCTCCACCTGTTACATCTGTTTGATGAGCTTGAGCTTTCTGTTACACCTGTACATGCCACTCCATGACCTACTTCTGTATCTTTCCCCACATCTCTCTCGCTCTCTATCGCTATCTCGCTCTCTTGCTTTCTCTCTCTCTCTCTATTTTTCTCTGTCTTTCTCTCTGTCTCTTTCTCTCGCTCTCTCTATCCCCTTTTCCCTTTTTTCTGTATAAATTGAATGCACATTGCAGATGTTTACAAGCAAGGCTTGGCTTAAAATAAAACCTTGAAGTATTGAAGGAACACCCCTTGAGTTTAACCATTTGGTTTTCGAGGGGGTCCAGGAATATGAGTAACTGCATTAAAAAAAACACCCAGGGTGTTGCATATAACAGTGAAAAAGAAATATATTTGATCTTCAGGTGCACTTTCTCCTTCTTTCTCTCTCTGTATTTTCCTCCCTTTCCCTCAACATATTCTATCTTTCAGAGCCACACTGAAGTGATCGATAATTGAGCCGATGCAACATGAAACCCAAGTCCTCACTTTGATGTTGTTACCCGTGATTCGCACCCTGCCATCTGCCCATACCTCCATCTGTTATTGCTGACAGAAAATACATGGCCCTACAAACAGAAGAAAACCACCAGATCTGCCAATACTTTATTTGTCACCCGTGGCACGGTTGGGCTTATGTAATTAAATCATGTTCCTCTTTATGAGCTTGGATATCAATGGAGGCTGCGTCCAATTGTTCAAAGCGAAAGATGTACACTCAATCGACTAACTTGTTTGCAAGTTGAGGGAGGTGGGGCGGGCTGATCCCTTTTGATGTCACTTATCAGGTGCGCTGATGGATGTTTTATCTTTTATTTATTTATGTTTTATCTAGAAAATAAAATCTGATGTCACCCTTCCATTTGGCACAGTGTGTTTGGCCAGGGATGAAAGACATGCTCTGGCAACCAAACGGAGAGAGTGCATGGGCGAATAAAGGAGGAATATCTCCTGTACATGAAAAAATAAAATTCTATGTTTCTATTTTTTTTTTTCTTTCAACCGCTCGATGCTGAGATTAAAATTGAATTTCCAGAGAGAATCTATAAAAACTGCATCATGCAACTCTTGCTAATATCACATCCAGGAATAATTGGGTGCATCATTCAAAAGTAAGTGAGGTATGTCGTACATCTCTTATTGATCCTCACGAGGATATTTCCCCTCTCACTCATCCATGGCAGGAGTATTTAGCTAACAGACTGCGGTGAGGCAGTAGTGCAAATCACCACCGAAACATCTCTGCCTCTAGGCCTTTTCTAGATGTATCTGAGAGCCCATGTTTTATTTGTTTTGCCAGCAGACTTCAGACTTCAGCAGACAGCAGACGTTTATCTAATGTGGGACGGCTTTCATTACAATGACCAGAGGAGCGCCCTATTGGGTCATTTCGCTGATTGATTGTAGCTCTATCCAATTGCGTCCAGATAAATTTGGGTCTGCACCTGTTGATAACAAACCTTGGAAATCGAAAAATGAGAGGCTCTGTACTAATACGCATATATAATGTGTGCCTCTTCATATCCAACTCTTTCTCTTCTTCCTCTCCTATCAACCTCATTGGATCCACCCTGCCCCCCTGCGTCCAGGAATGGGCCAGTTCAGGGCCCGCCCTGGCGCAGGTGGCCCTGGGCCAGCTGGCAGCCGTCCACTCTCAGTGCGCTGACACCGGGGCCGGTGGTGACGGGGCCGACGGGGCCCTCTGCTCGGCCCTGACGGGGAAGTGCCTGAGGCTGTTGGCCGCCCGGAAACACCCCCTCCACCCCTCTGACCAATGGGATCTGCCGAGCCAGGCAAGTCGGTGCCAAACCACATACGCCCGGAGCTAGGGACAAGAATAAGGGACACGGTGGCACACATTACCGTGGTGTGTAGTGTAGGGCTGCAACTAACGATTACTTTCATAGATGCATTTTGTTGAATCATTTGGTCCATAAAATGTAAAAAATAATGGTAAATGCCATGACATGATCTGATGTGTTGAATGTGCCTGCTTTATCTGAAAAGCAGCCAAGAAAAACCTAACTATTTATTTATTATCTTTTATAATAATCCATGAAACAAATAATTGAATTGAGCTTGTTTTGTTATATGTACTTCATAAATGACAAAAACGATTAAGCAATAATCCAAATCAGATTTGATGAGGTCCGCTGATCGATGAATCAACGAACCATTCCAGCCCTGTTGTAGTGTACAACTGGCAGTCTCCAGCACATGATAAGGGAGTCCCAACACGGACAGGAAAGCCGCTGGAATGTATTAACGATTAGAAAGGGCTGATTGGATTCAAAGAGCGAGAGGCTGGTTTTCTTCACGGTCGGAGATCACAGTGATGGTGGGGGTGGGAGGGAGGGGGGGATTGCCAGCAAATCATGTTCATTACTCTGTGATCTTGTAGGCAAACCCCGACGTGCAGATGGAGAGAGAGCGAGGAGGGCGGTCAGGCAGCGAGGGGGAGGAGAAGGAGCACAGTAAAGCCACCTCCGTTCAGAGGAGAGATTTGAAGGGAGGCGGAGGAGGCCGCTCTGCCAGCAGTGGAGATCTGCAGGTATGTGCTTCCCCCCCCCACCCTCCAGCTTGTACAGATCCAGGCTCTCTGATAGCCATCATAGGGAAACATCCTTATTTCTCAAGGAAAGAAGGAACGTCTCAGCCCACCCTCTGAGCACACTGTTGTTTCTTCCAAGGTTGGATCAACGGATCAACTGTCCTTGGAACAGTATCCAGACAAACATCTTCTTTTTTTTTTACGTGTGTGTGTGTGTGTGTGTGTGTGTGTGTGTGTGTGTGTGTGTGTGTGTGTGTGTGTGTGTGTGTGTGTGTGTGTGTGTGTGTGTGTGTGTGCACGCATATGCATACGCACGGGTCTCCTGGTGACCATGTTGTGCTGTGTTATTACTACGCAGCGGAAGCATACTGGTTCCCAGCAGGTGTTGTCCCAAGCCAGTGAGGCGCTGGCCCGGGCCATAGGCCTCTGTCTGCAGCACGGCCTGCCCTCCCCCATCCTGGCCGAAGCCTCCCTCAACATGCTGGAGTGTCACGGCCAGCTGGACCCAGCCATGACGGGTCAATACCTAGCGCTCTACCAGGTATGTGCCTTCGCTCATCCTGTCTTCGGTACGGCGTCGTGCAGTAACAGTAGCGTGATCCCAGAGTTTTCCATCACTCTTGCTTTCCTCTGACATAACGGTCACCGGTTAACCTACGCCCTCTCTCCAATATCTCTTTTAAGGAGAGGGACTCAAGGTGTGGGCTACCTTTCAGTCTCTCATCTTTAGCACCGAAAATAATTATATCAGTTTTGTCCTGTTGTTGGAAATTCTGGAACATCCAGTCATTGGCCGGCTCAATGCACTGGTACAGCAGATCTAGAGGACAATAGTCAGTTGGGGATAGGGCTATATAGATTTGTGTGTCGTCCATGTAATAGTGGTAAGAAATGTTGTTATTTTGCCTAACTAGGCCTAGTGGGAGCATGTAGAGATTGAAAAAAAGATGGTGCTAGGATTGAACCTTGGGGGACGCCACACGTCACCTTAAGCTGACCCCACACTACAAGATAAATGTCCCGATATCGGGGCCGATTTGCCCCTTACGAGAATCGGGGTGGCGTTCCCATGGCAGCCGAATCGGGACGAAAATCGGCCAAGATTATCCTGTCTGCCGTAGTGTTCTAAGATAGAATCTCATAAACTTAAGACCTCCCGATCTCAAAATCGGGGTTATCCAACATGTTAGATATTTTCGGCATGTTGAGTGTGTAGTCAACATAATAGCGACGCACGCACACACAAACACACACGCAAAACACACACACACGCTGACCCGAAGGTGCTCCATCATGCCAAAGCGCATTCAATTCTCACTTTTAAATTTTCGTTTCCAAATATTTATTTAAAAACGAAAATATCTGTTTTAGTGCGTGTGTGTTAAATTAAATGTTTTTATATCCTAAACAAATTCCGTTGCAAATAGGAGGCGCGCAGCATCAATATCCTAACACAGACACATTTTGCAGATTGTAAATTGACATGATACATTGTAAACGTTCACAATCCTGCTCTATGCTCTGTGATATTTTGTTTATCATCATTTCTATTAACTTCTGCGAGGCGCATAAAGTGGTCATGTAGATCGGTCGTCTGCCCGTCTATTGCGCGTATCACACATGAGCAGATCTTGCACACAACGTCAGTCGTGTCCCTTGGCTGTCCTATTTGTTGTATATTTGTTGATGTTGTTATTGTCATGCGTGTTCTGGTTATTTGCGCATGATTAAACATGAGTCTTTATATGGCGATAAAACAAAGCTTTGTTGCGTTTTTTTTCCTTCTTTTTGAAGTGGGGATCGGGGGTGCGCCAACCCGGTTGGGACGTAAAGGGGGTGCGCAGGAATAAAAGTTTGGGAACCGCTGCTCTAGATCTACCATCTCTTGTCTCTCGATCTCTTGTCTCGTGCTGGATGACGTAGCCTACACGGCCGAGAATCGGATAAGATTATCCTGTAGTGTGGGGTGTTCCGTCTTGTGTTCTAATCTTATGTCGGATCAGAGAGCAAAAATCGGCTGCGATTCTCGTTAAGTGTGGGGTGTACTCCGACTCAAAAATCGCATAAGATAAAAAAATCGTGTAGTGTGGGGCAGCCTTTAGTTAGTTCAGATACATAATTACTAATGGAGACAAAGTAGTTCCTGCCAGAACCAGTTTCAGACTGTGACGAAGAGCCAAACTCAATTTTCCAATCCATCTAAAAGCATGGAGTGGTCAACAGTGTTGAATGCAGCACTAAGGTCCAAAGCATCAATATTAGGATTTTGTCTGTGTGATGGCGAATATTATTTACCACTTTAATAGCAGCAGTTTCCGTGCTATGAAGGGTCGAAATCCTGACTGGAAGTTGTTGAGGCCACAAAATCATTGCTGGAGGAAAACTTTCTCTATGGTTATACTTATGAACGGTTGATTTGATATTGTTTTTAATTGTTCTGCTTTTTTAAAAGGGGTTTAATAGTGGATTTTTCAAGGCTTTTGGAAAATTGTTCTTAATGAAGCTCATAGTTTATCCAGACTGAAGTTTCTTCCCTATGGTAAAGATGAGGTCTATTTGTTATTTTACCTTTACAGCTTGTTTGTTGGGTATGTCTACTTTAGCGAGGGTGGGTAAGCTCAGGAGAAAGCAGTAATGACTTTAGACAAAGCCCTTTGGAGACTGGATTTATTTATTTGAATAACAGTATAAAATCAAAAAGAGGTTAATTTGAATGTCTTATATGAAGAAGCAAAAATCAGCTCCTCCAACCGTTTATCTTCTGATGGAGGGAGCTTGCAGCATGCCTCCTTTGTCCTTTCTTCCTTCATTGAAAAATCGTTTCCTCAGCGCTTCCTTAGATTCCCCTCCTTTTATAGGGCAATGCAAGAGCATATTCCAATATATATCAATAAGTCTGCATTTCCATTGTTCTAGCTCGGCCAACCTGGTGGGTCCTAATGTGGGCGTGTGTTGCTCCAGGCCGGAATCATCCCTTCAGGGCCCCATGCATCCAACTTTGATCTCCCTCTTGCTTCAGTTTTTAACAAAAACATACATTTGAAGCTAGGGATAGGTCAGAATATTCGATTATTCGATTATTCGTTCCCGAGGGTCAAAGCCGATTTTCAACATTTGGACCGTTAACATTTTTTCCCATTCAAATAAACAAGAATTAACGGACGGAACTAATGTTGGTTCTGTAGAACTATTAGTTTTTTTTTAAATTATTATTAATCATGTACAGAAAAACAATATACACAATACACAAGCATAAATATTAATATATATGCATACAACACAAACACTGATCACTGTTAAAGTTTGTGTTTTTGCGTTAAAGATATTGAGTGATTTCTTGCCGATGATCCATGGCTGCCTTTGTGAATGTCGGCACAATCGAATAATCAATTATTCGTTCATACCACCCACTGATTATTCGACCATGAAAAATTTTAGTTATTCACATCCCTATTTGAAACCTGTTGCACAACTTTAAGACTTCATTTGTATACGATAAAAGGGAAAAATAAATTACAAAATATTGTATGAAAAGTGTTCAGATATTGACATGAATTGTATATACATTATTTGCTTGTATCAGGATTATATGATACATGAGTATGCTATTATGAAATAGGTTATATATTGGCGTACAGAGCATCAGAGACAGTAAAATCGTAAAAAGGTTGTTTGTAGCCACATTCTTAAAACCCCTCTTTTTGCTTGCTAATCATCACTCCATTACAACTCTGTTGTACATGACAGGAGGTTCCCCTGAGTCAGGAAGTCTGCCACTAGCCCTGCCCCTTTTAGGGTTGGCTCTATCGATGCTTTTGATGTTGATGGTTTTAACTGGGGTTTGATTCTCCTGTGCGTCGGCAGTGACCAGTGTTAGGCCTAGGCGTCACACGATGTGCAACTGTTTTCCGTTACACTTCCTTTTGGTAGCCTGTGTGAAAACCAAACTTCATTCTGGAGTCCTCTACCACGGTCTGTATCTTCTAACTTGATTTAAAAACAAATCAGTGTAGGCCATCAACTCAGGGAGTGTATGCTTTGTATCCACTCATTTGTATTCTTCAACCCATGTGTTCCTGTTGTGTTTCACTCCGTTTAAACACTTGGTATTGTGGTTTTGCACGAATAGTGATAAATAAAGCTTGTTGGGCTCTGTGTTTCCCAGAGCTGCCGCAACAGTGCTGCCATGGCTCAAGTCCTGGGCTCAGCGTGTTCCAGGGCCTCACGTCTCTCCTCCCTCCTGGGGCACCTGCAGCACTCCCAGGAGGAGACCCCCTGCAGCAGGCTGGGAGCACTGAAGGATCATCTCGCCACTCTCTCCCAAGTACGCTCCCTCTCCCATGATACACACACCTCCTCTTAAAGCACTCTGTATTTCTGAATATTATTGAGCCAGGGGGCCAATTTAACCTGTTGTAGGACTGTGTGATTTTCTGGACTTCTGGGTAAATTCTGGCTTTTACCTCCCCTGTGAGTTTAGGTTAGCCATTGAAGATACTAGAATGCAATAACACTTCTTTAGCTTTAGCTAGTTTGTTCAGGTTACCACTTAGATATCTAATGTGCGGTGGATTCTTGTGGACATAGAAGAACACATATGTCTAGTTTTGGCATTGCAGTGGTGGTACGAGCTCCCTGCCGATGTAAGGACCGCAGAGTCCCTCAGCAGCTTCCGCAAAAGACTCAAGACTCACCTGTTGCTCCAGGCTGGAATCATTCCTTTAGGGCCCCATGCATCCAACTTTGATCTCCCTCTTGCTTCAGTTTATAACAAGACTCAAGACTCACCTGTTCAGAGTTCACCTAGACTCTGCATAGCCAGGTGGCTATGCAGAGCGGTCTTAAATCCCTCCCCTCCTACTTGTTGTATGTTGTAAGTCCTGGCACTTAATGTACGCACTTATTATATGTCGTATTTAGTTATAGTACTTAGTTATGTAGCATCTTATCATAGCTATCTATGTTGAATACGGGGAATGGGTTAACCTACCGATTGTTGGTGAGGGAGGACAGGCTCTGCTGCAGACAGAGGCCTATGGCCCGGGCCAGCACCTCACTGGCTTGGGACAACACCTGCTGGGATCCAGTATGCTTCTGCTGCGTAGTAATAACACAGTACAACATGGTCACCAGGAGACCCGTGCGTATGCGTATGCATAATGAGTGCCGTACACACACACACACACACACACACACACACACACACACACACACACACACACACACACACACACACACACACACATATATAAAAAAACAAGTTGGTACTTTGAACATCCTTATTGTACCGACAGCGATATATTGTTTCACTTTCTTATGACAAATGTACTTATTGTAAGTCACTTTGGATAAAAGCGTCTGCTAAATGCCCTAAATGTAAATGTAAACATAACCATATTTTACTGGCAAGTCCTGGTCACACTATAAATACATTCCAAAACAAAAACAGTGCCCTTTAAACCCTAACCCTGACCAATCATTTCCTACATGCACAGCTAATAACTAATTAGCCTTATACTCTTTCTCTTTCTTACGTAACTCTAGATTTACTCACGTAATACCACATTATCTACCTTGCATAAGACAATTATGGCAGGTTGTGTTATGACGTTTCATTGCATCATGACCTAAGTTATGTTTGAGAGCCAGTGTGCCAACTGTTTCAGATGGAATTCAAACACTATATGATTTTTCAAAAATGTATTTTGGGCTGAGATTTTGAGGAAAGAGGGGGGCATGTTATCTCAATGGTCATGAGTCTGACCCACTCAAACTTTATGATGCTTTATTCATCCCGTCGTTGTGTAACTGTTATGAACCTTATAATAAACAATGTTGTATATGAAATCCGCCACACACCGTAGTGTTATACTTCATGTGTCCGGGAAGCCTTACCCTCGAACGCGGGTATAAAATACATCTCTGCTCAGAGGGAGTGTCACAATCCACACACACCGTGGCGTTATAAAGTAGGTGTCTGAAAAGCCCAACTTTCTCACGGACACCGGTGCCCCTTGGTTCATGATGTCAGACTACTTCGGAAAAGTCTGATGTCACGTACAGAATGCCATATTTTTCTTTAAATTGGGGACTTCAGTAACAGTGATAAAATGGCATAAATTACTATGTTGACGATCATATACGACAAATGACCACGTTTAAAACAAAAAAAAAAGTGTTTTTTGCATTACACATGACTCAAGCTATGGAAGACACTTGAGTCATCCATTACAGAAGACTCAACTGTCTTGCGTTTCACCTCTTTGACTTGACAAATCTTTTTACCGGGACTTCAAAATAGTTACTTTAATAATGAATATCTAATCTTTTTGTAATTGTCTTCAGTGGCGGCTGGTGATAAAAATTGTTGGTGGGGCGCAGTAATAGAAAAAAAATAATTTGGTAGATTTGATTTCCTGTATTCTGGTGCATTTTGGAGATGGCCACTACCTATTACCTATTACCTACTATTCATTCAGATTCATAGCCTACATCCTGACTTGCAGGGCCTGGGCAAGCTTACAAGCTTACCCATTGTTGTTATTATGATATTGAGGCAAATCATGATCACTGTCCTATAGCGTCCATTTTTGTGTCTCAATGGCTATTTCAAATGCAGTTAGAAATATGGCACAGTTGCTTTATATTGTTTATATGCTACAGGCCGAAAGACTAAATTAATATGTAACTTACTTGCTCCTTTTAAGTATAACATTGCTTGGGGAGTCCAATTCCTCCACTGAAATGGGTGGAAAGTGCTTTTACAACTCTATGCTAGTTAGCGATCCATCTCTTCTATGCTGTAGTTGTGTTACGTGAGTGTTGCTGAGGGAGGTAGTCTATTTGATTGATTCGCTGAATTGTCCAATCGTGTGGTGATAAAAAAAACAGAAAAGCCATGCCATTGGCCTGGGGCACACACTGGTGCGCCCCGATGGCGATTTTTTTTGCGCCAATGAAAAGCCGCCTCTGCTTGATAGACAGCAAAAAGTTTGTGAGCTTACATTGACTTCAACTTGGCCGGCGCCCCTGATCTGAAGGAGGGCTTTATTTCGAATGACCAATAACAAGCCTAGCCCAAATCATTGACGTTGAGACGCATTTAAATGGTTGCTGGCAGTTGCAAGTACGGTCTATCACATAATTAAACAAGGATAAACTCTATGTATTTTTGTTGATTTATTTCATATGTATAATAGTTTATTCAAAGTTGGCAGATATATTCGAGTGAATATTTCACGGAGGGGCGGCGCCCTAGCGCCCTCTATTGACCAGCCGCCACTGCTTCTCTTGTAAAGCACCACTGTAGTTAAATAATTGTGGTAAAAGATTGTGATGTCATATTAAGTCAGAAATGTATTTCCCTGACGACTGCTATTGTGCACAGGCATACCGCCACCTGGCCATTAACCCAAACCACCTAAGCATTCTGGGAGAGCTGCCGCCAAACCTCACTCTGCTGCTGCTGCAGCACAACCAGGACAGGTACTGTCCGTCTCACTCTCTCACTCTAGCGGAGATACACACACTCTTCCTCTCTCTCTCTTGCCCTCCACACATACAGTAGAAACACAATACACACTCCCTCTCTTGCTCTCTTTGCTCGCTCCGTCTTGCTCGCTCTCTCTATCATTCTCTTGCTCTTTCTCTCTCTCTAACTTTTTCTCTCTCTCTCACTCTCGCTCAGGCTCTTTCTCTCTTTTACCTTCCATACACACTTATACACACACATACTCCTCACAGACACAACTGTTTCTCTTTCACACACACGCATGCACACACACACACACACACACACACAAACAAAAACCTTACAGACACAACTGATTCTCTTCCATATCCCCACACACAAACACACTCACACACACACACCTTACAGACACAACTGTTTCTCTTTCATACACACACACACACACAAACATTCTCCTTACAGACAACTGTTTCTCTTACACACACACACACACACACACACACACACACACACACACACACACACACACACACACACACACACACACACACACACACACACACACACTATAGAGCTATATACTATAGCGCTACTATAGCTACACTGGTACAGACATCATTAGACAGCCTTGCACTGTGCAACTGTATTTGGAATTAATTATCAAACAATGCACGTGTGTGTGTGTGTGTGTGTATAGTCAAAAAAAACCTCTCTGTTTGTATGTGTTTGAGGTCCAAACTGTATGGAGCACTGTATGAAAAGGTTGATCATCAAAAAGGCAAGGCAGCGCAATCTACAGGTGAGACATCACACATTACATCATTCTCTCCATGGCGTTTGTCATTTGCCTGCAAGTTGGTCAGCACAAAGCAGCACTTTAAGGAGCACTTCCGTCAATTGTTTCACATGTATGTGTGTGCATATGGTTCAGGTTGTGCTTTCACTTTTGTGACCACAAACCAACGAATGCCCTGCATGCCAAAGCTGTTCACAGCATTGGAATAGAAGGAGAGGAGATTAGCATGCCCTGCATTTCTGCCTGCCTGAGATGTGTTAAGAGGAGAGTTCACTCCTAATGAAGACACAAGGTCCTTGGGATGAACTGTGAGAGCACTAAGGCATGCCATTCTCTATAGCACCTCTCGCTGTACCACCAAATTGCCTGTCCATGGAATCCAATAAGCAGTCTGCTGGTACTCCCTGGATTGCAGCTGTGCTGATTTATTCAGTGTTGTGCTCTGAAACAGAGGGATAAAATAATGAATGCGGTGCCGAATATGGACATCTTTTCACGTTTTCCGCTTGTTTTTGATGCCGCTGAAATCAAGTGCCACTCTTGACAGGTGCTCATATGTCAGAAATGAGGTCTTGCATGTGCTCTCATGTGCTCTATGATTAGGATCCCCTAAATTAGGTCCTCATGAGGTAGGTGCTTATAAGAGGGCTGCTTAACTGCTCAGTACGTGCGCTACACAATGCTGACCACAGAAAAGAGCGATTCTTCTGGGATTGAGCGAGGGATAATTACGTGGGGGGTGTGTGTGTGTGTGTGTGTGTGTGTGTGTGTGTGTGTGTGTGTGTGTGTGTGTGTGTGTGTGTGTGTGTGTGTGTGTGTGTGTGTGTGTGTGTGTGTGTGTGTGTGTGTGTGTGTGTACGCGCGCTGTCACAGCAGCAGTGCTTACATGCACTAGGGTGGCTAAGGTGCTCGTCAGCCCAGGGATGCTGCTGGCTTTGCAGGGAAACGTTCGGGCCTTCGCCGGACAGACCGGAGAGTCCCTCTTGGACGAGGCCCGTCGGCAAGGCAACGAGACAGGGCACGGTCCCCAATCTTCCGGAGCAGTAGGTTTAATTTAATTATTTAAAAGAAAACTCTTGAGTCCGCAATGGCCATGAGTAAGGTTTCGAAAAATTTCTTCCTATTTAGTTCTCTCTCTATCTTGCCATAAGCAGCCTTTCTGAAGCGAGTCTCTGTGACCCCACAGAAAACCTTGAGCGGCGAACAGGCGCGGGCGGCTCAGTTCAGAGCTGTCGTGGAGGAGATGGAGAACTATCTGCATCCCATCCTCTCTCAGTTGGACTGCTCCCGCATCAGGTGTGTGATGTAGTCAGCCGACACAACTATCCCTGGCCGGCTGACCAATTTCTGTTCTGAAAAATAATCCATGCAAAACAAAGCACGACTCTGCAACATGTCACTAAGTGTAGTTTTCGTTTACTTGAGTAATGTAAATTGCACGTTTTAAGGTTGTCATCTGAAACCCTTCATCTTTACTGTTTTCATGCCTTGCACCATAGGGGACCACTCCCCTAGTCTTAATGTACCCCGCTCTGACTCCAGTAACCCTAGGAAGCAGTCTCCTCCTGGGTCCGCCCAGGAGTCAGAGAGACCTGGAGAGAAGGAGGAGAAACAGAAGGGATTGGCTAAAGATCAACCTGGTATATGTTCACACACACACACACACACACACACACACACACACACACACACACACACACACACACACACACACACACACACACACACACACACACACACACACACACACACACACACACCCCCCTTGGGTGTTAAGCCACAACGGCACGTTTAATCAAATAATAAGTCTTTCTTATAAAAGAACTAAAAGATGATTGCGTGGCGCAGCCACAATGGCTGGACTCTCCGTCCACCCCAGCCACGAGAGAGCCCTGAATGGCTGTGGAAGCCTGCCTTTTGAGCAGGCTTCCTCCCGGCTCCTCAGGTGCTCTGCATCATGTTGATTGCGACGGGGCCGGGTTGCCACACTCCTCCACCCTTTGCTGAAGCCTCGGGTGGCCTCTTGGAGGTGCGGCGGTCCTGTGCGTCACGTAGCGTTGCTGTTTCTGCTGCCGGCCTGCCTCGTCTCCGCGGCCTCGTCTCCCACAGCCTCGTCTCCTGCGGCCTCGTCTCCCGCAGCCTCGTCTCCCGCGGCCTCGTCTCCAGCCGCATCTCTCGCAGCTTCGTTTCTCGCGGCTTCGTCTCCGGCGGCTTCGTCTCTGGCGGCGTCATCCCTGGCGGCGTCGTTCACTCCCGAAAGTTGTCCGTAGCTTGGTCGAGTTGCCCGCATTCTCCACCATATGTGGCAACCCGCCTCGGGGAGTGAACCCGCCTTACTCGAAACAGCACACAAATCGCTTGGGTGTTAAGCCACAACGGCACGTTTATAATAAGTATAAAAGAAGAATAAGTATAAAAGAACTAAAAGATGATTGCGTGGCGCAGCCACAACAGCTGGACTCTCCGTCCACCCCAGCCACGAGAGAGCCCTGAATGGCTGTGGAAGCCTGCCTTTTGAGCAGGCTTCCTCCCGGCTCCTCAGGTGCTCTGCATCATGTTGATTGCGACGGGGCCGGGTTGCCACAATCAACAATCACACACACACACACACACACACACACACACACACAGTTATGTACACACACACACACACACACACACACACACACACACACACACACACACACACTCGTCGAACAGCCCCTCTCCTTTGAGACTCTGCAGCAATCTATACCTCATACACTGTATGGATCAGGAAGGTAACCCCCGCCTCCCCAAGCCACCCAACCTTCGCATATTAAAGTAAATTTGTCATACACAAAATTTATACCAAGGTCTTCTTTGCCGTTCGATGCCGTCATTATAATTTCCGGACCACTTGCATACAAAGCCCCATAGCTCAAAGCCTGTGTGGCTGTCAGTCAGGGACGAAGATTACATGTTGTCGGTGCTCAGGGAATATGGTGTGACCGCTGTCTGATGTTGGGTAACCTGAATTTTCTTTGAAAGACTATCATTATCATGCCAGAGAAGGTTGTACTCAAATAAATACACAATCAGAAATTTGACATTAAAAGGGAAATGTGTGTGTGTGTGTGTGTGGGCGTGTTTACTGTACATATCTATGTGTGTGTGTGTGTGTGTGGGGGCATGTGTGTGTGTTTGTGTATAAATATATATGTGTGTGTGTGTGTGGGTGTGTGTGTGTGTGTGTGTGTGTGTGTGTGTGTGTGTGTGTGTGTGTGTGTGTGTGTGGGCGTGTATACATATCTATGTGTGTGTATCTTTATGTATGTGTGTGTGTGTGTGTGTGTGGGTGTGTATACATATCTATGTGTGTGTATCTTTATGTATGTGTGTGTGTGTGTGTGTGTGTGTGGGCGTGTATACATATCTATGTGTGTGTATCTTTATGTATGTGTGTGTGTGTGTGGAGCAGCCTGCCTTCCCCAGGCCCCGGGGGAGTGTGTGGTGGTCCTGGCTGACCAGTGGCTGCAGGAGCTGCCGCTGGAGGCCCTGTCTGTCCTGCAGGGCCGGGGGGTCGGCTCCATGTCCCGGGACTTCTCCCTGCAGCTCCTCCACGCTCGGTTGCACCGGGACCAGCCCGAGAAAGGTAATTTAGGCACACACACATACACACACAGTCATATACACACAAAGTACACATACAGCAATAAACACATATGCACTCGACCAACAGCTCTTTATTGAGACACACAAACAATCATATATTCACAGATAGTTCATTCTCTCTCTCTCTCTCTCTTTCTCTTTCTCTTTTTCTTTCTCTCTCTCACATACACACACACACTCACTCTCTACACTCACTATAAACACACAGATATTAAAATAAAAACAATGTAACTATAGTTTGGTCAACACAGCCACTAACTTTAGGCAGCACACACACAGAAACACTGTCTACAATCATTGACAAACAAGCTCACACTAGCTTTGAGCATGAATTAGAATGCCCATGTGACTCGGTGCCTATTACGTGTGCAGTGTTTGTAAACTCTAAAATGTGGGAGAGCAAATAAGCTCTCCAAATTGCTTGGCTGTCGGCCACGAGGTATTTCTGTCACATTAAAAACGGTTGAGTGCGCTTGCTGCTCTACATTTATTTGACCTTATTTCTCCTTATTTCAATCATTCACATATTCATTGCTAACTCAAAGAATAATACACTTCAATTATTGCTTAAAGACTTATTTCCCAGCTTTGAGTCTGACTGTGTTCACACCAAACGCGACGGCGCAACATTTTTCCACGTGAACGGCGAGTGTGTTCACGAGGATTTGCAGCGCAACAAATTTGCTGAAGTTGAAATATTTCAACTTTTCCGCGGCATTCGCGTGAGACAGCCAATAAGCGTTCACTCCCTGTGGGTAACGTGGGTGAAGTAACATAAAACAGCCAATCAGCGTTCAACTGGCTGGGCCAACCGTTCCCTGCACTCCGCAGTGAACCGCAGCTTGGAGGAGAAAGTGATTGTTGCCATTTGCGACTCCCGGAGCTCTATATATAATATTATGATATTATATATATAATATAGAAATATCATATAATATATATATATATATATATATATAATATAATATATACAATATATATAATATCACGCCACAAAGCGGTGTGCGCCTCCGGTTTATATTATGAACCCATGAATGACGGGCATTCCGACGTCTCTTCCTCTTCCACAACAGGTAAAGACATGCAATGGTTGTTATCTCGGCCATGGTTGATGAGACTGAATTGGAATAAAGCACCGTTGGCGGGCAAAAGATGTTGTCTGACAAAATTTGCTGCGTGACAAGTTCGCCTGACATAACTGCACACATAACTGCACAGCGACAGATTTAGATTTGTCACGCAGCAACATTCGCCTGTTCGCGTGAACAGGCGAAAAGTTGGTCTTTTGGTGAGAATGCACAGTAAGAAATGCTTCTTTGAAATTCACTTTCTTTGGATTCCTTTAATCAATATGAAAGGATTGGGCTGTTCTGTCTGTATCCATTCCATATCCTACTTCACAAGTTACAATCATTTGTTTCTGATCGTTCGGCTTGGTTTGGGAAGACATCTGTTTTGGATACTTATAGGCAATGAAACAAGTCCAAGAGCTGTCCTGTTGCCTTGATCAGCATAAATGATTCACTTTTTTCACTTGGCTATTGTACTTCTGTTGTCCTATAACATAAACCTCTGTGCTCTATCTACAAGAGCAGATAACTTTCCTTCCGACCCAATGCTGTTAGGGCTGGCGGCACCCGCTTTGATCGGGTGTTTTGCTGAACAACTACTGAGAGAGAGATGCGGAGAGAGAGATCCCAATGACTTAAATGCATTTTAATCATTGTTTAATGTATGTTCTACTTTTTCTCCAAAAGTGTTTCTACATCTCCCCTGATGGATTCAGTAGTACACCTCATATAGTAGTGAACATAAATACGTGAATGGAGAGAGTATAGCACACAATAATCAAAAAGTCCCACTTTGGGAGGAATCACCGACCATGGGGCCAGAGAAAATGCATGTTCCTCTAGCGCCTCGTTATTCAAGAAAGGAGCTGTGGACTGGCGCAATCATTCGTTTCTCTTGAGTCATGTAAAGGCTTTGTGTAAGTTTACATGAATTCCCGCCTCCTACTTACAGTGTATCCGGTCGTCAATTAAACAGCAGATTACCATTCACAATAAATGACAGCATGTCCGTCTGGTTTCCGTGTGGCAATTACCAAGTCCACTTGATGACTTGATTATTAGTTCTTCTAAGAGTCTGGACTGGCGCAGCCGCATGGCAAATCATTTCTCCTCTCCTGATTGAGATTTTAGAACGGGCAGAACACTATTAATGACGTGAACACTATTTGGATTTGCAGACGGCGTTACCTTTTTAAAGGTTGTATAATTTGCATAACTTTGATGCGCTTTCAAAGGTTACAGGTAAATTAGGTACTGTGTGTTTGTCTGTCTGTCTGCGTGGTTGGTCTGCTCCTGTGTGTGTGTGTGTGTGTGTGTGTGCGCGCTCTGTGCTCTGTGTCCATCTTTCAGCACGTGGGCACGGGTGTGTGTGTGTGTGTCTGTGTCTGTCTGCGAGTGTGCAAGCTCAAATGCACATATTTGGACTTTTGTTTGCATATATTACACAACCGCAGAGAGAGAGAGCAGAAATATGGCACCTTATCACCCATCGTCCCAAAGCAAGGATAACAATGGAAAACCAACAAAAACGAATCCCTCCCCTCCTGTCCTCTCCAACAAAGCATTACCATCATTCTGACGTCTACACTTTACCATTGTGTCAAGAAGATGTACTACCCCAGGCCACTTCCGAAGGTGCTATTTGTTATTCCGCGCGGCACTTTGCATGAAACATGCCCTAGAGGAATGAGAGCTTGCGATGGGAAGCTTACCCCCAAACATGTGCAAATGCTTACTTTTTGCCGTATGCCGTATGTTTTGTCACAACCTCGATCTTCTGGGACCCAGTGTCCCAGAGCAAGTCCTGCGTCTTACTCCGTCTGTCCCCTCAAGCAGTCCAATGAGTAAGGAGTGTTTGGTTCTAAATGAGGAGATCACACCATTTTCCTTCCCCTTGAACAGTGGACCTTCCGAAAGTGTACCCGAAGAAGAAATGTAACTTTAATGCCAGGTCATCATACTGTCTCATCGGATAGAATAAACAGAGCTGGAGGTCAGTTAGTCATAAATTCCACCCTGTAAACCAAGTCTCGCCCAGAATTGTGTGTGTGCTTAATTTGTTTCTGCGTCCTGTTTGTGGCAGTTGAAGGTGACAATAAAAAGGAGACCAAAGGGGCGAAGGCGGCCAAGGGGAAGGGAGATCAAAGCAGAGCCATCAAAGTGGTGAGTTCAGTCAATTAATCTGCCTCCGCCAGATACCTGCTGGCTGCACCGGAAACTATTAAACTTTCCCTTGGCCTCGCTTTTAAGTATGGCTTTTTAATCAATGACATAATGTTGTTTATTATTCTGTGTGCTGATCTGTATACTAATATAATAATACATATTTGTGAATTTTGTGTTTTCCCCCAGCCTCCAGTAAACCGCGTGCTGCCTCCCCACACTTTCCCAGTTGATGCACGGGATTTTAAATGTATTCTTTTTTTCAAGAGCTGTCGATTTCAAATAATATTCTGCTTATTATGTGTTGTTCATTACACACTATAACTTTGAGCAAGTTATAGCGTGTGTTTTCTTTATCAGTATCAAAGCCTCCACTGATCCCAGTGTTACTGACCTCACTGCGCTGGCACACACACACTCACTCTCTTTGAAACATTTCAATAACTTAGAAACTTGCTCAACGGTTGATAACGAGTTGTCATAAAAAATGCTAATAGTTTAATAATGGGTTGTTTGACCTCATATAGAATTGGTTGTCTGACTTACCCAGAGGGAGACCATATCTTATGCAGGAACACAGGGCAGGGCCGTGGAGTGTAGTTACAGTCGTGAAATGCTTGTTGAACGGCTCAAGTGAAAGGAAAGAGAGTAAACACTATGACCTTTGAAGAGAGATGGACAGACAGACGGACAGAGAGAGACAGACGGACAGAGAGAGACAGGCAGACGGAGAGAGACAGACAGACAGACAGAGAGAAAGACGGACAGACAGACAGACGGAGAGAGACAGGCAGACGGAGAGAGACGGACAGAGAGAGACAGGCAGACAGAGAGAGACGGATGGACGGACGGACAGGCAGACGGATGGACAGACAGACGGATGGACAGACAGACAGACGGATGGACAGACAGACAGGGAGAGACAGACAGACAGAGAGAGACAGACAGACGGACATACGGACAGAGAGAGACAGATGGACAGAGAGAGACAGGTGGAGAGAGACAGATTGAGTGTTTGGTTGATCTATGTATTTAGCCTAAAGGATGTCAACAGGCCATTTGGGCCTCATGCTATCGTAACCCCCTTGAAGGTCAAACATCTCTTTTACCACAATGTAACAAAAGATTGGATCTGTGCAATCTATTTAGTCACCCCCTAGAGGCATACTTTTTCTTTCCATAGAACATTCTTCTTAACTCACCACCTCAGATATTGTCGACCCTTACAATGACTTCAGCAACTACGGTGAGTAAAAATGAATATATCTCATAAAAGAAAATGTACTTTTATCCAGTGTGTTGTGAAGATCACCTCGCTCGCACACAGTGAGAGATTAATTAAGTTTATTACAGTGACAGTGAGGCAATTAAAACCCAAAGTTCCATTATTAGAGAAGTAGATGGCATCTCTCCCAGGTTATCCCACAGGGAACACTGTTGCAGAACTCCCCAAAGTGTGTGGTCTTATCACAAATGACATCTTCACACTTAGACTACACACATACACACACACACACACGCACACAGTTCCACTGCCACCTTTATGTGCCTATACGTGTTTGTATTGCATTGGACGAAGAAAGTTTCACGTTGAAAAGTGTGGAGACAGCCACTGCTTTTTGACAAGATCTGGACCAAAATAACACTGAATAAAACCCTGTGTGTGTGTGTGTGTGCTTGAGGAAGTGTGTGTGTAGAAGTGTGTAGTTTGCACACTTTCAACATCCAAGTCATATGCTCCAGCTGTTGCCCTGGGGGCATGTGACTGTAGAATCCATATGGCCTACTTTTAAGAAGCCACCCTTCTTCAGATTCTCAGATTTAGCGCACGATGAAAAGGTGGACTGGAGAAGCGGGTGGAGGGAAGGAAAGTGATGGGTGGAGGGGAGGGAAGGGTGGAGGAGAGGGAAGGAATAGGTTGAGGGGAGAAGTGGGCGGAGGGGAGGGGAGGGAAGGTGGACGGGAGGAATGGGTGGAGGGGAGGAGAATGATGGGTGGAGGTAGGGGCCAGCGTGGCAGTAGTGGGCCGATGCGTTGCACCGGGGGAGCAGAGGCAGGAAGTCCTTCTGATGGCCAGTGGGGGGACAGAGCCGTGAGGTGATTAATGTTCTGCAGGGGTGGGGAGAGTCAGTTCCCCCACATGTCAACCGCCCCCACCCCTACACTCCACACTCTGCAAGAAGCCCCTCCAAGCATCCTTCACGTAATTTGCTGGTCAAGATTTGTGTACTTTTTGTCCCTGAAGTTTAGTGACTCTTTTCAAGGGTCTTCACTCAGCACTCCACACACACACACACACACACTAATAATGTATACTTACTCTCTCTCTCTCTCTCTCACTCTGTGTGTGTGTGTGTTTGTGTGTATGTGTGTGTTTAATATGTATGCATCTATTCATGAACGTGTGTGTATATGTTTATGATTCTGTGTGTGTGTTGCATGTATGCATGTGTGTGTGTGTGTGCGTGCGTGCGTGCGCACACAGAGGGCGGCAGTCTGGCTGAGAGGATGCAGGTAACTCTGGACGACCACAGCCAGCAGGGTGCTTCTCTCTGGGACGGCTTCATGGGCAGCAGCAAACACACCCCAAGGTAATGCACACAGAGACGTATTCGGGGGTCAAAGGTCGTGGGTTAAAATAAGAAACCACACACGCCAGGATGTTCCACTCTTGAGGAAGGTGAGTGTCAAGTAATTTATTGCTCACCGTCCTTCCTGCTCATGATGTCACAACACTCCAGATAAAGGGCATGTACGTGAGGGGTCTGCGATGATGTCATCATGACGCACCTCCCTCCATCAACGGGAACTGAAGCACCTGGGTTTCAGTTTTATTTTCCATTTGACCATGGCATGAACACCGCAAGATGTTTTTGATGATTTTGTTAGAAGACAAAATGATTTGGATTATCTGATGGTCTCACAGTCATTTTAAATCAGCTATAAACACTGATCTCCCACCTCACTCAGGGATGCAAAGTGTTTTTGATCTACTTTTTGAATGGCAACTTTGCAACATGTTCACATGCCATGTTCCCTGTGTCCGCTCCACGTCTCCTCTCTGTCTGCTGCTCCAGTATGGCCCAGGTGGAGCAGCTCCTTAGCGGGTGCAGCGGCTTCATCTACCTGGGGACGGAGCGCTTCATGGCCAACGTTCCCCCCGTCAAGCTGGCGGCCATAGATCTCTCCGGTACTCTACCCCTCATTTACTCCACCCACAGAATCCTTCACACCACACCACTCACTCACCAACCAAACTGAACGCCATACCACTTCTCTTCGTCCTGAGTTCTGTATATGCATACCAAAACTAAAGCTCTGTCAAATCCGGTGACTGTATGTCACCTGCTAACATTTTCAGGTGACACAACCCGCCACTGGTGACCCCGAGAGCCTGTGAATGCATTCATACAGTGCCTCTGTAACCTTTGATACCACTCCCAAGCACTTATGGAGTAATGACATTTGTCATTCCCACAGAGATGATGTGCACAGGGTCAATCAGGCCGAGGGGCCTTGTCCAAAGACTTAGTGCTGCCATGGCGTAGGTGCAGTGTGTTGCTTTTGACCTTCCGTTGTTTGATTTTGTGTCAAAACACATTATGGACAATTCCCAACGCAACATTTCAATGGTTTCCTTCTCACACAGTCTCACAGCACCAAATACATTTGCCATCTGACAGTCAAGGACATGGCAGTTGTTATTGTAGGTGCTCTCGCAGTTGTTATTGTAGGTGTATTCGATCGGTGTCGCCTCAGGAGCCAAAGTGCTTCACATGTGAGCGACACAGCACAAGAATACAATGGAGTAAAAGAAAAAAAAAAAGAACGTACTTGACTTGAATATTTTATTGCACCCGAACTATCAACAAGGTCTCACTGTTGCACTCTGGATGAACTATACTCTCGCAACAATATTAATGGAATCCGATGGAGAATTTTATTTATGTGGAAAATACTCATAATTTAAAGCTAGGGTAGGCAATTTGGAGATCCTAGCCAGAGTAGGCTAGATTTTAAAAGTATCCAACTCAGTTCAGTTATATAAATGTATCAATTTAAAGCAGATTGTCAATACAGAATCAAAAAGATTACTAGTCTGCCTGTTTTTTTAAACGGCACTAATCAGACTTCCCAGATCCTCCCATTATCTGATCATCTTCTACTGAGAGTAACAACATACATTTGATTTCTCATTCAAATAATTTCTTAATATAATAAGATAAAACAAATATACAACATAAAAAATATATGAAGTACTGATTGTAAAACTATGGTAATCTACTGACCTCTTTTTCCTGTGAAGCTATATAAGCATGTTTTCTTTTGGCGACAGGGCATCTATCAAATTGAAAGTAGTGTTTTACAGTGTATTCTTTGTCTTGTAACGATCTGACGTGAATCACTGCTTTGTTTTGAATGTTCCATTTCAACTGTATTATTTAATTAAATTTCCTTTTGAACTGATAGCACTAACATATTTAGTATTTTCATCCACTAGGACACAGTAAGGGATGCCATCTTATCTATGGTGAGCGATAGGGTTGTGGACTGATGATGCCGTGATGGCTGACCCACATCACGATGGAGAGCCACCATCGTGATGACAGGCCCCCCCCTGTCAGACACACACTAATCCTAGTCTCTTCTAAAAACTTTGCAGGGATTGCTCTGTAAATTAAATTGAGAATATAACTAATGCATATGCATGCTCTTTTAAATACGGTAGCCTATGCCAGAGGCGTGACTTCCGCGATCTGATTGTATTTCTCGAGCCAGATTACGCAGTGCCATGTTGCCAAACTATGACTGTGCGGATGGAGAAAATGTACAGCGAAGCAGCAGCCTCGCTCCGTGAGCTCCTGTCCTTAGCGGAGAAAGTTTCCTTCACCAACGATGCTTGGACAGTGTTGACTACGGAGGCGTACGTGACCGTGACCATTCACTTTTTCACTGACTGGGTTGTGCAGAGTGCGATCCTGCAGACCCGCTCAATACCAGAGAGGCACACTGCGGAATACATGAATTTTCGTTTCCAAATATTTATTTAAAAACAGCAGTTTTTGTGCGTGTATGTTAAATTAAATGGTTATATATCTTAAACTAATTCCGTTGCAAAGAGGAGGCACTCAGCATCAATATTCTAATTTTAAAAAGTAAGTCGGCCAACGCCGACACATTTTGCAGATGAGACATTGTAAATGTTCACAATCCTGCTCTATGCTCCGTGATATTTTGTTTATCATCATTTCTATTAACTTCTGCGTGGCGCACACGCAAGTTGTCATGTAGATTGGTCGTCTGCCCGTCTTTTGCACGGATCACACATGAGCAGATCTTGCACACAAAGTCAGTTGTGTCCCTTGGCTGTCCACTCTCATCACGTCTAAATCCAAAAAATTGCCATTTAGGCGAAGTAGTGCCCTTTTTAGCAACCAACGCCATTGTTTCAACTCTTCTTAAGTGGAAGCTACTTTAAGCCCGGATGACTAATTAGTTAGGTTAATAAAATAGCAAAATTATAGTTTTTAAGTAGAATATTGTAAAGAGATAGTAAAAAGTGCTAACACCAACACACCACCACCAACACCCAACACAAATTGCAACCTAGACTCCATGTCGCCTGTATGTGGATCAAAGGTCAAAACTTGTTTCTATGAGCACAATTCGATTTATTTCTTATTTTTTCTCTCAACTCCAATAATGTATTGAGGCTGTCTGTAATTGGTAAACTGCCAGCATTTATACAGCACACTTCAGACGTGTGGCCACTTAATATGCTTTTACTATTATTGCCTCACATTCATTCATTCATTCACACACACTTTCCAACAGCGACGACGGTGTCAACCCTGCATGGCAACTGCTAGCTCGTGAGGAGCAGCTGGGGATAGGTGTCTGGCTCAGGGGTTCGAACCAGCAACCTTGGGTTTCCGGACAACCCACTCCGTCTCCTGAGCCAATTACCGCTATGCTGTAGTGTAGCAAGGTTAGCTGGGCTCCACATGATAGCTGGTCTTTATTTGATGTGACTGACAGAGATACCACTCTGGCCTCACCCGCGGTGGCCCCAGGCCAGACATATGCGCCTGCCGGTAGCGCTGCTAACTATAGTGCGACTGACACCCTGTTCTGAATACCAGCTGTACTTCATAGCACAACAAAACATTAGCCCCGCGGCCGACGGCTGCCCCTCCCCCACTATCCCCCCTGCCCAGCGGGAGGCTGATTGTAGCTGACCAATGGCATTCTGCTATTCACTCACCAGCTGGACATGACCCAACATGGGAGAAACTCAGGTCACCAGCCCTAGCGGCCCCAGGGGATGTCTGTGCACCATGGTTACCACCTGGCTCCATGCATACACGCCAGTGTCGTCCTCAGACACAGTCGCAGACGCCAACACCCCCCCACTTGTGGTTCTGCTGTGCAATCCCAGACCCATATGTGGCTAGATCGCAACCCCTTCTTCTGAGCGGAGTCCTGCCCATATTTTCAGTGGCCTCCATGCTGCTTTCTACTGTACACGTGCCCTATTCCCAGTGTTGCCTTCAAGGTCACCAATGCTCGTGACCATGACCTTGAACAGAAGAAGAAATGGTTTTCCCATGTTTAGAATACAGCATGCCATCGGGAACACTTTGAAACGTGAGACATCTCCAGTTTAATTGAGCTTCAGTTTGGCTTTTGTTTAGGCCATGGTACTTTGTTATTCACTTTGTGTCAAAATATTCACCAAACGCTAGCTACAGTATATAGGAGTGCTCCTGGCACTTTCCCTTGGAAGCCCTGTCTCCTGGACAGCTATACACCGCTAGATAGCTATTCACCACCTCAGACCCCCCTCAGACCCCCAGGTCAGCTATCACAACAAATCTAATTTAATTATTTCGAAAACACCACCTCTATTGGAGTGGCGGCAGTCATTCTTCTGTCTTCAGTCAGTCTGTCTGCCAATATATTAATATTTCCTCTCTCTCCTCCAGAGTGCCACTTAGCTCTCATCTTTGACCTGGTCCAGAACAGAGCCAGCGCCGCACGCCAGTCAAACCTGGACCTGCAGAAAAGGTAAGGACAGTGATTTGAATGGAGTCAAGGAGTTGCCATCCCACTTTTCCCTTCCTTAACGGAGATCCTGCAAAGGCTACAATTTACGGCACCGATGGTTTGCTGAGTTGTGGGCGTGGTGTCTCTTTTTGGAATGAAAGGAGACCCTTGGCCTGTATGTTCGCTTCAATACATCCTCTTTATTGCTGCACACTGCTCAGCCTCTCTCTCTCTCTCTCTCTCTCTCTCTCTCTCTCTAGTGCATTGCAGGTATCTAAGGGCAGCTGCTCAAGGTCTTACTTTATCTCTATTTGTATTCCTATTATATTTGTATCGTAAACATCTTGGTCTGCGTCTGTACTCTTCCCCTGGCTTGTACCTTGAGAGTGTTTCCTTTTCATTGCTGGTTTCCGACACCTCAACGGCCCTCCGGTGACTCATAAAGGTGTACCTTCTCTGATCCATCAGTGCAGGGCAGCTGGCGCTGGAGGGCCCCGTGGAGACGGCCCTGCTCCTGAGCCTGTGCGGGGTGCGCTGTGTCGTCCTGCACCAGTGGCACAGCACCCCTCGGACCCACGCCCTCAACGTGGCCGCCCTGTTGGACGGTGGGTGTGAAGCGTGTACACGTGTACGAGCGAAGCACTGGCCCCATTCAAAATGTCACGTCTAGCGGGATTCACGTTGAGGCCGAATCACACTTTCTTCGTAACAAGGGCTGTGGGTCTACTGCGGGCTGTCGACTGACCCACTGTGTTGCAGGTCTCCTGGCGGCAGGGCTCTCCTCTGGCCAGGCGCTCCATGCCCTGAGGAAAGGGGACAGAAGTCCCTGTGGTGCTCCCCTGTCTAACGGTAGGTCCCAGTTATTCCAGGGCAGACCCCAGCTCCACACACGTGTAGTGTACCACATAACAGAACACATTCACTGGAGCTGTCCGTTTAGTAGTGGTGTACGAGCCCGTAGTAGTAAGCCAACCAAAAATAATAAATCAATATTTTCCAATATCGAGTACTACCCAAACACATCATGCACAAAAATATGATATTAATATCATTATAATGTATCAAATATTATTATAATATCTATTTATGTCCACTGTCCCCCTCTTTCTGGGCCTCCCTCTCTCTGGCGCTCTCAGAGTCTACAGCCAGTGGCAGTTTGGTTGGTGTGGACCAAAAGGCAGATGTTTCGAGGTCATCTTTTAACTGTATTCTGTATGGGATTCCTAACTTGGTAATTGAATGACACACTTTCTCAATTCCTCCCTAGATCCATGTGTTTATTTATGGAATAGGTGCCCCAAGTTTTTGTATGAAAACAACATGTTGTACAGACGTGTGTGTTACCGATGCATAACAGGGTTCATAGTTACATTCGTTCACTAGTTAGTTTAGTTTTTAGATGGCATTTAGCTGATTTTAGCTCGTGTTTTTCATGGTCCTTTTTACGTCTGACGTTTTTTGTTGGTATTTTATATAAAAATGTAAAATGTGTGTGACAAAAGACAATAACATTCCAAATGCAAAGAGCGTAGTTATTTACCAAAGAGGTAAGAAGATGATAGGATGCAGCCGTCCTATTCTCAGGGGCCTTCCCTTACCTAAAGGGTAGGCCGCCTTCCAGGAATGAAGGTGACGATTGTAGTGATATGCAAAGTGACATATAGTTATAGTGTTTCAATAAACCGCTTTTTAGCTCTTTTATGATTGTAATTTCCTGTGTTCATCTGTGACATTTAACTTGATCTTTGACACCTCTGTAGTTCCCGTATAATTATTTTTCCAAATCGGAGACGTCACACGCGTTCCAGATTGGAAGTCTGTTTCTCCGATGCGGTGTGTGATGCTGGAGGTGAGCGTTCAGGGTGAAAGAGTGATCACACTGGCCTTTCCAAACCACCGATTAGCAGGCCACTTGGACAATGCCCACATTATGGTTTCATTTTCCTTTATTTTTATGGATGGGAAATAAAATGCTGAACGCAAAGCAGGTGTGTTGTGTTTGGTGGTCCACCCACAGCCCAGGGGGGGATCAGATAAACCCCAGCCTCAGTTCAAATGCTATTCACTTTGTCATATTTAACTCATACCTTTCTTAATGTTGTTACTTGTGTTGCAACCCTCCTAAACAGGGCCAGTCGTATCACACGGTGTCAACTCGCTCACTGCACACCCGGTTCAAAGCGCGGTGCATCACTGGAATTAGACATGGCTCACTTTAATTCCATTAAGTCGATTTGTTAATTTTTTTCATTTGGGGGGACGGTGTGGGGTTATCGGAGTATGTAATTCCAAACATAGTCTTATAATCCTCTATATTCTAATGGCGGAGGTATTATCCTCACTGAGTTTTAATCAAAGACATTCTCCCAGTGGTAAAATATGTTGCCACATTGTTCATCGATGATGACAAGGACTAGCGATGCATGACAACCAGTGTTGGGGTAGTTACTCCAAAAAAGTAATTTGTTACTTATTACTTGTTACTTGTTTTGTAAATTGTAATGAGATTACTTTACCTGTTACTGTATTCTAAAAGTAACTTCACTACTTATTACTTTACTTTCCAAAAAAATTATCAAAATAAAGGTCACTTTGTCCCCTACAATTAAAACAGAAATGCTCTTATACGGGATTGTTGAGTGGGGGGGGGAACACAACCGCAATTTAGCGCTCGTCTCTGTCTCTACCTCCATTTCCCTCTCTCCTTCGCACCAGCAGCTACGTCACTCAAATCGATCACTATGGCAACGTGCCGAGGCAAGCAGCACACACACAGTCATTAAATGCGACACTGGTACAATTTACGCACTACTAGTAACGTTAAAACTTAAGTTATGGTGGTGCAACCAAAATTTAGAACACCTTTAGTTTGAAACTAGCTACGTCGAGCGTAGGATTAAGGCGAGCTTTACACCCGAACTTATGATCGGCTTTACGTTCTGCTGGTGCAACCGGCAGCAGAACTTTACACAGGCAAACACGGCTTGGGTAATGCAGGAACGCACGTTCCTTTAGTCTAGTAAAGTAGTGTAGTTACCGATATTTTTAGTGTAATTCGTTACTTTACTTTGTTACCCAAAAAAGTAATATTGTTACTGTAATCCGTTATTTGTAACTCGTCCCCAACACTGATGACAACAACCGAATCAACCGAATCGATTAGCAGGGGTGTCAAACTCAAACTGTACAGTGGGCCAAAATTGAAGTCTTGGACAAGTCGCGGGCCGGAGTTGTTGATGGGGGGGGGGGGGGGTTGCGGGATTGCGATCTGTCGGAGTTGACGCACCAGGGTTACGCATTAACGCTGAAATGCGATATGCCGGCGGGCCAATTGCTTTACATTAATCGGGGACATTACATTATAACAGGGTCCACAGGCGGAATTGATGATGGGGGGGGTGGAGTACGGGAGTATGGGCTGCCGGAGTTGACGCGCCAGGGTTACCGCGCCGAGACGCACATCAACGTGTTAACACTGAAATGCGATATGCCGGTGGGCCAGTTCTGATAGACATTAGATATAAATAAATTATTCAAAAATCATTAGATATAAATAAATTCTTCTCCGGGCTGGATTAGGCCCCCGGGCCATACGTTTGACACCCCTGGATTAGAGTGAGCTTCGATTTCCAACCTTTATACATTAAATACCTGTACCTGAGCGGTGTGTTTCCACCTTGGGGAGGATTATTGTAGAGCTGTCTCCAAATGGGAAGGGAATGGAGTCGGGCCCGCCTCAGCTGTTGAGGGTCTGAAAGGTCATCCCCTCGGCAAATAGATATTTCTTGCTGGATAATTGCTTTTTCTGGTTTACTTCTGGAAAATTAAGCTCATTTGGGCGGAAGAAATTTCCAACCTTTCTGAGTCCACAGAAATCCCAATCCACTGTCAATAATGGTGCGGGTGAGGTGTGAATCCTGATGATGTCACGTATGGAGAATCTTGGAGCTGGCCGTTTGCTCAGGGGCGGTAAGGAGAGGCAGATTCTCACATATCGTATGGATGGGATTTTGGGGCTGAGGAATATGATTCGGTGGGGGAAGGGGGATCGGCCTTAGATCCTAGTATTTTATTATTTATTGTCGTAATTCTTGAGTATATTACATCCTATTGGTGACAATGGACACCACCGTGAGGCATTGGAGTGACTGGGCTCAGTAAGGACAACTGAGGAAGACCTCTGTACCTCTAAGGCAGGGATGCCGGGGTGATATTGGACAGGGGGCCTGATTTTTTTCAAGTGAGACCTCAGGGTCCTCACTTTCGGACTGAAAAGGCCAAACACTGACTCAACACATGGATAGGTAGGCTATTTGAAATTATTCATGAAGGCCTACACATCAAAAAGAAATTGCATTGACACCAAAATAGCCTCACAATGAGGCCTACAATTACATAGCCTAAAGCAGGAGACAGTTACCCTAAAAACGTAACATTTTCCTATCCATGCAAGTAGCCTACATTTATAAATTAGAAATGCAACAAAATAGACTAAGTGCCAACAAAATACATTTCCTTTAAATAATAACCCTAACCCTAACACAAGTGTAAACTGTTAATTACTTTTATTATATTTATTGAAGGCTTGCACATGAAAACACGTCAATGCATAATTAGGCCAATTAAAAGAAGGCCAGGCCAAGTAGGCCTAAACAACGAGTCACAGAAAGTAAGCACCAGAATAAAGTAGTCCAACAATAGGCCATGTGATTGAATATCCAGTAGGAATTAGTAAAACAAAAAGGTTTTTGAAAAAATAGCCAAATATGAGCTATCTAAAAACATTAAATTGGCTCAACAGATGAGGCACATTAACTTTGCCAGTCATCACCAGTCAACCCCAACCCCTTTTATTCCCTCCCACCCATATCACACTGGATTATGATAAATGGGGGGACCAGCCTACTTCAGCTACATTTTACTTGTCGAAGCCAGACACCTTTTAACTTTCACCAGCTTATCCATATCGGGGGACAGTTTCTGGGCAGTGGCTATTTTCATTACATCATTCAGATGTCCGTGTGTCAGGCGATTGCGCACTTGCGATTTATTAATATTCATCATGGAAAAGGCCTGCTCACATAAATATGTTGTCCCAAGCATACAAAGTATTTTACCTGCAAAGGCTGTGAGCATTGGGTACTGTGGTGGGAAGGATTGATAGAATGATTCCATTGCAACAGATGCGTAGTTATCCTTCAACGGTGCGCAACACTGCAGTTCTATCAGTTCCATTTGGATCGCCTCTGGGACCTCGGAAGCGTCAATCGTGAATGGAGAGCGAAAAAGCGCAAAGTCCTTTTCCAGTTCAGTAAAAACCGTGAATCAATTGTCAAACTCATGCCTGAGTCCGGAAAGCAAGTTTGCGTACTTGTCCATACTCTGATGATTGACAGGCTGAGATTTTAGACAGGGGAAGTGGGCTGCATTGCGCTTGGAGAGCTGCGTCTTCCAACGCCAGTTTACTTTGAAAAGCACGAACATTATCATAATACTCTGTGACGAGTTTGTTGCGGCCCTGCATAGTAACATTCAACACTTTTAGGTGTTCCATAATGTCGACTAAAAAGTAAAGATCCCCGGTCCATTCTGGGTCGTCCAATTTCACCACAGGCTTCCCTTTACCCTGCATGAACTCGGCTATCTCTGTGTGTAATCTGTAAAAATGTTTGAGCACTGCGCCTCGGCTTAACCAACGCACATCGGTGTGATAGAGAAGACCATGATCAATGTCACAGCAACAGCAGCAACAAACCAACTGACGGATTCCACCGAAAATTAAATAAAAATAAAATTAAAAAAATTAGATAAAAATAAAAATATATATATTCCCCTTATCACCCGCGGGCCGGATGTGAGGCACAGTCGGGCCGTTTCCAGCCCGTGGGCCGTAACCCTGGCATCCCTGCTCTAAGGTAAACAACACTCCCGCCGGGCGGATGAATGCCAATTGATATTTGCAATCTCCACTTTGTCTTCGATCGGATCACAATTTGTTACGTCTCCTCAGCTTTTCGAAAGAGTCTGAGAAAGGTGTGTGTGCCATATAGCGGCATAGATGCAGAGGGCTGGTCTGTTTAATTCATTCCCAACGCCAGATGTTGCCATCCTCAGATATCAACAATGAGATTGTGGAGCCCTTTGTTCTGTGATTACAAAGTTCTTCCGTGCTGCTTATGATTGAAGCCCAGCCGGCTGCCTCCAAACTAACTGCTGATTATCAAGCCACTTGCTATGAGTAATGCTTTTGACAATGTCAAACCTGCATCAAATACACCGTGTAACCCCAGGAGGGACGTTTATTTTGACACACACAAACAGCTCATTAACACAGTATTCAGATTGAAACACAATTGTCTGCGTCGCAACTACATCGTCATTCAATCAGTCGGTCCTTCAGTTTATAATGGTCTGTGTCACAGAACCTTTCAACCAACAACACTACAGCCAACACTCAGAACCCCCCACAGTCCTCTTGACACTGAATAACGCTAAAGGTGGATTTATACTACTCCGTAAAGTGCTGTACGTAGACACGGAGAGCCTTCTCCGTCGTCAGAGAGCCTGTCGGAGACCCTCTCCGTATCTTTACGTGCGCATCCAATATTTTTTAACTATCCGTCAGGGCAACGGAGATGGACGGAGACAGACTGAAATGGCAAGGGCTGGGATTGGTCCTCTAACAAAATCATTTCCCTAACCCTAACCCTACCTTGTACATTGTTAACTTTGCACATTAAGGACTAATAAAACACCAAATAAGATTTGGAAAGCTTTGGAAGTACATGGTTACATGGTTAGTAGCCAGCATATAAGGGGGCGGCGAATTGCATTGCGTATCCAACATCCCGACGGAGAACTGCGAATGCTCGAAAATGCAGCAGAATATAAGTATATAATATAGATTGGTCCTTTTAAATTGTCAAGGACGTTGTGCTATCTAGACGTGCTTATTGCATTAAGCTATTTTTCCATGAGCCAAGATGGGTGGGATGATGTAGCCAGGATAGACTTCCAGGGGAACGATGAGCACCAAGTTGGAACACTTTTAACCAAACCCTGTGGAGTCTCCCCAGGTTGGCTTTGGGTGGTGTGACACTCATTTGGACTCCGATGACAACCAAACAAACAAATTCTGGTCCGCTTGAAAACTGCGGTCTCGTTCCGCTCTCTTGTTTGATTCGCTTCGCACCAGGTGTGAACGTGATCTGATTCCAACTTTAACAAAAATACAATGCATCTCTGTTCATTTTCAATTTCCATGGAGCGTCACCAACGGGCGCAGACCAAAAAGAAATATGAGCTCACGTCTGGTTCCCAGGCTAGTCTTCTAATTGGCTGAACAGACATCTCTAATTTAATTAAGAAGAATTATATTTATTCATCAATAAGCACGTTTTTTTATTTATATTTTGTATTACTATCACTGTTCTTTGTTTAACCCATTATGTTGCCTTGGTTACATGGCGTTTACCTATGAAAGGTAGGCCTACAACACTGCATTACACTAATGTCTTCTAATGGGCATGGTGCACACAGATACAAAGGACAGTAATATAGGATTCTGCTTTATTGTGTTGGGTGTTTAAGGGACCTTCGTAACACCCTAACAACCCTACCTCCGTCCGAATGGCCAGAACTTGAGTCAGTTTTGACGTCACACCATTAACACATGTCAATGATAGGTGCTCTATCTTTGCTCATGGATGTTATGTGATGTCATTCATCTGTATTACATGTAGACACTAAGTAAACAATCCCTCAGTTAGGCTTGTTTATTTCCCTGCACAATGACTATGTTCATTATGTTCCATATATTCTGTTTTTACAAGCACCGAATGACTATATATTGAGTGGGTGGGTGGGTGGGTATGTAAGGGGGGTATCTATTTATTGATTATTTATTATCATGAACTGTCTACATTGCTGAAGTGTTTAGAATAGTGAAGTGTGCAATATAAACTATAGGTCTCTATTGTAATATGTGGAATATTACAATAGTGTTATGATGCAGTGTGTGTTTAGAATAGGGCTGTGTGTAATGCAGATTATGCAATATTAACTGTGGGTTGCAGGAGTATCGGTGGGGCGGTGTGGAGTGGGCGGGTACAGTTAGCCTATATTTATTTATATGTCTCTGTGTTCATTGGTGTCAGCTCACCTTCTGTGTTCTCACCTCATCTTATCTTATCTTACTTAGGTCTCTCTCTCTCTCTCTCTCTCTCTCTCTCTCTCTCTCTCTCTCTCTCTCTCTCTCTCTCTCTCTCTTAGCACATGGTATTAAATGCCCTCTGGCCAGCAAACAGATGTCGCTCTCACTAAATTGCTGTTCTGTAGGCCTTAAGGGGGAAAAACACAGCCAAACACCCTCTTATGTTGTTTACACAGCCGGAACGTCAAAGTTCACGAGGGCATCTGGTTTGTCAACTATTTAGTGTCAACCATCTAGACTTGCTAATTGAATTGCACTGTATGACTTCCAGGAAGTTGATCTAGTAAGGATAGCCGTTCAGGGGAAAGATGAGTGTAAAGAGTTCCAGGGAATGATTCCCTGTGAAGGTACAGCAACAGTATCCCTTCCTGGCCGGAACTTGAGTCAGTTATGAACCTGTGTCCATGATCGGTGCTCTTTCGCTTTTCATGGACGTCATTTTTGTTTCCTCCCAAGCTCTCCTTAACAATGAAAAAAAAAAAAAAAGTATAAGATAAGAGTAAAAAGAGTAACAAAGAAGAACAAATAACAATAAAGTGTCTCAGTCAGTATCTGTAGTGCTGTAGTTGCTCTTTATCTTGTAGCATGTTTACTAACGATATTCCTCATTTTGCAGCGTTTTTTACACAGTTTCATGCATGCACAGATGACCACAGTGATAGGCCCAGGTAAAGAGGTAGGAGGGAGGCCGCACTAATGCATAAATCTACTTTTATTTGCACAGACACGTTTCGGCGTGTGCCTTCTTCAGTGTGCAACAATGTAACAGTGTAACCAGTCTTAAATAACCATACCCATTAACAGTGTTAGGCCCAACATCAATCTGTACGTGACTTCCTCTCCCGATGGGACTCACCTTCTGGCAGAGCTGGACGTAACACTTCATGCCCCCACCCCCGCCCCTCTGGCTGGCTCGGGTCAGACTCGGTCATCGCAGGTCTGGGGACTTCTGCATTCATAACCCCCGCCCCCCTCCCCCCCACTGTGAATTTCCCAATGTCAGGCGACATCACTGGAGCCCAGAGGCGGGGGTACAGGCGGGGCTGATTGATGCGGCCCGTGTGAAACGTCCACGGAGAACCACAGCCTCTTCACAATTCAAGGCCTGTGTCTGTGGCGGTGGAACGCAGCCCTGATTTATCGGAACACTTCCTCTGAGGACCGCCTTTGCTGCGGTGAAGCTGGCCACTTTGGCTGTTGTTTGTTTGCAGACAGAAAAGGTAATGTATCCGCGATACAAACGTCTTTTATTGAGTTTGGGACGCGCCGTTGTAAATTGTTGTAACTAACAACAATGGCGAAAATAACTGTTTCCTGTTATTGGAAGTTTGATAGGAAGACGGGTGGACCCTCATCTTTTTCATAGGTTTAAAGACTACTTTCAAGTTCCAAGTACATCATATTTGTACTTCTTTCCATGGCTTTTAAGGTTCACTCCAGCCAAATACTACTGAAACTGCCGCCATCTCTATTGCAAGACCACCATACACCTCCACTTCACATTCCCTATTCTCATCCAAAAATCTTCATTATACCACAGTGTTGTTCAATAATTGATTCTCAATAACGCTCCAGGGGTGTGCATATTTTGCAACAACAGGGCACTCAAACAGTTCAAACAGTTACGAATCAATGCGCTACGATTCAATGCGCACGATCCAACAAAAACGGTCAAATACAACTATCGACTCACGCAACTAATGCAAAAACAATATGCTCAACGTGCCGACAAATCTTTTAATTTCAGCTGATTAAGTTGGAGGCTGGCCTAAAAACATTGCTACCTGTTACATTCATGTTTAATAAAATACCAACCTGTTCTAAATAGTAGCTAGGGCTCTTTGGTATCCTTTGGCCTCTTTTAAACATTGATAGTATTTCGAGTGTGAATATATTTTGTATTTAATCTGTCATCACCATATCAATGTAGGCAGGGGTCAAGCCTGCCCTCTGTTTTACACCCAGCGCACATTTTACATTTTACACCCAGCACACATTAAAAATTAAAGCTTCTAGACACATCCAGGTGGCTGATGACATACATGTGCTTTCATTTTCGCTGTAAAGGACTCTATGGCTGTAAAGGCTTACTGGCCTTTTGTCACTTCTAAGTGCTGCGAAGGGAACATGGCGTGCCAGACACTGTATCAATACAAGGAGCTAAATTATTCAAAATAAATATTTTTTCCTTTAAACCCTAAACGCCCAATTTCCATAATCATGTATATCAATAGAGGAGAGCATGGACCAAACAATCCACCACTGTATATTTGATGTTTCAAGGACAAATCAAGTGTATGTTATAATAGAGTCATCTTCCTTTTGACATGTTCAGCCACATATCTACATCCTGCCATTAGGCGGTCCTTGGCCCCTAACAACAACAACCGGAAAATTGAAAAACATAATTACCATTTCCTTTTGAAGTTATAATCGTCTCCTTAAATGTTGGCAGGTTTACGAAAAAAAGAGCTCTGGTCATGTCATGCATACACTTGTGTATACATCTGACACTAGTAGGATGAGTATGATGAGTCTTGGTGGGTTTTTTCCCGAATAATGTAATAGTTACCGTAGTGGTAATAGTGTTCAAAGTCCATCACTGAATCACATAGAGACAGATTGAGCAAATGATGCAAGATAACAATGTGGGCAAATCCCGAAATGTTGGAACTGAATACAAATGACACACAATCATTGTTGTTTATCAGAGAATGTCCACTGTTGTTCATCAGAGAATGTCCAATTCTCGGTTTGACAATATTTGGAACAAATCGGTTGGTCTTTATTCCATTTCTAGGACCAAATGGACAGTGCACTGCTTGATGATGGCATGCAAACAAAAGTAAAGAGACGCAAGTCTGAACACAGTTGACTCATTGGGCATTGTAGTTGATTTGTTGCTGCCTTTTTGAAGCATGTTCGATGCTTGACTCAATTACTTCTATTCATCCCTGATGGGACATAAGGCCCCGCTATGGAATCCACCGTTACTTCATGCAGCTTTCTTTAGAGACGCAACATATAATAGACACCCTAAACCGAAATACACATATGTTTAACTTTATACACATAAACTGACGTTTATTTGGAACCACAATTGTGACAATCTTAGGGATAATCATAGCCCACATAGCACAGATGACAGCCGGCCATATTTCCGGCAAATTGACACAAGGGAGGCCTCAATATGCCTCTTTGGATGCTTCTCAATTCTGCTTAATGGGATTCTTCGTTCTACTCTATAACACATTCTGCTGTGTATACTCTACACTTTTATAGTGTAAGCCTCAAGGCGATTGGCCCATGCCTTCTAATCCACCATTATCGCCATCGGCATCCTTGATAGCACTCAGCTTGCACAGCAGTTCTACTGCTCTGACCACTCGTGGCTGTCTGAGGCTGATTGGAAGGCTCCTACTAAATGGCTAGACTGTGTGGCACAACTTCAAATCAATGGAGAAAGGAAATGTGTTAATTGGCCAAGCTCTCCTCCGGTGCTCTGGATGAACTTACGGCTTCATTATTCCGTTGATTATGCTATTCTCAGTCCAGATCAGACCTCCCACGCCTTTTAACCAACCTAAATCTCAAAAGCACCTGGTCTTCCTGAATGTATGTTGTATCTACAGTGTTGGGATTCTTTGTTGACTCCTCTGAAGGACGCAAATGAGTGTGGTGCTCAACGGGGTCACACGGGCCTGCGATGCGAGGTTTGTTTGTCAGGGCTTGCTATGCTGTATCTCTAAAGCTTTGTCCAAACAGGAGCACAGCGCAGGACACAGCTTAATAGGGGAGCATACGTCTAGTCAGCCATTGTATTCAAATGTACTGTGCTTTTACGCTGGTGAATAGTTCATTTTGTCCGGAGATTTGCTTCGCTTTGCATCCCAATGGACTGCAGGAGGAGTTGGTTCATTTGAATTGTAAGCTTTCAATTCAACCGGACACACAAGAAGCATGCCATCTCAGAGACTTCATTGGAGAAGTGTCACAGGACACGTTGTCAGGGTAGTTAAGCTTTGCATTCATCGCACTTTTCTCCTTTTTTAAAGTAACCCTGATAAAATGGCAAAGATTACTTTTGTGTTGATGAATAAAACATGTAAACACGCATAAGACAAATTTAAAAACTTTGGGTTCAATCCCGCTTTAATATAAAACAAGTAGGCAAAGTTTGCTCAAGATTGCAACATAAAAGCCCATTCATGGGCATTGTTAAACATTTATAAGATCATATCATGGAAAATCTGATAGAAAGATTCATTAAAGACCAAAGCTGTCCTTTTTTTAAAGAGCTACTACCGTGGTTACCAGACAAGATCATTATTCTTGTCACGATCAAAAACCTCCTTGTGTCCGCGCTTTCGGTCTTGTAATAAGGTATCTTGTAGTCATCGTGGGTTTCACAATACATGGCCCCCATGAGGTCCCAGTCTCACGCTCAAAAGAATCACACTCTGTGTCCTTTTCTAACCGAAAACCGAGGTCAAGGAAAGACGTGAAGGAGAATGCATAAGGACCTGATGACTGTTGCTAAGGGAATCCCAATGATGTGGGTCTGCCTTTGGGAAACACACGCTGCACACACACGCTCTGTGGGCAGGGATACAGCCACAGAAAATGTATGTTTGGAACATGAGCTAAAATAAAACAACCCTCAAAGTAGTTATGCATAAAATGATCTTACATTTATGTGGACTTCAACTCTATGTGGAAATATTGTACTTGTACTGATGGCCCTCCCTCTCCCCTAATTACTATTGGACAGGGAAGCATTGTTGTTAGCCTTTAGCTTCTACCGGGAATACACCCGAATATGTAGCAAGCACCTAGCCTTTTGTAAAGGATGGTCAAATTGATGCAACCAAGAAAACACTAACTAGCATATCAAACAGGCCATAACTGTTTTGCTTAAAGAATTCTACAATATACCTCAAATTCTGAGTTTCATTATGTAATTTGATTCCAACACAAAATGTGGCCTATTTTCCATTTGTGTGAGGAAATAATTGTGTTCATTGTAGCAAAACACAACAAAAATCAACATACTTATTTACCATTAGCATTTTAGAAAGTAGATTTGTGATGTGTGCTAGCAAAATGATCAGTGCAATTAATTAATAATTAATGAAGTTTTATGTCCCATCTTGCAACATCACTTTCCACAATGCCATCAGAATGCCAAACCTGTTGCCGTCATGTAACTCTCTCAAGTCAGTGTGATGGCTGTGACTGAACGGTCTGTGAGTGCTCTGTAGTTTGGCTTATAGCTACATACTGAGACCGTCTTTGGGGTTTCTGTTTCTTTGATTTGATCAAGCGGCATCTAGCTTATTCAATGAGTGTTTTGAATCGAGTTGACCACTTTCACCACCAGTGTGGCCTGGAAGGCCATTCTGACAAATACAAGCAGCAGCTGAGCTGTGTCCATTACGTCCAGGGATTCGTGGAACTGTAGTTAAAAATATTCACAGAGTGACAAGCCCTTCAACACTTGTCCATCCACGTCCTCTGACAGTGGCTCCGCCCTCCGCGTCACCGTTGCAGGGCCAAGCAGTTCACCACAGAGTGCGCTTTGGACTTTGTCTTTGTTTTGAGGTCGCTGAACACAGTATCTGGGTCAACGGCCATTGCTTCCTTGAATAAATCCTTATTCAAAAATAAGTCTGTAAAAGGCTTCTGGTGTTCAGCCAAAAGGTGGTAGCTGTCTTTGAATTTCTGTTGATTGGTGTTGTGGTGCCTCTCCGGATTCCCTCTTTTTAGACAGTGTGTGTTACCACACTTATGACCGATTTTAAAATGCAGTAGGCCTGCCCTATTCAGTAACACACACAGTGCACGCAGGAGGCACACACACACACACACACACACACACAGCAAGTGAGATCATTAAATATCACAACTGTATTTCATTTACACACACACATACACACAAAGCAAGTTAGAACATTAAGAAAAACAACTATATTTCATTCTCGCACACACACACAGCATGGGAGAACATTAAGAATAACAACTATGTTTCATTCACACACACACACACAGCATGGGAGAACATTATGAATAACAAATATACCAAAAATCTTAGGCTAAATACAAATAATATTAAAAGTTGGCCAGCATGTTGACAGCTTCCACATCCATAAGCCTAATGAGAAGGCTGTGCCTGCCTCTGCGAACACAGTCCTGTGATGTCTGGATCAATCAAGGTCAGCTTCAGTCTCAGGTCTGGCTCAGCATCCATCCTGTATTTAGTTTTATGACGGCAAGCGAAGAGAAGCCTTTCTGAACCATTCATAATTTTAGCTCTTATATCTTGCCGTCACAGTTTAGCTTGTAATCGTGGAGGTTTGTGAGCGCTATAACCTGACTATGTAACAGGCTGAAAATATTACAGGAAAGGCTTAACCTATCTTAAATGCCATTTCAATGAGAGCCATGGTTCAGGTATTTTCATTTGTAGTAAAATCGTAATAGTATTATATTTTAAAATAAATTGTAAATCATAATTGTTTTTTTTTTTTTAAATCTGAGATTCCTCCATGTAGTACTCAAACAATGGTACGCGTACCACCAGTTTGAGAACCAATGTGCTAGCTAGATAATTCTTGTGTCTGCAATTTGAAATACTTGTCGGCGACTGAAAAATCGGGCTAAAAGCTAATAGCTTATAACCTTCTATATCCTACACTAACCTATTGAACTGAACAGGGATACTGTTGCGTAACAAAAAGTGCATATTCATACAGCTTGCCAGATGGCAAATGTTGAAGTACGCTATTCTATCAAACTATAACAACACAAGTTTTAGCCTGTTCAGCTCCTTGCAGCCATGTTGCGTCACCTGACCTGAATAACGTGCGCTGAGTTATCAGGTTGTGTTCAAGAACAGCACTGGCGTTGGACAGTTTTCTTTTTTTTCTTTTTCCCATGTTTATCGTTTTTTTTGCAAATAAACTGCAGTCTTCATCCGAGGCTATATAGAATGTCCTCCAAGAGCGAGGAGCACTCCATCAGCAGACTGTATCCGACCCATGTGAGTGGTGGAGGAGAGACCGCCTGGGGGTGCTGGCTGGCCGACCGCCTGTCACTCATGTCTGCGAAGGAATCCGGCTGACATCGCGGTTGACACAATTGGGATGGAGGAGTGGCCTGCGGCGAAAAGCTGCACTAGGGGACACCCCTGGGGGGTGTCAGACGCCAGGTGCCCATGTCTCTCTTCCCTGCCCTCTTTCTTTCTCTCTCTCTCACCCTGTTGATCTCTCTCTATCTGTTGATCTCTCTCTGTTGATCTCTCTCTCTCTCTCTCTCTCTCTCTCTGTTGATGCCTCTCTCTCTGTTGATCTCTCTCTTTCTATGTCTCGCCAATCTCTTACTTTATAAATACCTTTCTCTTTTTCTCTCTCAATGGCCCTCGCTGTGTTGAGGAGGGCGGGGGGGGACAGGAAGGGGGCTTCAGGAAATGGAGCAGGTCTTGTTTGGGCTTTCAAAACACCCAGGCTGTAAGGAGGGAAATAAAATACAAACTTTTCAGGAGCAAGTGCACTTTTACAATATAGCTGTGTCTTATATAATATAACTTAGAACTTAAAATTGGAAAAAGGTTTATAAGCAATCAATGTAACAATCAGATAACAGTTAATACTTGTGGATGCTGCTGGCTGCTGGTTTTATATGTATGTTTTTTCAGGTGGTGAATTGTTTGAATGAGGACTGTATAATGCATTTCTGAGAAGGAATATACAAATCAAGCAGATGTGGAGCTACCTGGAGTGTAGACAATAGAGTCTAGGCTGTATAAAATACACTTTGAATCAAAGTAAACCTGTTTACTCATTACTTGAAAATCACAATCTGTGTTTATTTTTCTGTCCCCATCCATTATCAGGCAGATTGTTAAACCGATAATTTTATGGGTTTATTTTATTTATTAACCTAATTTTATTAGGTTTTAATTTTATGCAGTCGCTTTTTGTTTATTGAAAACTTAAATTAATCCTCTGGGTGTTTTGCAGCCACAATATGAATATTAATTAAAATTGTCAAAATGTTGACAATTATAAAAGTGTGTGTAAAGGTGTTTCTTTTTTATTTTCTATCTACTCAATGCTAAAACAGAGTGGTCTAGCATAGGATGTGGTCACCAATAATAAGAAAGTGTGACATTTATTTTTGACATGAAAAGGCATAATCTTTGTGCTGTACACATATACTATGTGAATCAGTATCATTCTTAAGTTGTATTTGCCATTTATCATATTTCACCTAAAACAACGTCCTAACGGGTGACAGTTAAACAGATTTTAAAAGTGCTAACTGCATTCTTATGAATTAGGAAACAGTACTTTGTCTGCGGCCATTCAAAGCACCCCTTGGAAATCGTAAATGAACACGTCTGACTGTTACATGTCATAACATGTCATTTTGTCCATCGGCCAGTGCTGTCTGGAATGGAGTGGCCATTCGGGACTCTTCCTGATCAGCAGATGGCAAGTGCGTCCCTGATTTTCTCCCTCTCACTTTCTTTCTCTCTCCCCCCTCTCCCCACCTCCCACTTTCTCTCTCTCCCTCCCCAAGTTGTTCAGCTGAAAGCTGGCAGTAGAAGGAGGATTGACTGCAGGCTCTCTCTCTCTCTCTCTCTCTCTCTCTACCCTAGGAAACCGTAAAAACAGGACAGCAAAACTGCGTGAGTGTATCTTTATGTGTGAGCACTACGCATACTGCCCCTAGGATGACCAAGAGAGAGAGAGAGAGACAGCAGTGTGTTTGTCTTGAGTGACAGATGTGTTTGAAACAAACAATGTGCTTCTTGGAAACATTTATTCTGGTAAAGAAGTGTGTTTGTTAATTTACATTGAAGATGCATCGAAGGCTAGAAGAAGACTTGCTTCGATTTGTGTGTGTGTGTGTATTTGTGCATGGATTAGAGAGGAAGATGGTGTGAATATAGTGTTTTGGCGGATACACCAGGACTCCTTAATTTTGTGTTTGACATTGTTCATCACACACTGCACATGCCCTCGCCTCTTCCACCTCCTCAATTTAATTTAATTAATTGAAAGGTACAACATCTTCCTATTAAACACTTTGATGCATTTCACCAAAGCGTCCTAATGGGAGCGGAGATTCATGGAATTCAGGGGCAGGTAGGGGCGCAGCACCTCGCTACCGTACACTGACAGGACGGCCGAGGGTATGGGGGATCAAACCGAAAGCCTCAGGGATCTATTCCCAGTACTACCTGATGGAATCTGTGGTTGACCTCCATAGCCGGTAGACACCACCCCCCCCCCCCCCCCCCCCCCCGATATGATGATACCTCTTGCGATATCCTTAGTGCTACGTTAATCAAGAAATAATTGATTAAAACGCTACATTACATTTCCATTGGATGGAGCCCTCTGCTGAAACTGGGCAACCAGCTATGCTCTGCTCAGCGTTTATAGTTGACCTTACAATTAATATGACATTGTTACGTTTCTAAAATTACATTTGTTTTACATGGAGAGTTGAATCCAGGTCAACAGGGATGATGACCAACCACTATCATCGTTGTCCCACAAAGGCACTGGCCATTACCTGATCAGAGGTTGTAATTGGCAGTTCACATAAAAAAATATTGACAGCTGCATTATAATTAAAATTTATATTAGAATTCATGTGACATTGTTACATTTCCTAAATTACATGGTCACCACTGGAGTTGATCCCAGGTCAGAAAGGATAACCAATCATCTCCACTGTGCTAACAAGTCGCTGGCTACAACCTGGTCAGAGGTTGTAATTGGCGTTATAATGCACATGACGTTACATTTCTCAATTATTTCATTGCAATGTTGTCATTGTTGACCATGTTATGTGAATACTGTTTTCCAAAAGGCTTTATTGGGTCTGTACGAAGAGATCCTTCGGCAATTTCAGGAACCTGGTATTTAAGGATATTGAAATGTCAAAAAATATTTACATATAAACAGAAAGCTTTTTTGGGCATTGACATTACTATTCACATAGGTTTCCATGCATATCACCACTTGCAGGATTGGAATCTAGCTCTGCAGAGATGGTAACCAACAACTGTCTCTGCTGTGCCAAAGAACTGCTTGCTACAACCTGGTCACAGTTGTCAATTGGCATTGTGACAATATGTAACATTTTCCTACATTCTCATTTGGTCTCTGTGAGATGCTTCATGTTGTGGTCAGAGATAATAATTGACATAACAATTCACATGGCACGGTTTTTGAAAATGTCATGTTTCCGAGGAGAGCATGCTTGGCGGGATTTCAAAGATAATCGATTTTTCTACGACGGCAGGTGGAGGCGGCATAAATAGACCTGTGGTGGGCTGGAGCTCCTACCGTGGCGTGGAAGTGCTCATTGATTATGGGGGCAGATGCTCTGCAGGCAGGCGCTCTTGCGCTCTACACTATGCACATTGGTGTGCTTAGGTAGTTAGCGACATTAGCGGTATATTATGTCACAATTCTGCATAAAAATATTGAAAAAAATTACTAGACCTATGGTATATATTTTGTTTTCAATGTTCAAACCCCGAGAAATCATTGGTTTTATTCGAGGGAACGTTGCATTTCATTTGGTCATCTGTAAATGGCCAAGCCCAGAGGGAACATCATCAAACGTCATCAAACTACGTTTTATTTTTATATTAATGACTGGGCCCCCAGAAATTACATAATAATAATTTAGGGGAGACTTATGTCAGCATTGGTACTGCTGCAATGACACTTGAATTCTCGACTCAGACGAGCTCAGTCAAAAGTCATGAATAATGCTTTCTAACTAGCATCAATTGACTGATCCAGCCTTTACATGTCAATTATAAATGCTTAGTAGGGCATATAAAGTTCTCACTTAAGCTCCCACAAAGTCTTAACTAATGCTTTCTAATGAACTAATCACAAATGGTAGCATTATTGCTTGTTCATAGAGCATTATTAAAGGTACCATGGCATGAAATTTTCACTTTATGAGGTTTTCTAACATTAATATGAGTTCCCCTAGCCTGCAGGCCAGGGGAACACTGAAGGCTTCCTCGTAATGTATGGCTCAGGAGATATGAGGTGAAGATGCAGACAATCTGCAATCTGCAAGTGTGAACACAACACAAGGGCAAAACCGGTTCCAGAGCATTCATATTAGTAGGCGTTGTTTACCTTGACTTTTCATGCCGCAAATTCACTTCCTTACTTTAGATCTCACACAAGTCATAAGTAATGCTTTCTAACTACCTGAATTGATCAATCAAGCCTTTATATGTCAATTCTAAATGCTTTGTAAGGAATATATAGTCCCTCCAGCCTTTACATATCACAAATATCACAAATTGCAGCATTATAATGTGTTGACCAGACTTCACATTCAGCCTTCTAGACATCTCCTTGGATGTTACATGGGCAACAATATTCTTACTGATCCCTTATGCGAGAAGTTGCTACAACAAAGCACTGATTTAATGATGCACTAAGGGAGCCTGTAGCTTTTTAAGCACAATGTTTCCGCAGTGTTGGACAGTGGTCTGATGTATACATACAGCTGAATACATACAGCTCTTTGAACGCTTCTGTGCCAAGCGAAAAGCCCTGTTGGGGCATTGATCGGAAATCGAAATTAGCACAATTGAGCACTGAAATTACCTGCCATGTCCATTGATTTATCTTATCGCATGCTTACGCTGGAAAAGCCCCCTGCACAATGGTGCACACAAACACACACACACACACACACACACACTCTCATGCAATCGTTGGATGGTGAGAAGGGAGAAGTTGCATGTCCATAAGCAATTATTGGGCTGAGGATTCCATTGATCCTCGCTGAGAAATCTGCCGTTTAGTGGAGCTTTTCATACATATGGACAAAATGCTTAAAGGGGTAGTTTTTTGGACATAGGGTCTCATTTCCAAGCGAGCCAGACTTTCCCTTCTATCTTACATGCCCACAGGCAATCATACACACACAAACCTTCCCTTTTTTTTTTTTGCACCTGAACAAACAGACTGCTTTTGCTCTTCTCATGCTTTGAACACACACACTCAGCTACTGACATACGGAAACATGGACATGCATTTGTTAAGATGACTTGGACATCACGTGGTCACATGGACTTTATTTGTGGAAAAAAATAATAATAAAAAGGAGTTGGACAAGAAGGTCAGTGGAGTAATTTCTCTTATCTCTGTTTCATGAATCATGCGATCAACAGAGGTACCGGTGTGTGTCATAATCATTATGCTTCATACATTGGTTTGTTTTGGTATTTTACGGTAAAGTTGTGGGGCAGTAGTTTGCACTTTTATGACCCTCCCACTTTTATAATCAAAAGTGATTGATTAAATTGTTCTCGTCATTTGAAATGAGGCCATTCCGATTGAATTGATTGTGAGAGAAAAATGTTAGATATGATATTTATTTTTGGTTTGAGATATATATTTTTCCGTTAATGGTAAGGTTTTCTCCATGAAAGTTAAAAGTTAAAAGATGAATGGGTATTCTATAATCTAAATAGTTTTCAATAGTTTCTCGTACAGCTTTAGCTTTAGCTTCACACGGCCTGTCTTGGATGTTAGGGCCAATAAAGAGTTCAATATGAGCTACATAGCCCTGTGTCATACTCTACCCCCTGTCCTGAAACCCTGATTAATCCTGGTAAATATTACAGGATTACATTATCTGTACACGCTGGGTCACCACATTCCTTCTACCCCATTTGAGATGGACTATCCAAGATAGTAGGTCTAAGTCCTATTATCTTTCAGTCTAAATGTGTGTGAGTCGGAAGGGGTGAAGTTGCACTAATTTTCGAAGTTCTGTGTGATTGTGTGTCTGACAAGTGGGGGCATTGTAAGAGGCAAGAGGAAGAGGACAGAGGAACAGAGGAAGAGGGTGTCCATTCGGACCTGCCAGTGTTCACAGACTCACAGAGTCTTGACAACTGCACTATAGATGCCGTGAAATGCAGGGTCAGCCCTTGTTATACAGGTAAAGCGGCATCCATAGTCTCTCAGTCTCATCCAAGTCTCATCTCAATATAGGCAAACGACGGATCCTCTCATTGCTCTCCTTAGAACTCTCCTTTAACTATTCTTCAATTCTTCTACAACTTCTTTGCAACAATTTAGATATGTCCTTTTTTAATTTGCCCCCCAACCCCCCCCCCCCCCCCCCCCCCCAGTTTTCACATACACAGTGTTCCACTTAAAAGAGTGGATCACGTCACTTACCTTGACCTTTGCTGCTCCATTGACACAGAAATACACAATACGGATCAATAAAGCCTCATCATCTTTTGGACGCCTGCGCAGCAGGGTTTTTCTCGAACAAATGTGCTCAGGCTTTAGTTCATGACTGGCTTGTACTCAATCCCAGCTGAAAAATAAATGTGCTAAGTGTACTAAAATTTAGCATACTTTTGTATACTTGAAGCCACACTAATCATCATTATACTTCAAGTGTTTTCATGATTAGTTAACTTGAAGCATGCTATTTTGGAACAACTAATTTTGTACTAAATATATTTTAATTGTAATTAAATTGTAGAAAAGCTCAACTTGAAGTGTATTTAGTGTACTTTTATGTGCTAAAGTGGAACAACTCAAAGTATATTTTGTATACTTTAAGCATATGGCTTTATATGTACTAATATATGCTTAATTATTAAAATTAAAGTGTACTTTGTTTGTATTATAAGTACATAAAACATTATTTGTTAGTGTCTTAAAAATATATAAGCTTTATACTTTCAATATATTCTTACTGTGCTAATAGTATGCTTAATTATACTTTTGGCTTATTCCAATTACTAAAAAAGCATACTTTGCAGTTAATAGTCAATATACTTTATCATTACTTTGCTATATTACTTTTTACCTTGCACATACTTGCAAATGTATTACCAGGGTACTAAAGGCTGAAAGACTTGTGGGACTACTTCCAGGTGAAAAAATATATTTTTATGTATTTGTACCATATAGTACATACAAAAAACATACAACGAATGTATGAACACTTACATTATGGCAGCAGACCAGACCTAAACATTTCAGCAGACCTAAACATTTCACATAAACTTAACAGAACACAACAAAAATAACAATGAAAGACAACATTCCTTAATTCCTTAACATTCCTGCCTAACCCCTCCCACCATACAGAAACACACACCACACATTATGTTCCCTTTTTTTGGCTGAACTGCTCATTGTTACATTTTCGTCTGATGGCCGCGCGCACATCAGAGACAGTTGTCTGTCGGAATTCCAGAAGAACAGCATCTGTTGACCAAATAGACAAGGGATAATGTAAGTCACGCAGCATATTCATAGTATTTTGAACAGTACATCAAAGGGGTATTCCAGAAAGGAGGTTCAACAAACTCGTAACCTAATATAGGCTATAAAAACAGTCTTGTGATTACTCCTCACTCTGGTTTTAGTCATATTCTGCATATTAAACAAGGTAAAAGTTTATTCAGTGGATATTTCAGCTTGTAGCAGCTTTTACCACAAACAGATACCTCCTGATTAACACACATCCTGTCTCTTAACATCCTGCTGAGTAAATGAACATGTGGAAGAAGGCAGAGGTGGTGGTCACCTCCACCACGTCTGACAGAGGCAGAGGAGGTGGTCCTGGGTCAGGTCGCTGGGTGACCAGAGGCTGAGGGCGTCACTCACCCCCAGGACCCAAGAGGCAGACACACACTTTTATCTACAGATAGTACTAGAAGTTATTTAATATTATCCTAAATGCAGCGGCAAATTAGAAACATGTACTTTGAAATTGCATTGTTGGAGGCAATGGTGTGATGATGGTTTTCCTACTTTTGTAGCTATCTGTGGGAAATAAAGAAAGCCAAATGAAATGTGAATAATTCCTCTTTTTCTGACTGCTGGAAGGTGATTGATTAACCTGCAAAGTGATAAAAATTAAGAGGTCCAGATCTGAGAGCACGTCAGCGGTGACGTGTAGCCTGATATTCGATGTGCAGCCAGACTGAGAATATTGTTCCGATAAATGACGGACTGATGGGAAGTGGTACCGTTCGGCTCAGGGAATGAGAGCTCATCTAAACAAATCTAAATAATCCCCCTGTTGTAAAACTATGTGAATTATTCCCCGCCAGACTCAGGGTTTCTTCAAGTAAACCTGCCAGCGAGCAGGTTAGGTTCCCAGAGTCAGCTACCATGGTGACTGACAGAGTTCAAGATACCTCTCATTCAGGAAAAAAAAACACAGAGTTTCCCTCATCTCAGGGTTCACTTATGTTTTCACATAACCTGCTTTCTGGAATACCACTCATACCACATACCACTGGAAACTCTTGAGAAATTTTATCAGTATGGTATACCAATACTGCTACCAGTAAATAGTCCAACATGTATTTAGTAATTAGTGGTGGTCAGTTTCCGTGTGATCTCGCTGCTATAGAAATCACAGAAGCTTTTAAATAGACTACATGTAACTCAAAACAATTACATACCTGTAATAGCCTGCACTTTCTCAATATCAAGCTGTGTTTTTGGCGGCCCCCCCTTCCCAGACTTTCCAGTTAGGGTGGACTGTGCAAGGCCCTCCTTTGTGAATACCAGGACAGCCAGCTCCTGGGCAAAAATGGTCATGCGAGATCTATTCAGCCGCAGGAAAGCCCTCTTTGAAACGGTCACTGTGCTGCCTGCCAAGGGGTGCTGCATGGGAGAGAAAGAGAGGATAAATTGGACAGATTATCTCTCCCTACTTATGAGGAATGAACAGACATTATCCAAACATTAAAAAATGTTAATTCAATCTTTACTTGGAAACACTGCTAGTATATATAGACCACTAGGGAGGGAGTGCTATGACCAGTGGTGTTGATGTTCCCACTGACAGCAAGATAATTCATAAGACTTGTGAAACATATAATTTATTAATCCCATCACTTTATTGCTGATCCAATTACCAACAAGATGAGGCTGCCAAAGACAAAAGGTCCATAGTGCAAATATAGAATTCTTTATGAATGAACTGTCAAGTAATGAATACATACGTTCAACCCTCAATTATAACATACCATTTCAATTTCACTGTCCACAGAAGATGATGACGCTGCAAATGAAGGGGTCTCTCTAGAGGACATCAATGCCCGGACACACTCCACACACTCCCTCATTAATTTAATCATTTCTGGCAGGTCTAGATGAATGTAATAATAAGTGGGAAAACATTTGGTTTGTTAGTTAGTAAAAATAATGGTACTTAAACTCAGTACAGGACAATAAATAATGTGGAAACACCATTGTTTAATAAACATACTGTGTTCTGACATGTCAACCCCTCTAATTCCAATCTGAACACCCACCATGAAGGCATGACATGATTTCATTAATTCCAGGTGCCATACCATTATCATCCGTCAGCTTCTTCAAGAGAGAATGAGAGATTAGAATCACATTAAACTTCATTAAGGTACAATAGACTTTTACAGAACCTGATGTGCGGAATCATGGGAGGAAATAGCAGCAGATAAAATGTTGTGTTCATTTTGTATGTTAGAAATTGTGATTATTTTATGTTTTTCTGGATCCCAATAAACACAACAGGAAATACAGTATGTTTAAAAGACACTCTTCTAATCCACACTACCGTGTGGGACAAACATTAATGAAAGGTGTTTGAAAATGATTATATTGTTGAATATATTAAATAAAAGTAAATTAAATTCATTATGCTTAGTTGGCATGCACATGACAGCCAAAAGGAGTTTATATGTGAAAATAAGATATGTAACAATTGTGAGATTAAGTTTTCCATGCAGTTGGGTGTAAGATCTCTGTCCTTTGCCTGACCTATTCATTCAATATAATATAATTTTACCGTAATAATATAATATTCAATGTAAATGTACTTGCCATTCTCTGGGCTGGGGAGAAACCCAACTCATCATCTGAGGCATGGTCTTGAAACTTTAAAAAGTGAAAAGAGAAAATAGCTGTGAAAAGCAATACAACAGAGAAAGAATTTTTGTGTGAGAGTACACAACAGCTGGGAAAGAAGTATGACTTACAATGTCATGCCGTTGTGGACTTCCTATGCATGTGTCATCAGAAGTTGGACTGGATGCCAGGGGTAAAAGCACACGTCTTGCTGCCTTCTTTGCTCGCTTTCCCTGAAGATAAACATTTATATGGTAAAAGTAGGAAAATGATTAGTTATATCGTGAAATTTGAGTTGTTATAATAGAATATATAGAATAGGTGTTTCGCAGGACTAAAAGATTCTGTCCAATATTCCTCAAATCAAGACCTTTTAGTGAAGTGTCTGAGGGACACCACAGCTGTTGTAAACTTTGTAGCCCCCTGCTCAAGAAAGAAGCATGCCTTACCCCATGAACACGTTGTGGAGATTCATTCTCAGAACTGTAGAGGTGATCTTGTGTGTCCAGGGCCCTCTTCTGAGACAGGCAAGTCTTCAGGTTTTGTAACACCTGGTCCCTGGCTGCCTCTTTAATCCTGGTTTGCTCTGCCTGTCAAAAATGTTTATGATGTAAAAATGTTGGCTTCCTACAGAAAGCTTTGTGTAATCAAGTTCACATTTTAGATGTCTTCTTATTTAAAGTTCCCTTAATTATCTCACCACCCCTCAGATATAGCATATTTGGTGTCTCTGTACATAAAAATGCACGTAGTAGTTGAATCTGTAGACCTCTGGCAGCCACAACAACAAAATACTGCTACATCGAGATGTTTCAGTATTATTCATCTAATGTTGTCATATATAACAATAAATCAGTCAGAGGGAGCAAATCAGTGCATTTACTTTGATAGTTTACCTACATTTTACTGCACATAATTATGCACTTTAACTTGAGTGGGATTGTTCATGCATGATTTGTAATGGAGAATTTTAGCATTGCTTAACTGTTTTGTTTTTTTACTTAGGTAAATGATTTGAATTTTGTCAAGACCTCTACGAAAATGCACCTGGATGTGTAGCTAGCCAAAGTATTGGAGACAGCATGTCAGCTAGCGCAGCATTAAGGAACGTTGCGTGCACTCACCTGTTTGGACGTTTTAGGCTTCACTACGTCGGTCTCACACATCTTCTTTTTCATGCGCACACCCCTGCTTTCTTCCTTGGCCCAGATATCATTACCGAGAAGTAATAAATTCTTCTTCGACACAAGTTCTTTGTAGGAATCTGATATAACGAGAAGCGTACAAAAAATAAGTTCAGCCTAGATAGTTTTCCTAACAACGACCAAATTAAACAGTTAACTGCTAGCTAGCTGACCGAGTTGGAAAAATAATAATAGGTATTCAGAATACTTATTACCCATTACCGTATTCTCCATACTTGCCTCCAAATAACAGCACCTTAGCAGGCACCGTCCTGTTTGGTTCTTTTCTCGTGGGCCATTTTATTTCAATCCAGTTCGCATCGTCATTTAAGTCCGGCTGGGATGCCACTTGGGTGAACTGGTCGCTACCAAGAATGAGCGACGTACTTTCCACTTTAAGTGTTTTATCAAACAAGTAGTAGACGGCGAATTTGAACATTGTAACACCTGCAAACCTGCTTTCACGCGACTGACCTAACCTGCAACCTGTTGCATCTGACCTAGCTCAGATGCAACGGACGTCGGTTGAGAACGTCCGCAGCTCTGATTGGCTGAAAGTGAAAAACGAAACTGATGCAGTTGATGGTCAGACACTGTCATAATACAGTTACAAAATCATCATGCCAGAAAAACGAAACTTGAAGAGACATTTGAATTCTGATGAGACTCAACCAGGGACGCCAAGAACAACACAATACAGAAGACTTCAACCGAACCAGGTAAAGAAAAAAAAAATTGGTGAAATGCTGTGGGCTACAACGAAAATTTAAATTTTACTCTCCCGCCTAATTCTGTATTCTGTATGACATTATGAAGTGAAACGTTTCAAGATAAATAGTAGGCCTACCCTATCAAAACATTATTGTTAAAGTGTTATTAGCAATGAGGTAAAAATACGTCAAAATCATCTTGTTATTGACTTCACGTCAAAGACTTCCGCACTGCAGACCCCATACACTTAAAAATATATATATATATCTTATGTCTGTGACATCTGCAGAAAAAATAGGATATAAACTTGTCATCATCTTTTCAAAAACAACAATATTTATCTTTGGTAGCCTATATCATAATATCCTAGCTATAAGATCAGCCTATCTGATGGTTAACATATTTCTAAAAGACAATATTCCTTCCAGTATCTTCATCCTAAAATGTTTGCCCAAATCCACTGTAAGTCATCAAGGGTAATGCATCAACACTACTGCTAGCTAGTGGATAAAGCACTAGTCGTGTTCAGGTTTCCTATTATCTTTGTTTTTACTGTATCCACAGAAAAAGAGTAAATTGTTCTACAAGAGATTTCTCAGTACATCTTCAGTTCCAAGAACATCCCTTTACAGAAGAAAAGTTACTGAAAAGGTAAGTTCAGGAGAAATAAATGCTACAGTAGTAAATGTATATTTATATTCCAATGTTCAACCACACTGAAGCTGCATTTAATTCCTCTATATTTGTCTCAGAATTGTCTTACAGATCATAGTAATGCAGATACTTACCAAGAAGTGGATAGAGAGAGACAGGAGGACAGAGAGGAAGATGACGGAAGTGGACAAGAACACAGAGAGGAAGATGACGGAAGTGGACAAGAGGACAGAGAGGAAGATGATGGAAGTGGACAAGAACACAGAGAGGAAGATGACGGAAGTGGACAAGAGGACAGAGAGGAAGATGATGGAAGTGGACAAGAACACAGAGAGGAAGATGACGGAAGTGGACAAGAACACAGAGAGGAAGATGATGGAAGTGGACAAGAGGACAGAGAGGAAGATGATGGAAGTGGACAAGAACACAGAGAGGAAGATGACAGAAGTGGACAAGAACACAGAGAGGAAGATGACAGAAGTGGACAAGAACACAGAGAGGAAGAGAGGAGCCAAGCCGGAAATCAAGATTCAAACCAATGGAAGGTACTACCATTTAATTACAGATGATCTGTATATTGGTTATTTTACATTACATGTAAGCGACATCTCTCTTAATAGGACAACACTGTCAGTTTGGCTTATGTTTTCTTATTGTGTTTTAGGTATGAATGTGAGCAATCTTGTCTTGTATTACAGAAACACCATGATGACGATCCTGTATACCCAGGTGCTCCCCTCACAAAAGGACAGAGTCTGCTCTTACTCATGTCATATGTACTGAGGCACAATTTGACAGGAGTAGCTCTTCAGGATCTTCTTACAATGTTTAATGAACATTTCCCTGGCTTGGTGCCAGCAACCTCATATCTTTTTCATAAAGCGTATGGACAGTTTGGCCACTATGTGCCCCATTTCTATTGTATCAACTGTGAAAGCTATATGGGACCCAGTGAGACAGCTCCAAAAGATTGTTCTTCTTGTAATGCTGAATTTGACATTGAGAGAAACTTAAGGGTTGGGTCTTACTTTCTTGTACTTAGTCTATCAACCCAAATAGTGGACATTCTGGAAAAATCTGGGATGCATTTAAATGAAAGACAATCAATTCCAGGCATTATTTCAGATATTCAGTGTGGGGCTGAATATGAAAAACTCAAGAAGAGTGGACAAATAGGGGCTGATGACATATCACTAATGTGGAATTGTGATGGAATTCCAGTTTTCAACAGCAATTTTCAGATATGGCCAATTCAGTGTCAAATCATAGAGCTGTCACCAAAAGATCGCCAAGCCAACATATGTATACCATGCTTATGGTTTGGTAAAAGCAAGCCAAATATGATCACATTTTTAACTGCTTTTGTGGCAGAGCTCAAGGAACTGGAACAGACTGGAATTAAATGGATGGACTCTGAAAATGTAGAGCATACAAGCAAAGTTCATTTACTCCTGTGCTCCTCAGATTCAATTGCTCGCCCCCTCCTGAGAAACACAAAACAGTTCAATGGCAAATATGGGTGTGACTTCTGCCTTCACACTGGTGGTGGTCCATATGTCTGGGAAGCCCCAGAACCACCTTTACGGACAGAGATGGATCATTTTCAGCATGCTATGCTGGCAACACCTGCTAATCCAGTAATGGGTGTGAAAGGCCCATCCCCTTTGATGGAACTTGAGAGCTTCAAGATGATCACTGGATTCATTCCTGAGTACCAACACAGTGTCTGCCTGGGTGTCACTAAACAGATTACATCTCTGTGGCTAGACAGTAAGCACCATAATGAAGACTGGTACTTGGGCAGCAAGGTCAGTGATATAGACCAGGAATTGCTGGCCATTAAACCACCTGTGGAGGTCACAAGGGCACCAAGATCAGTGAAGGACAGAAAATTCTGGAAAGCATCTGAGTGGAGGTCATTTTTGTTGTTTTATGCATTGCCTGTTTTGAATGGCATTCTGAAAAAGAAGTATTGGAATCATCTTTTTTTATTCGTTTTTGCGATAGACACTCTTCTTCAGGATGCCATCAAAGTGAGACATGTGGATGTGGCAGAACAAGCTCTGCGAAAATTTGTGCTCAACTTTGAGAAACTGTATGGTGCTGCTAATGCTTCTTTTAATGTGCATTTATTAATGCACTTGACAGCAGGCGTGCGTAACTGGGGACCACTGTGGGCAACATCCACATTTCCATTTGAATCATTTAATGGGACTTTGCTTAGGTTTTTCATTGGAACAACACATGTGCCAACACAAATAGTGAATAGATTCCTTCGGTGGAGGGGTCTCTCAAAAAAAGCAGGCACTACAATGGCAAATGCTAATGACAGCATAAAGACATTATTTGACAAACTTCAAAGTACCTCTAGCTTAAGAAAGAAATCAAAGGAGTTTCAACATAATGTCAGAGGTTTTGGCTGCCCAAAGAAAGTTAGCACATCTGTGTTGCAGAGGATGGCTATTGAAAGTTTAATAGGAGTGACCGTTCATTCAGGTTTATTTTATGACCGTTTCATTTGTAGCAGTGTGGTTTATCATTCATATAATAACACAACTCTTAAAAAAAAGAAATAATTCAGTTGTACAGTTAAATGATGGAACATTCTGCAAAGTTATGACCCTGGTGGCTTTTACATCTGATGATGGGGCCTCATCCACATCCACCAACTTCTGTATTTTAGTAAAAGAGCTTGCCAAGAGTGGAGGAAAGGTGTGTAGAGATGCTCAGTTAAATATATCTTCCACATTTATAAATGAGGTGTCTCACACCCATAATGTATTTGCCGTGCATCCCCAATCACTCAAGCGTAAATGTGTAATGGTTAAGTCCAAGGACAAAATGTATGTCATTCCACTTCCCAACAATGTTGAAAGAGACTAAAATTCTTGGGGAGCTACTACTTTACAGACATCAACGCCAAAACGACCTCTACATATCACTCCTATACGCATGAATACTGTCAGTGACTTTTTGATCTGTACACTCTCCAATTGGTCTTGTTTGCAGTAGCCCTGCTTTTTCTCCATTAAACAATACCAATGAAATGTTCTTTTTTTTAACACTTGTGACAATGTTAAGTTAACACAGTGTGAGTGAACTTCATTTTTTTGCTTATAATTTAGCCAGTATTGTCTGTTGCAATATGGGTGATGCTATCTGTTAAATCATAATGTAGCACTGCACCAACTTTAAACCACTTGCTTTTCAGCAGAACACACATTTTTTGTGCACATGTACTTTTGAAGTGTGCATTTAATGTTTTGTTTAATGTCATTTTGTGTGTAAGATGTATTGTATCATATTTTTTTCACCAAACTGATTAAACATTACAGAACAGCTGCAATAATTGCTATCTGTGTACTTTACACACAGCACAAAATTTCATAAATGGGTTAAGTGCATTTTCATAGTAATACTATTGAACACTTTCTAAAAGAATGTCCTGAAGTACTAGCGTGAATAACTTCACTTCATAATTAGACTCAAATGTAACTTAAAATACACTCAAACTTAATATTACAGTGTTGATATTAAAATGTGTACTTTTAAAATATGCTTTCAGTGTATGTTACAATGACAATTTTGAGCATACAATTGATCAAAAATGTGTAAAAACAAATTTCAAATAAGTACACTTTAGAAAGTACACATTAATTTCACTTAAAGTATATTTTAGTATAATATATTTCTATAAAGTATAATATAGTATAATTATTTTAAAGTGTGTTAAAAGTGTACATTTTCAACATACTATCGGAAATATAAATATACTTGAAATACAATAAAGTACTTTTTTTTTTCGCTTGGGATATTATAGTCAATATAGTACTCAATGTACTCAATAGACAATATTTACTACCTGACAGTAGAATTTCAGTACTGGCGGGGAAGCAGGAACAAAAGAGCATCTGGTGGACAGGTGGGTAATGGAATCTAAATAACAAAAGTAATAGTCAGACCATAACAATCTGTCTGTATTTGTGTGCTACTACTGTGGTCAAAGAAATACATTAAAGATTTACTCCACATAGACATTGCTGTTGTTATAATTAGGGTGCCAAGCACAAAGTGCGAAGGCAACCTATTGTAATTGTTAGTTTTATTATTCTGCCACGTTTGACTTACACAGCTGTAGAGGCACAGCTGAAACTTACTACAGCTGTAGAGGCTGAGTCAAGATTAACAGAGAGCAAATATCACACTGATTGGCCTAAAGGTGGCGCTATAGCAACAGTCCAAAATTGCAAAATTTGAACAAGCATATCTCGTAAATGCTTTAACTTAGTCATGAAACTTTGACGTCACATACATATTCTCATGGTGAACAAATATGCCTCAAGAACCTATGACTTCCGGTTTTTTTACTTAGACAAAAATCTTTTGGCACATATAATCTATGGACCAATCTCTTAAAAAAAAAAAAAGAATAAAGCATCCAGGAGCCATTGACTTTTAAAAGGGGTGTGGTTTAAACGCGAAAAGAGTTAAATGCTCATATCAACATCAAATTGGACTCCTATGATCTTGAGTCCACTACAAAAGTTGTTCAGAATCAAATTCTAAACAAGATAACATATTTTGAAATAGGGCGTGGTATCGAAATGGGCGTGGCCTGTGACTAAAGTCACCACAGTTCATAGACGGAATATTTGATTTGAGCGGGACCAACTTATTGGCTGTTAGGGACCAAAGTTCCAACTGCTCAACTAAAATTAAGTTGATTGACAAAACAACATGGCCGCCAGAGGCTCAAAATCATCCAAAATTAACTTAATGCCAAAAGGCAAGGTTAACTTAACCAAATCATCATCAAACTTGGTATAGTCAAAGGCACATGGGTCAAGATGAAACTCTCCAAATTGTATCTAAATCGGGCTATAGGGAGCGGTAAAACAATTAACAGAAAATGCAACCTCTCCAAATTTGTAACAAAACCTGTAACAAAATGGCGGCTGGATGTCCAAATTAGCCCAATCGATGTTAGGTGACTAGAGTCAATCATCACCAAACTTGGTGTACTTAAAGAAGCATAGGTCAAGGTTAACCAGGCTAAAGTTCATCAAAATAGGAAAATAGGGGGCGCTAAAGCGATCAATTGAAAACTTTAAAGACTCATACCTCCTCAGCCTTTTGACGTACGGTCATGAAAGTTTGTTTGCCCATCAACAGATCCAAGCTGAGGCTATTCCTGCGTTGTCAGCCATATGCAAACAAAAGAGGTCTTAATTGTCTTCATCAGGGTCTTCATGGTCTGTGTCACGGTCTTAATGGTCAATCAGGGTCTTCATGGTCTGTGTCAGGGTTTTAATGGCCTATCAGGGTCTTAATGGTCTGACGCTCTGTGTGTTGCAAAATTCAAATGATATTTCAATCCGCAAAACACTTTGCAAATCGTTTTGCAAAACGTTTTGCAAAACGTATCAGCCAATCGCGTCTGGGCGGGAACTACGTCACTTGCTCGTCAGACCAGCTTAGAGAGCAGCAGCTAACCAGAGCAGCTAACCCTGCTCTTCTAGAGCTGTAGCGACCTCCCGCAGCAGCTGCCAGACCGTCTTTTCCGCCATTTTCAGTTATAATTACATAAACTCAGTCAAACCATAGACCTATTAAGAGTCCAATCTGGCACAATGCTAGGCATAGAAAATAAATTGCAACGTGCGTGGATGATCAGCTGGTCTGACGAGCAAGTGACGTAGTTCCCGCCCAGACGCGATTGGCTGATACGTTTTGCAAAACGTTTTGCAAAACGATTTGCAAAGTGTTTTGCGGATTGAAATGACATTTGAATTTTGCAACACACGGAGCGTGGCGAAGTGCATTGCAATCACGGGGACGCTATAGCTTTTCAATTTGAATAAAGGAACTCAAAAAATTTGACAAAATGTTATTCTATTTTTATTGTTATAACTTTTGCAAATTTTATTGAGGATTTCATTGTCACTTTGCATATTAAAATACACTTTGAATAACGTATTTACAAATTACATTATTAAATTGCATAATGAATTGTCAATTGCATAATGTAATGACTTGAATTGCCATTTGAATTTTACTACATATATGCTTCCATACTCAACACTAATCAATGACACCCACAGACAGGCCACAACATCACTCAGGCATAACACAAGGATTTCAGCACAATAGAACAATGCTATAACTGGCTGCATCACTGATGAGCTAGTGTACACAGGCATAGCAACGTACTCTGCGGCCCGGTATCCAAACAAAAGATTTTGATCCGTCAATGATTTGAGGGAAAATGTATGATAAGATTGTTTGGCTAAGAGAAGTTTCCTTTTTTCTTTTTTAACCTGACCCTCCTGGGTCAGGTTCCTCATGGAACACAGAGCTTTTGGTTTGGTTTTATGCTTTTTAGAGAATAAGCGTGTCTTGATGATGTAGAAAGCTAAACACATGGTTAAGAACAACCACCCCCTCGCCCCAAGAATGTGTTGCAGAATGTTACAGAATGTTACAGAACTGGGAGGTAAACAGTGAGTATACCTTAGGAGCAATTGTAGAGGTTGATCTGAATTAACCATTGCTGTGAGGGTTCTGGGCCCAGGGCATTGAGCGGCTCGCTGACACACTAATCCAATTGTACCTAAAGCAGACAGTTCAGAAAACGTTTAAGAGGGAAAATGTGACCTTTGTCATTACTTTGGCCAAAGAAGTACCTGAAGCACTGAAGGACATTCCCTGAATGCTCCTATCTTCCATAGCCATTCATCCAGCAAGACCAAATCAGACACAAAACAGATCTTAGGAGCTCACTCTGAACCTTCAAAAGGATAATTTAAAGCCTTGTATTTCTTAAAAGGCCGGAGGGAGGGCTCTCCTGCTTCTACGTTTCTGGGACCATTAACAATGATTGATGAAATTGAATATGGCTATTCAAGCACCAATCTATAAGCAGTCAAGAGAAAGGTTGTCCCTCCTTTGGGAATCTGAGGTGTTTTTGTGTAGGTGATGAATGGAAAGGTCAAACATAATAAAGCAGCTAAAACCATTCATGAAATTGTGGTGAAGCCATTAGCCAAGATCTATAACGGGAACAAACACGTACAGGCGGGGTTGAAGGCAGATTTAATCCTGGTTATAGTAAATTCAATAACACAATAAGAACATCGCACTCCATAATCGCTACCTTTAATACCCCCCCTCCTGTAACATTTCCTCCAGCAAATGAAAATAAAGAGTAGATGTTAAGTACTTTATATTTATATGTATGTGACTAACTGAGACTGGCTTTTAAGGACAACTTTTGGTAACCTTCTACTAGATGATCAACAACAAAGGGGTTGATCATCTCCCACCTTAGGAAGGACTTGCCTTGCACCAAATATTTTCAATCCATGCGCACAAAAAACACCATAGATACTATTCAGAACATACAAACACTTGGAAGCTGCTGCCAACCATAGGATCTTTAAAAGTATGTTTTGTAGCCAAGCTACTTTGCATTATTCACCATGATCTCATTTTTATTATTTGCTAAAATTATGTGACAAAACCTTTGGCATTGTCACTCCTTTGGCCAAGAAGAGTTCCTGAAGCACTTAAGGACATTCACTGAATGCTCCTTTCTTCCACCGCCACTCATCCAGACAGACCATAGATCATTTAAAGCCTTAAAAGACGGGCTCTCCTGCTTCTACTCTTCTGGGACCAATAACAATGATTGGTACAACTTGAATATAGCTTAAGCTCCAATCTATAAGAAGTCAAGATAAAGGTTGTTCCTATGTTTTTGTGAAGGTGATAAAGGGGTTTTAGTCCACTTTTATATTAAAGGTCCCATGGCATGAAAACTTCACTTCATGAGGTTTTCTAACATTAATTTGAGTTCCTCTAGCCTCCCTATGGTCCCCCAGTAGCTAACAATTGCATTAGGTGTAAACCAAGAAGTAGCTATTTTACTCCGTCTTTGAAAAAAGGATCGCTGAAACACTTCGATTTGGCTTCCGGTCCCGTATGACGTCATACGGGACCAGGTTACCTCCCCTTTCTCTGCTTGGCCCGCCCAGAGAATTTGGCCCGCCAATGAGACAATGAGCTAGGACCGTGCGAGGGCCACGTGTGTGTGTGTGAATACACACACTGTAACACAAGTGTTCTTTGTTATTTGGATAACCGTTCTGCTGTTGGTGTTATGGCTCATAACACGCAACACAATAACGCAAGCTTGCATAAAGCTCCCATTTGGTGAAAAGACTAGACTGCGTCGGGTTGGTTGAGAAGGAATTGGGAACCGCAACATGGAGGAGAAAAGGATTGTTGCCCAGGATTGTCCGTCGGAGCCGGGCAGCCCCAGGGGCGGCCAGCGTTCAGCGGGCAGCGGGCAGCCCCGGGGGCGGGGCTGGGCGGGCAGCCCCGGGGGCGGCCAGCGTTCAGCGGGCAGCCCCGGGGGTGGTCAGCGGCCAGCGGGGCTCCGACGGACAGCTGCTGCGGCAGTGGGGCTGGGCGGGCAGCCCCGGGGGCGGCCAGCGGGGCTCCGACGGACAATCCTGGGCAACAATCCTTTTCTCCTCCATGTCGCGGTTCCCAATTCATTCTCAACCAACCCGACGCAGACAACCCCGGGCAACAATCGTGGGCAACAATCCCCGTCTCCTCCATTTCGCGGTTCAGTCTGTACTTAATACTGATGTGGAAGTAGAAGAACCAGAGGCGTCTGAGAACCCGACGCAGTTGTTTGAGATTCATAATATAATCTGGAGGCGCAAACAGCTTTTGACCATGATAATATATATTATATTATATAGATATCTAAATATAATATGATATTATTTAGATATAGAGCTCCAGGACTCCCGCCGGAGCACCCAGAGTTTTCAGTGTTCCACTGTAAACACTAGCACATGGTACCGTGGCCGCAAGCTGCTCAGGGCCACACCCCCACCCTCCACCTTGACCCGCCTCTAAAAACGGCGCGTTTGTGGAGCGCTCATTGTGGGACTGGCTCGTAGTGGCTGTAACTCTGCACCAAGGCTGAATTTCTTGAAGTACTGTATTAGGGGCCCACTAATACCTATTTTAAAGCATCCATAAAATAGCATGCCATGGGACCTTTAACTTTGATCACCTGGTTGGGCACTCTGGTGCACGGATAAGCAGTATGTAGTCTAAGGTGGTCGTCTCTAAGATCTCTCCTATCTGTACTAGGGGACACCCATTTAAAAGTAAATGTATTTATCCAATCAGCAATTGGGATCCCGAACAAATATGCTCAGGCTTTAGTTTACGACGGCTTGTACTCAGACAATGATATTTACTACCTGACAGCAGAATTACAGTGCTGGCGGGGCAGCAGGAACAAAAGGGCATCTGGTGGACAGGTGAATGGAATCGAAATAACAAAAGTAATAGTCAGACCATGACAATCTGTCTGTATTTGTGTGCTACTACTGTGGTCAAAAAAATACATTAAAGATTTACTCCACATAGACATTGCTGTTGTTATGATTATTATAACTATTATTAAAATATTGCTAAACTTCATCCATTCTAAAGCAACCTTTTCTTCAACGTTTGACACTAATCAATGACACCCACAGACAGACCACAACATCACTCAGGCATAAAACATGGATTTCAGCACAATAGAACAAAGCTATAACTGACTGCATCACTGATGAGCTAGTGTACATAGGCATAGCAACGTACTCTGCGGCCCGGTATCCAAACAAAAGATATTGATCTGTCAATGATTTCAGTTCCAGCAATAAGTTTTCCTCTGTGGCCGTTCAGATGCAACACGCTCGCTCTGATGTTCATGGTTCTGATGCTCATGGCTCTTGCTGCGTGGTTGCAGGTGATTCATGGAAATAATTGCAATGTAAGTGGTCATTGCTCTCTTGCTCTCTTCTCGCCAGCCGATTGAACAGATGCCTTTCATTTGCCTGCATCTGTCACCAGGTGCCTAAGAGAGAGAGAGAGAGAGAGAGAGACTGACAGAGAGAGAGACTGACTGACAGAGAGAGAGAGAGAGACTGACTGACTGACAGAGAGAGAGAGAGAGAGAGACTGACTGAGAGAGAAAGAGAGGAGACAGACAGCCGGAAAAGAGAAATGGGCTAAATGTAATCATGCCTTGATACTTAAATCATATCAGATTACATTTTGTTCGGTGGTTTCGGATATGTAAGACAAATTTTCATTGAGGATTTGTAACTTGGAGCCAAGAAAATACTTAAAATGTCCAAACATTGTAGATCATCTCTCTGTAATTTCTTCAACTTTTCTGACCTTTCCCTTCCACACTATATTTAAGACTCAGTCTCAAAGGCCTCCACAGTGAATCAGTGATATTAATAGGGACCAGAACACTCTTCCATCCAGGCCCCAGTCCTGTGATTGAACGAAACCATCGGAGAGTCGAGCTCCAAATACCATCTTCTCCCCACCCCCCAACCTGCCAGTCCTTATCGTCACAGCCATCAATCCCAGCACTCACACTATAATAGGTGATCCCAGCTATGCACTTGACCAGGTGCCTCACGCTCCCTCCCCCCTAACCCCCACCTGGCCCCAAACAGAGACAGATCCCTGGGCCGGTATAGCGCACTGTTTGGCAAGGGTGTATCGATGGTCCCCAGCCCTGAGCTCACAAACTGTATTTTGTGTGTATGATGTTGGCCGTATGATTTACATGCTGTGTGGTCACGTTTCCTCTATGCGGGCTCCCAGGAGAGCTCTGGGAGGGAGAGGGGAGGAAGTCACAAGGACACCACATTGTGACCGAGGCGGTGGTGTGATATACTACATCGGCTGCCTATCTTGGCAGTGCCCTACACTCAGCAGCGAGCGCCAGTCAGCGAGCCAGGCGGCACGGCCTCTCTGCTAATCGACTGGAGCACTCGCCGGGCTTTCTGATTGATTTCTTTTTGGCTCTGAGCGGCCACAGGTCACACCTTGTAACCCCCCCCCCCCCTCTCTCTCTCTCTCTCTCTCTCTCTCTCTCTCTCTCTCTCTCTCTTGCATGTGCTCTCTCTCTCTCTCTCTCTCTCTCTCGCATGTGCTCTCTCTCTCTCTCTCTCTCTCTCTCTCTCTCTCTCTCTCTCTCTCTCTCGCATGTGCTCTCTCTCTCTCTCTCTCTCTCTCTCTCTCTCTCTCTCTCTCTCTCTCTCTCTCTCTCTCTCTCTCTCTCTCCCCACTGGTGGTTGTTTGTGAAGGTGTCAACGACGAAGACGATTTGTTTCAGAAGTACTCCCCCACCAGATGTGTGTCAGGTCAGGTTTGGTTTGTCGGGCTCAGTGACAGGTGATCGGGTGCTAGTATGTGGCATGGAGGGGGGAGAGGGGAGATAGAAGGTCAGTCGTCAGCCACCATTATGGCGGTTTCTATGATCAGTGGACACATTGCAATTCTGCATTTTGTCCCCAGATATAGAGTTGATAGAATCCTTGCTCCGAACATAACAAATAGAACTCTAGAGCCCGACAGTCTTTTCAATTTCCTTGTGAGGTTTTGTCGCAGTGAGCCTACATATTTGATTGTGGAAATAAATAAAATATGGATTAAGCCAATCTGATGATATACTAAAGTTAAAGAATGAATGGAATCTGAGACAGATTAAAAGTGAGTTCTGGGGTATTTTTAGGAAACAACTATTAGACTGGGGCTATTGTTAGGAGGAAGGGACGATCTGAAGGGTGGGACTATTTCGGTCCAGGTTATGGTGATACATCTTCATCGACTTTATATATAAAGACCTATTACCCTAGGTGGAGTCTATCACTTAGCTTCATTCAATATGCATATGTCTCTATTAAAACCCATTATAATGTAGCTAATCTTGCTCCGACTGACTTTTTCTCTTATGCAAACAAACGTTGTTATATTATGCACATAATGAAAACTGCTGCAGAAGGATTTGCGGCACAGAAGGGGATCAGGGTATTTTGTAATCTGATTATGTAATCCAAGGATTAGTACGAGCAATTCTATTGAAAACTAAGATGATGAGATGACTGAAACAAGGGGAGGAACTGCACAGGGAAAAATATAGTCCATGAAAGATGAGGAAGACTGACTAATGCCACCTCCTCAGCCCTGTGTGGGTGAGGAGGATGTTCCTGTAATGACCCTTAAGGACTCATTACTTTAGAGCCCAATTCATCAGACAGGTAGTTAAACTCAGAACTTATTCCTGGACAAATTCATCACAGACATCACCTTGTTTAATTTTAGTCCTATGACTGAATCCCACTAATGCAACAGTGAATAGGGGGACTGCGCGCATGTGTGTGTGTGTGTGTGATGCAAGTGTGTGTGTGTGTGTGTGTGTGTGTGTGCGTGTGTCATGCGTGTGTGTGTGTGTGTGTGTGTGTCATCTGCCTTACAGCCTGGCACCCATTTAGTAAAAAAAAAAAAATTGCTCTGTCACTTTATGTTACGCCTCCAAGATAAAATATTAAAACAAGTCCTGACAAAAAAAAACAACTGATGACATCCTATCTATTAATGATGTTTTTAAAAGTGCCAGGGAGATGAAAAGCCATTATGTTCTTGGATGCTGCGGACTGGGGGAGAGGATATCTGTAGCTGTCAAATTAATGGAGATGGAAAAAATGGCTGTGCTGGGCTTTTTTCTATGGCTTTGTTCACTTTGCTCACAGTCTTTGGAGGCCGCAGTCATACAAATAGTTGGACACTGATGGGTTTAATGTACATCATTTATGGTTTGATCAGAGAAGATTATTTCTGGCTCTCATTTTTGTTTAATCTATACTGAAGGATATTATGAATCCTTAATCCACAGAAAACCAGGGCACTTGTTCAGCAATTACATAATCAGTATGATTATAACATAACCACCATCATTTCCTCTTTTTTCCCCTCGGTTATCTGCCATCTACTGAAAGGTTTCCGAGATGTCTATGTTCAAACACCGCTGATACTGATGATTATGAACAACCACACAAGCAGCAACATCTTTTGGTTCTGCTTTTTGAGAAAATGAATTGAAACATCTATTCATCATGCTAGTTTAACCCTAGGGTTTGGAGATCAAATGTTCAGTAATCAAAGTATCACAGGCAGAGCTCCTTTAGTCTTTGTAAAACATCCTGGATATTGTCACTCACTAGAGCTCTCATTTCGGAACATATGGTAGATTTGATGCATCAAATATCTGGGACAAACTTCTGGAACATGATGAGGTCTACCTCCACACTATTGACTTTTCAATCAGAGCTCCAAACCTGCAAATCTGCATTGGCATATTTAGTATTTTAACATTGTCAAATTGAAATTTTTTTTTGCATTGCAATGTCATCGATTTCATTGTCTTTTGTTGGCTGTTACTTTGAAATACTTTTAAAATGTGTGTTTGAAAAGCGGCTGTAAATATAAACGTGCCTTACCTTTTCTTTAAAGAGGCTAAATCTAAATCTTCAACAACCATTAAGCATGCATCTATTTTCCTTTCGACCCAGCCTTGCTCTCTTGACACATGAAATACTGTGTGATCAGATGAGCATGTCATCCCATCTGCGCTGCTACATTCAAAGCAAATCATCACGTGGCAATTTTCATTGATCAGGGAACTGGATGATGGATGATTCTTGACACTTTTCATACGTCTTGGTCCATATCTCCCACCCTGTACCAAGTGACTCTGTCTTTCACATGTAACGGGGTGACAAATCACCCTGCGTGCCACCCAACTTAATCCGGCAGTTGATGGGATTTGAATTTATGACTTTCAATAGAGGGATATCCGTTTTCATTCCATGTTTCGGCATTGCCTTGTCAAATTCTTATTCAAGTTCTTGTTCCTCTCGCTCTGTGGACTGCTAACGGATGTACAACCCTCATCGGAAGTAAGAGAACTGAAATTGCGATACTGTAGACCAGGTACGCAATACAATCCATGGCCTGCTACTCGGCCTATAGGACACATCACTGCGGTAAACGTTCTCCCACCCGCTGATTCCTGGGTCGCTGTCTGCTTGCTCACAACATCCCTGGCAGTGTTGCCTGGCAGTGAGGAATCGTCTCTACCAAGCGACACACATCTGCCGTTGGGCCGCAGTCGTGTCATTATCATGATACGCCCCGACACACCAGTAGGTTTGACTTTGACGGTGATGACCGGAAACGAATAGCTGTTGAAGAAGTATCCCCAAATCAACAGAGTGAGTTTATCAACGGGAAGGGCGGCCTGTTTGGCACCTTGAAAGGGCCATGGAGGGAGTATATGAGTAGAAGGAGAAACCTGTTCTGAAGGACTTTCTCTCGCACTGAGTCGGACTGTTGTGGCAGAATAATGACATGCATTTTAAAGATGCACTTTTCAAGCGCAACTAACAAAGTGCTCTTGTGCCAGGAATGATAACGTCTAATATCGTTTCATACTTAGTTATAGTACTTAGTTGTGTAGCATCTTATCCTAGCAATCTTTGTTGTACGGGGAATGGGTTAACCTGGAGATTGTAAGTGCTTGGCACTTGTTTCTATGATCATCCTTACTGTACCGACAGTGATATATTGTTTTAAGTCGCTTTTGATAAAAGCATCTGCTAAATGTCATAAATGTAAATATAAATGTAGGTATTGTACATTGTGACCAAACCCAGGGTTAAGTGACCGGGGGGTATGAGTCACCAGGGGGCAGGGTGAGTGAACAAAAAAAAAAAAGTATACATTATTAATTTGCCCAAATTGGAGGGTCCAGGCTTCATCCAAGATCTATAACGGGAACAAACACGTCATGTGTATGAGAAAGCCTATAGAGGCGGGGTTGAAGGCTGATTTAATCCTGGTTACAGTACTGGGCCACATAATACTGTTTCAGTGATTGAAATTCAATAACACAATAAGAACATTGCAGGCCTTAAATGCCACCTTAAATACATCCCCTCCTGTAATATTTCCTCCAGCAAATTAAAATAAAGATTAGAGGTACTTTGTATTTATATGTATGTGATTACCTGAGACTGGCTTTTAAGGACAACACTTGGTAACCTTCTACTACATGATCAACAACAAAGGGCTTGATCATCTCCCACCTTAGAAAGGAAGTTGTGTATAGATAATCTACACAACATACAAACACTTAACCATAGGATCCTCAAAGTGCGTTTTGAAGCCAAACTTTTTTGCGTAACTCACCATGATGGATTTTTTTAAATATTTGCCCTAATAAAATTGGAAAAAACAATCACTTTTTTTGGAAATAGAGCGAGGTCAAATATCTATTCAGATTCTTACCTTACATAATAAATAATATGAACTGGTATTTACAAGGCTTTCCCTCCTATTTGACTTTCATCATCTTTCCCCCAGTAAGAATAAGTGCACCTTGGAGCACTACCGTCTTACCCTCAAGTCCTTCAGGTCACGCCTACTCGCTGCCTCACACACAGAGGAGCCACGGAGGGGCGAGAGGAAGAGGAGGAGTGTTGATGTGTATTCATGTGAAAGTAAACTAAGTAAACCAAGTAAACTTGGACGAGCCGGGCGGAACATGTTAATATGAAATTAACATGTTCCGCTTTCATCCAAACAGACAAGGGAGGGTAGACCAGACCATTGGTTTATCAGGCTTGTTGTTGTCGGGAAATCTTGCCAGAAGCCGGCATAAATTCTCTCTGAACACACACCCATCTCGTGTGTGTGAGTGCGTGTGGAGATGTTCAGTTCCACAACGTCGGTGTTAAGGCTCAGACCTTCATCCACCCCCCCCGGAGCGGATGTTTGTGTTGGTCCTTACTGAGGGCCATGGGGCTGAGAGGGTGGAAGTTGATAGATGCTTGTGGCGGCTCATTATTCAGTCACTCCTTCTGCTGAGTGCTGTCAATAAGCTCTCACCATCGTCGCATAACCACACCGTTGCCATGGTAATAAGCCACTCTGGGTTGATGGACGGCACCTGTCACTACTTTGAATAAATAAGAGTCCGGACATCCACTGTGATTTATGAGAAGGTCAGCAACGGTGAGATACATTATTAAGCGCAAGGAGCCTGAGGGGTGGATTTTCTTAATCCTTTTCCACTGCTTCACCAACTGTCCACACGTGCAAATAGAAGGCATCGTGTTAGCAGTCACTATGGAGGAATGCGTGCACACGCATACAGACAGGGCCATGATGAAGACAGCCATAATCCACCGTATCCACTCGAGCAACATGAAGAACCGATCCTGGCACTGACCTTTAGGACATATACTGCGATATAAATACGATTGGCTTGTTCTTCTCCTACATCACCAAAAGCTTCATGATATTAGAAGACCCAATTAGAGTGACCCAAGGCAAAAGTTGGCTAACACTTCTTCAGCCCAGGCCTAAAACAGACACAGATAGACGTCTAACAGGAAGGGATAAATTATACATAGCCATGGTCATAACACTGACATTACAATGAGGTAATCACACATAATGCATATCTCCAACCAGAAAATAGGATAGCTATAGGAGGGGGGGAGGGAGGGAGGGGGCGACATGGCAATTCCATCCAGACATGCTAGTATCATGACTGCTCGATCATCCTTCAAATTAATTCATGTACTTTCTTGGTTCCAGATCTAATTGGTGCAGATTGTTCGAGAAGTTTCTGATTGAAATGTAAGTTTTCCTGTTTAGATTTAGTACTCAGTGCTCATTGACAGGTCGAAGACCTGTTGAGGTTGTTAGTTAATGCAACATTTTCTATCGTTTCCATAGTGAATGATGCTTCAGATGAAACCCTGCAGCTTGCAAGTTGTTTGAATCATTGTCATTGCGTTGTGTGGTTATCTGTGCTGTTATGTGTTATTTTACGTAACTGTTTGATTATTTTATTGAAATTTTTAAATGTGTGGGGCAACTCAGAGCTTTAAATCTCAGCAAAAATAATTTTGATGTTTTGAAAATGTTTATAAAGTTAAATATGAAAAGGTTTCCCTGGAAGATGAAGACTCTGAAAACAATTGATTTACACAACACAGTCCTACTAATCCACTGTTGGGATCTTCGGCCGGCCCAGTCACCAGCGGTACGCCGCATACTTTCGTTTCTTCACAGCAGGTGCCTCGAGTTTACCTGAGATCACTTATCTGCACAGGTAGCCTCCTCCCCTATCCTAAATCTCTTCACCTGCATTTTAGATTCTCATTACTTATTTAAGCTAGGGCAGGCAATATGTTTTAGATTTCAGATATTTTAGGCTGGGACCTCACCTCAGAGGCCATACATCTGATTAGCTCTCAAGAAATGTCTTCTAGGTCGTTGCCTAATCCCAAACACAGTTCTAACGGTTGTGTACTAACGGTCGCTGGATGAAGTGAGTGGTGTCAGCCGTGGGTTCATGAGTGCGTCATGAGGCCCTGGGAGAGCCATGGAATACTTGGTGGCTGCTTTGACGCTTCAGTCTCTGTTCGGTTGCATCTTCAAGATCAAATCTCTCCACCTTTCCGTTCTGAATTGTGTTTTTTAACATTTTATACATAGGCCTACATGTCAAACGAACTATTCCGTTGCGTGGACTTCAGCCTTGGCAGTTTCCTTTCTTCCTATCCAAGGACTATTCCGAGGATGTCTCTGTACTTTCCCCTCACTGCCTCAATGTTCAGCTCAAACTAAATTGAGTTTACAGTTTTTCACAATTGTTTAAACACATTAATTGGAACATCAGACACAATGTGCACAACCTGAAACTCATGTACCAACTGCAAAACCAATTCTGGAGAACTCCAAGCACATTTTCTTCTTTAGACTCAGATTCCCATTCCAAACCACACATTTTTCATTTTTCAACACTGCACACAATTCTCTATCTTGCACACTCTTCCTGAAATCTGCAATTTGCTATAGAAGGGTCACAGAAGAAAGACATGACACTAAAGTACAGACATTGAGTAGTATCGCTCTATGAGAATGTTGATAATGGTGATGATGATAACCATAATGAGAATAACAATGTTCATCATCATCACCATTATGGTTATCATCATTATTTAGGATTTTATCCATCTTATGGTGGAAATGTACTGGATATAAGTATTTAACCTTATGGGTATGTGTAGGCATGTATGTATGTATATATTTATGCAGGTAACTGTATGCATGTATATGCAAACACACTGTATGTATGACATTTGTTTGTTACTCTTAAAAATGTGAAGCTGAAGCTTCTGCCCCTACCCTTTGGTTACGACCAATAAAAATGCATTCATTCTATCATTCATTCATTCATTCATTCAGATGTTTTGTTTACAGTATTGTCTATTTTCTGTTATCTCTTTCATATCATCCCGTTTTCATCCTGTTTGCTGTGATTTACAGTAGACTGCACATTTTGGGTACAAATACAGTATTTGTTGTTACTGTAAAGCATTGTGTGTTGTTTTCTATTTGAGTATACGTAAAAACATTATATGGTAATATTCTACATCCAACGGGTGACAGTGTAACACTGAACATGCAACAGCATAATACTGATGAAGCATTCATATTGTGTTTTCCATTCATACTATAGTGTTTTCCATTCTGCACACCAGTGTTCAATGGGTGCTTAGAAATGTCTACTCATATGATGTATGTGTTTGTCATTTGAAAAGAAAATACCATTTAGTGAAGAGTTAACACTGTTTTGAGGGCAAAGTGTGCTTTTGCAAGAGAAGTGTAGGATTTAGCATTTTGTGTATTAGTTTTAAGATTTGTGTTTAGGGTTTTGGGAAAGGTAGTCTATCAGGAAATGTGTTTAAGCAATTGTGAGAAACTGTAATAGGCTTTTTGAAGGGGATGAAATAACTGTCTTCTGTTTCAGCTCATGTTTGACCCCTGACTTCTATGTTTGACCCCTGCTTTTGTTTTGTCTATGTCTAGTGATCTTTGTATGTTTCGGCATCTCGTTTGTTCACATGATGGTGTGGCTACTGGTGGTTTTTCTACACACACACTTCTACAAGCCCAGCGTATTAAGAGACCTGTAATACACACAGCTGTATGGTGGACTGTATACAACCACAACGCTGGCTAATGCTTATTAGTTACAAGGACACCAGTGCTGCTAGTTGTACTTGTTATGACCCCGAGATGCAGTTCTAGTTAATCCATCCGATCACTTTGAAGGCTGAGCCATGAAGTGTGAATTCATATTTTATGTTGTTGGCAATGCTCGCTGAATGAAATTAACATTTTAGCCCTCATTTAAGGATGCAGAGAACAGAAGTATAAGTTATAACATGGAAATTATATACTTAGGGTTATTGATTATGTATACGTATGTAGAATTTGTTTATTTTAGAATGTCAGGACATCAAAGTGGTCCATATAAAGACAATTGTTCGACTCTCAAATCAGGTGCTGAAATGCAAAATGCAATAATGTTTATTTAGCCTCACAAACTCAGTGCAAAAAAAACAACGTTATGAAGTAATAGAGACAACCAAAATATGCTCTCCAGTCAAGGCTGATATTGTGACGTAAAGGTACAGACTACGACACCTCCCTCGATCTCTGTGTGATGTGTATCTCAGCGACGCCCTCAACAAGGCTGAACATACATCATATGACCGGGTATTGATCTGGGGACTGTTTGGGAGGGGATAAGCACTGTGTACAAATGGAGACGGACAGCCCTGCTTCAGCTCTTTACACTGGTCCCATCGATGGTCGTCTGGTTCGATCGATGGTCACCCCTCCCCCTAACGTTATATATTTTGGTTACAGAGGGATCAGGTAGACGTTCCTACGTATCCAGGGTCTTATGTTCCCCTGTACTACATGTGTGTTTTCCCAAAGTCCTGTTATCAGGGTCCTATGTACCGCACAGTGTTCCCAGGGGACGGTAGCCTTTGACTCGAATGTGTAAGCATGGGAATCTACAGTAATCTACAAATTATGCACGTAATTTGGTATTTACATAATTACCGATATTTACTTATATTTTTTTGGAATAGTACGGCATGCAGCAATATAACATTCTAATCCAACCCAAGAGGTTAGGTTTGAGGAACATTTGATCCTTAGATCCACCCACTCTTTAATATTTAATTCAGATATTCATTATCAAATTATTGATAAACAATGGGTTTTTTTTATGATTATAGCCTGTAATTGTTTTGAAGCCTTGTTCCCAAAGAAAATGCCTTGTTAATATTTAGGAAATATATAAACTTGAAATGGGTAAAATTTGGCCCGAACACAATTGTGTGTTACCAGAATATTAAACTGGCAAATTTAGCTACACATTAGCTCAATGTACAACCCTCCCCTGATGTTAATATATATTGTGAGGGCTACACATTAGCTCACCTCCCCTGATGTTAATATATATTGTGAGGGCAACATATTAGCTCAGTTGACACTGCTAGGTTTGTATCCAACTCTCCAACTACAAAAGGAAATCACAGAGCACAATTGTTTTTTTAAAAATATATCTATACATGTATATACTTTAATACTGACATGTTCATCATCACCAGCGTGCATTTAGGAACTGTAAATAAATCTCATGGTAAGAAATACTCTTTACACAAAGAAAAAACTAAACAAAACGTGCATACATACATACAAAAACGTACAGCAGAACAAGTCTTAACATACCTTTGTAAGTACAGCACAACAAGGAGTTTTCAGAGGAAGTTGATATGCAGGGCAAGGAATGGGAGAATTATGGGAACTCTACCTATCTGTACATATTGGATTTTCTGCCTCCACTTATCAGCATGCAGTGCAATCTGTAATCTTTCTACACTCCTGCCCCTTAACACACTCTCCCCCTGACTTAAGTCTCATTGTGTGTGTGTGTGTGTGCGCGTGTGTGTGGGTCTGCATTGCGTATGCGTGTTTGTAAGTGCACTGTGCATTTAGGTTTTGGATAATGGGTACATTTATAGACAGTAACACTGTGTATTGAAAGGTTATTTGGGACACCAAAGTGCTATTTGGTTATTTTCTGTATGTCCTGTAATGGCTAAAAGATTCAACTTTTGACGCGTTTCTGATGTGTTCCTTTCTAAAGTAATATGGGGAGAATACAATAATGTATGTACTCGCAGGTTGGCTGACAGGCTGGTTTGTCAGGCTGTTCTTTTTCTAGTTGATGAATACGAGTCGTCTCCATTATAGATACATTTTGCATCGTCTAACACTTTCATGGCAAAGCTTTTCTTTCTGAATGAACCAATAGGAGAATCATTCAATCAACCAATCAATCAACATACATTTCTTTAAACCTGGGTTCCCAAATGGTAGCAGATGGAATTGAGGTGAGGGTCCACAAAAAAACAGTTTTTGTTGAAAAGAAGACAACACATGCTACACAGACATATTTCAGCACGGCAAGAACACAGAAATCCATGACTAAGTTGACTTACTCTGTGAGCAAGACCGGCCTGATCAGACATCTCCCCAGAACACACATACTTGCAATTTCCCAAAGTTACACGTCAAAGTATCCCTAGATTCGCACACAGTTGGAGGGGGGTCTTGGTATGACGCAGAAACAACAGTGTTACATATTCAAAACATCTTCTAATCACCGCGTATAGAGGATTTGACAAGGAGTCATGTGTGCACAGACATCCAGGGAGCACATATAGCACACAGTCAGGTAGAGGACATTTCCAGAACTCATCGCCTCATTCCGGATTCACACAAGTGACCTCCTTCCGCCTTGGGGCTCTTCTGAGATTTATAAGCAAACTCTGGTGAGGCAGGGGTTACTGAAAGAGCATAGCAAAACAATGCCTCCCTCTGCCACTGCCATTGTTAAGGCCAGGGGATGGAGAAGATTTTTCAAAGGAGAAGGCGTGGTGAGATAAAAGTGCGGTTGCAGACATTTGAAGAACACTAGATAACTGCAGATTGATGCTGGGCAGGGAGAGCTTGGTGAGGTGATGTGCAAGAACGCTGGTGCCCTTACAACAAGAACAAGAACTCTGTCTCCCTCTCTCTTCCTCATGCTGGCAGGCAACTATTTACAGTGGGTGCTTCTGTATACTAAAGTTCCCCAACCATCCTTCCTTGTGTAGTGTAGTGTGTGGTTTATGGTTGGTTAAAGCAGCCTCACCTGGTGAGACTGCACACCTGTGGTGCATAGAATAATCGAGGCATACAGTATAGACCAGCCACTGTGTCACACACTCAATGAAGAACTCTGACATGTCAGCATGTAACACCTGCTATGTCGTGTGTCTGTCACCTTTTCCCAACTTAATGAACTGGGTTATGTCACATCTGCCAGTGTCCTTTGCATTGGAGGAGCCCAGCACAGCCACTAAAGGATCAACTGCCACATTCATGTTTGATAATGATTGTTACTCACATCTGATCTGAAACGACGCAAACACAGAACCCAGAAAAGGCCCAATTATCCCTGGAGTTTTGTTGATAGATCCTTAAATCCTTCTGTTTAAAGCGGTTGCCCCTACACCCCACAGGCCCCGCGTACCCACACATCAAGTAGGACAAGCCATCAACAGTGTTGGCATGCTGAATCAAAGCTTATCTATGTTTCCTTTGTGTGTTGGTTAGTACATAAACTCAATTCTCAACACGCAGCCCAGCTGTTAAAGAGTCTGTGATGGGTTTGAGGGGATGGTGGGCAGGGTGAGCAGAACGTGTTTGCTTTGTCGATTTTGCTTTCTTATTCCCTGACTTAAAGCAACCACTCTGTACCATTGCGCGGCTCTCTGCTAACGATGACACGCTAAGGCTACGGGTACGACTAGGTAGACTAGGCTAACAGTGCAGTGTACGAATGGTGGCGGCTAACTTGGGGGGGGGGTTCAGAGAACATTGGCAAGGCAGGGGCAACAATGGGGTTAACAATGGAGGGGTGCACACACACATAAGACACACAGACCCAGGTGCGCCCGTGGGGATGACCGTTACATGGGGCACACTTTGTTCTCCGGGATGGGCAGCTGAGCGAAGGAGCTGCAGGGGCTCGGCGGGTCTTCGCCGGAGGACCCAGCCCGGCCCCCCACCGGGATTTGGGCAGCGATGGCCGACATCTCTCCAGTCTGGCTCTCGGCAGTGAAGCCGGGCCGCTCCGAGGTCTGGTTGATGTTGTTCTCCGGGATGGTTCCCTTGCCGGTAAACAGCTGGATGAGGCATTTTCTGAACTGGATTGAGAGAGGGAACATTTAGAACGTTAACATCTAACGCACTAAGATGATGACGTTAGAACACAAATGCCTGACAATTTATCATGTAGAAAAAACAAAACAAAGATATCAAGTCTAGTCTGTAAGTAGTCATTATATCTCTACAGCACAACATTTGTATAAAAGTCTTCATCAATATATTATGTTAAAAGAATAATAGGGAGTCAATTTCAACCACTTTTTAGTAGGCTACATCAATTACAATGTAAAAAAAGGCAAGTATGTTTCTCTGACACAAACTACACATGCATAAACTAAAACAGTTTGAATCAAAATTTTCTACTATTATGACCTGTCCTTCTCCCAACATTTCTGTTTTAGAACCTGAAGCCAATAACACATAAAACACTACTCACATCGCCAGGAAAAACAGCATTCTAGAAATGGCACACAATTGCATAACGACACTTCCAAACTAGGATCTGACCAAATCTGGGACCCCATTTATCAATGGTTTGTATAAGAAGTTCTAAATCCCTAAACTAGGAATGTTCGTACGCACTAAAAAGTTGGCTTTCATGAGGCGTTCTTATGCTTGCACAACTTCCCTTGCTATATTAATCGTTAATCGCTCGTGCCCGGCTTAGCTCATTACCATAATACATTCATGACTAATGACCAGTGTTGTAATGTAACGAAGTACAAATACTTCGTTACTGTACTTAAGTACAATTTTCACATATCTGTACTTTACTTCGTTATTTATATTTCTGACAACTTTCACTTTTACTCCACTACATTTCCTAAATAAAATGTGTACTTTTACTCCGATACATTTCTCCTAACCATCTTCGTTACTCGTTACTACAAATTAAAATCAGAAGAAGTGGTGACGTAATGTCCGTTTGTTGTCATGTCAACCGCCAAGCGCGAAGAAGAAGAAGTCCTGCTTGTCCGGGCATGTCACATTATTGATGCCACCATGGAAGCACCTGCCGCAGGCTCTGCTGCTAACGTTACCACTCCGGTAGCAGATGACGAGCATCTCGACTACAGTGGCGAACTTGGTGAACTCAGACTCTGTGGTGGTGACGAAGATAACGTTAAACACCCGTGGCCGTATTTGCAAGAAATATTTTAACCCATATATAACCCTCTAACTCATTTTTTTTTAATACCTTTACTTTTACTCTTACTTTTAATACTTAAGTACATTTTATATCAGACAATTACTTTTGATACTTAAGTACACTAAATGTCAGGTACTTTAAGACTTTTACTCAAGTAATATTTTAAAAGGTGACTTTAACTTCTACTAAAGTCATTTTCTGGTAAGATACTTGTACTTTTACTCAAGTATCACTTTCAAGTACTTTATACAAGATTGCTAATGACTGTTATAAATGACCGTTAATGGTCATTAAACGTCATGGGAAATGTGTGAATAAATATGACCAAAATGGAAATAGACTCTTCAATTGTTGATTGGTTGAATGGATGTGGACGGTAAAATGCAAATAATAAATATAGAAAATACATTTATCACAGAGTGTGATATAAGTTATTGTGAAAGTGGAGGACAATTCTTGGTACACTCTCTGCCATGCTCCATCAAAGCTGAAGTCAGTGGTCAAGGTCAGTGCGTTTTGCAATAAGGAGAGTGTCTCTCTACCACACACAGTAGCGTATCAGAGGTTAAAGGTACTTTGACCTAAAATAAAGCACTATAAAATGAGTGTTTACTTATTAGCGGGACACTGGCCACACTCTTGGGGGTAGGAGTGAGGCTGCCCAGTCTTCTAAACTCAGAGACGTGCATCGCCAGCATCATTGGTGAGTAGTTTGTCGGATGGTTATTGCACTCTTTCGCTTCTATAAGGTGTGTTGGCTTGGAAGTCACTCTTTATATTGCTCTGTTGTGCAATGGTGTGTGGAAATAAGTTGAACGACTGTGTGCTGAGTCAGCTGAGTGATGATCCCATCAAGGACTGCAGGCCCAAAACAGCTTAGGGAGGGCTGGGATACTCCTGTTTATATCTCTTAACTCCACTGAGACTTAAGGGTGGCCAAAATCCTGAGGGTGAGGAGGATTTGGACACCACCAAAATGTGTGTGTGACCCCATTCTCCTCTGTATGCAGCCTGCAGCCCCCACCACCTCCCAGCACAATGCTAGATCGGCCTTTTGACGCACACATCTCCTACAACTGCTCTCATTCGATACAATATTAATTCAATCACACACAGCATCCGCACACACCCAGACACACACCCATAACCAAACACAACTTAAAATTGAGCATAGTCAAATCATCTAATTAAGGGGAAATTATCAATCTCATTGATTCAATTGTTGTACAAGCCTACTTGATGAATAGGACTTCGCCATTGTATTATAAATCTCGTTACTTCCAGGAAATTGTATTTCTATAAGTTGGTTGAAAAGCATTATTTGAACAGAACAAATTGAACAAATTGATCAATTCAAAGCTTTGTCGTGAACACACAGATAATTGATAAATGAGGATCTGGTTCTGTTTCAGGTACAGCGTTCGCTTTTTAAAGGAAACCTATTTAAATGGTTCAAATGGATTTCGTAGACAAAGATAGAACAATGATGAATGCAAAAATGCATAAAAACCTTACTTAAACTTAATACAAACCAAGAGAAACACATCAGAAATTCTCTGTGCATACAGAAGTATGCAAATGACTTTTAAACTAAGCATGTTAAATAAAGCAAGTGGAAAATATGCATGGGTTGCTCTTCTGAGGTAAGCGAGAAAAACTCTGGCATCAGGTGAATGCGGAACCATTCAGCCCTGCCCCAGATTAGCAGTACGTCTTCCACTGAGCCTCCCCAGCCAAGCACAACATAATCACCTATGCAAAGGCAAATTGAGCAAGGCACTAGCAGATCTCCTAGCATTATTCTGCAGCTCCTGGCCTCCTCCCTGAAGCATATACAGAATTGACCCAAATACATTTTTTCAGGAGCAGGCCTCATTTTTCCATCTGGGCTCCTGTCATGCTGACATCAGTGTGACACCAGGTAGATGTCCTGCTGTGTGTGTTTGTGTGCACGTGTGTGTGTGGTCGGCTAGATTCTGGAGTAAATAACAACTGTAGTTGGGGGTGGGGTGAGCAAAACAACATGGAAACCCTCGGGACAATCACAGCATGTAGAGTAACCCCCTCCTGCCCACCCCCAGTCTTGGTACATAACTGGGCTGGAGTCAACCAAAGAAAATAAAGAATCTGCACATTATCTGTAGTTTAACTTAATTGGCCATGGTGCCATCTACCTATGGTAACCCTTTACGCCCGTATTCCACCGGGGACGTAAGCGCCGCGGAACGGCTGCGCCGCGGTCACCGCTGCTGATCGCTGCCACTCTAATCAATGAAACCATCCCCACCGGGCGCGCCGCGGCGCGTCTCAGCGGCGTCCCAGGAGCGGCGCACCGCGCCGCAGCGCTATCTTTACGCAGCACTTCTATTTTGACGCGAGCCGCTGCTGAACCGCGTCAATTTCCACAGAGCAGATCGAGCCGGGCAGGAAGTGAAATAATAAAAGCCATAGAGCACCCGGTCAATTTTCAAAATAAAACACAATACTCCGCTCATGTAGCCTATACAACTTCACATCAACATTATGTCATGACCGGTGGCACCAGGTCAGCAGTCAATCAATCAAAGGGTCTCAGAGGGTCGGCAACATGGACGACGAGAGACTTATTATCTAAGTGGAGCATACATAAAATCATTTACGAAATCAATCATCCTTTTTATAAAGACAATGTGAGAAAGGATTTCCTTTATCCACACAGTTAAAACGTTCAAGATTATCGCGTGATCTCGTGATCTCGCATGAATACGGCTGGCTCGCAAGGCAGCGCACGCTGCCGTTACGCGCCCGGTGGGGATTGACGCAGGGCACAGGACGCAGCCGTTCCGCGACGCAACCGTTCCGCGGCGCTTACGTCCCCGGTGGAATACGGGCGTTAGGGAACCCTAAATATCAGGTATGTCTCTCCCGCCACAGAAAAATAATGGATTAAGAAGCATTTTTCTCCTTGTGAAAGTAACACCAGCGATTGTCTGATCAATGAAACTTTGACCCAAAAAATCGACCAATCGACCAGAACTTGACAGCCCTATACTCGATCAGTGTAGAGAACGAGAAGCGGAGCACTGGATAGAGATGCAGTATAGATAAGAGGAGAGCGGAGAAAAAGAAAAAGAAAGAGTGAATTGACGTCCTTTGACTGTGGTAAGTAGTTGAGCCAGCTCTGACTGCGCTTAGAAGCCCCAGACCTTCCTCCCTCCTGCTGGCCTTATTGTTTAAATCAACTCAGCGGCACCCCATTTCTGAATGTAGAGGTTACTTAATCCGTTCACATAGCACCCACTCTACCCCTCACACGCACACGTCCAATAAAGAGGAAATAGAACAAGCAGCGGCAACCCTGTGACCCTGCTCTACCCTCCTATGGGATGTGTGGGGCTCTCGCTAGATTCTGATAAACAACTCTGACAGGTTGGTGACTGCACACACAGGGAAGCCTATAATGGATGCTCATAAATGAAACAGAGAGCCGTGCAATGCACACACGCCTCACAACCGGGGAGCAGTGTTCAAACTGGCTGAAATACACGCGTCGACACGTGAGCACTGTGCTCTCTAGTAGTGTTGCTTCGTCCTTGAGACATGCTTGAGTGAGTGCATGTGTGTGAGTGTCTGTGTGTTTTTACCCTGTGGGTCAGGGTCTACATGGCAGCGCTTCAAAGCAGAAGTGGCCTTATTTAAGGATGTTTTCTCAAGGACACTGCACCTGGACATGGGACTTCCCCTGTCACTGAAGTGTTGTCTAGACATCCTAATGCCTGTTTGAATTCTGAAATAATTCCATTGGCTCCTTAATAAGGACATCTGGGAGCCTTCTGGGATAAAAAGTGAGCACCACTAGTAGACAGTGGGATTAAATATTAAAAAAAAAAAAGATTAAATATGTTCCAAATCCACAGTATTTGCACAGAAGTCTTTTATAGACCCTTGATGTGGTTTTAAGGAGGAAAATACATGACTTTGTCCCGTATGCTGTGCTGCCTTGACAAAGCCTGTTTCAATAGCGTGCCCTTTACTAATGCCTTGAATTTGTTTAAGCAAATGCCTCTGAGGATATAATTAAGTCATGTCTATGAGTAATTATATGGTTTGGAGGTAAAACATTTCATGGTTGTATTTCAGCATAATCTGAACTGCAGGTGATTCTGTCAGGGCACTCAATTCCCCCAATTTAAATGTTCAGAGTAATTTGGCGTCCTGACTCAAATAGTGCACAGTAATTAACAAACCAGACCACGAGCACCAATTCTTCTCTACAATTTCCAAACCTCCGCGGCAAACCAGAGGGAGCTAATATATTATTAAAGCACTAGGCTTGGACAATTGTACTCTCTGGATTTCATATTAAATTTATTCATACACCATGCATTATTGAGAAACAACCTAAAACTCAGCGACAACCGTAAAAGAAACTCCATCAACCGACACCTTCAATACAGGCCTTTTAATGTGGTCCGTACAAACAGCGGTACCGTGCCTCCCTTGGGTCAGCATTTCGCTCGTTCTCTCTATCTGGCACACATGTGTAAACTAGTTTGTTGGTGTGTACGTGTGCACCGATCCACACAGTGGATGGTGTCATGGACAAGGGGCAAAGCACATTTCCATCCTTTAATGAACAGACATCACGTGACCAGCTGTGGAGCCAGGGGTTAGGGCCACACGGCATCCTCACCAGCCCACCTCATTCCAGTCCTTTCATTTTCAGGATGTAGGACACAGATTCCCTCCACTGTCTCTGACACACACACACACACAGGAACACACACACACACACACACACACACACACACAGGTACATACACACATACTAACTAAACAGAGAGACAACAACTAACCCCAACGCTACAGGTTTGTTTACTCAGGCAGATAGATGACATTTGCCACCCACACCACCACACACGCAATCCCCTAACGCCCCCTCCGACACACACACACACACACACACACACACACACACACACACACACACACACACACACACACACACACACACACACACACACACACACACACACACACACACACACACACACACACACACACACACACACACACCTGCACAGACCCACATACACAGGGACACAGCACAGAGCGCGGGCGCCCGGGCCCCAGCTACCTGTTTGTTCATGTAGACGTAGATGACGGGGTTGTAGACGGCCGCCGTCTTGGAGAAGAAGGCGGGGATGGCGCCCACGCGGGGGTCCAGCTGGATGGTGGGGCACGCCGTCACCACGATGGAGAAGGCGGCGTACGGCGTCCAGCCCACCATGAACGCCACGATCATCACCACCACCATGCGCGTCACCTGCCGCTCCGGCTTCCGGGCCGTGGCCAGGCGACCGTGGGACACCTGGGGGGAGGGCGTGACACAAGCAGGGTGGGCCGGGGACAAGGCAGTGTGGGGGTCAGGGGGACGGACCCTCGGTCAAAGGGTGGGCTCCATCCCGAATTTCTATGGCCTACCTTGATAAACAGAGGCGTCGCTCTTAACTACTTCAATGGCACGGGGAGTAGACTAACCTCGACTAGTTGAGTCTACTACCCGTGCCCTTGTGCATAGGAGAGGACCCCTTCTCAGAGTTATGAGTGACACCTGTGTTTGTCCATCGATGGCACATCGAACGGATCGTTCGGATCGTTGGCTTTGAAAACCCTTATCCAGAGAATACAGCCATGATGGAACAAACACAATAGTTCTCTGTGGCTGACATTGTCGTCTATATAAGTTGTTTTGTTCAGAGTTACACCAATTAAAACAGGGCTACACTGTATTAACCTCAAACTAGAACCTGAACTGCCAAAAAAAAGAGCTTAGAACTATAGAGGCTCATGTTGAAATAACCTCATTAATCTCTGTAATAATTATCAGCAATAGGCTAAAATGTTGTGGACTGACCTTCTTGAGCTTTTGTAGGAGCTTGCCGTAGCAGAAAATGATCACGCCTAGAGGCAGAATGAAGCAGGTGACGAAGAAAGTGATGATGTAGCTGTGATCCACCATGTTGGTTGAGTACCTGTTAGGGGGGCGGGGGAGGGGGGAGCAGAAAAACATAATTGTATTGATTTATGACATATGTAGTTTCACCATCTCTCCAGAGCACTTAAAGCCAGCATTTATGGTCAACTGCATTATTGGCGGTATCACAGAGTGCAGTGTATTTTGAGTATTTGACAGTATTTGACAGAGACATGCACTACAGCATAAAGACAAGTGATAAAACTCTCTTTTTTTGTGTGTATTTCACCGTTTTAGTATTATCATTGCACATTTTCAAATACTACGCAACAAAAGTAGTTCTCTGCATTTGACCCTGCACTAGCAACAGCACTCGGCGGCGCAGTGGGCAGCTCTTTTTACTGTAGACCTGACCCTACTGTAGGTACAGCTGGTGCCTTGGTCAAGTGCCCAAGAAGGAGTATAAACCCATCATGTATGTCTTCAGGGTGTGGGATGAAACTGACTCACCAGGAGGAAACCCACGTTAACAAGGGAAGAACATACTAACTCCACACAGAAAGGTCCCCTGCCAGGATTCAGACCCAGGCCATCGGTGCTGTGACTTCTAACCACTGTGCCACCGTGCCACCTATAACATGTGTCCTGAGACGATAATGTCCTCAGATCTCTTTGCTTCAGCCCTGGACTGACTGGAGCCCAGAAGGCAAGCACATTCCTCATACAACAGCTCCTACAAGGGCTGAAAGCCGGTTTACAGAACACCTGATTCCTACAGTACAGCTCTAGACCGGAGAGGCTCTTTCTGGCAATTATGGCCTTTAGCTGGTTAGAAAGAGGAGCTCTGTGTTGCACATCAATTGAGTTGGATTGAATGAGTTAGAGTTCAACTGATTATTCGGCGCAGATAGGACATTTTACAAACTATTGTGAATGTGCATCCCCATATTGCATGGAGGCTCTATACACAAAGTCATTGTGTTTAGTCGTTGTGTACCTGAGAAGAGTTTTTGATAATTGTTGACCTGACTGGGAAAAGGGCAGCTATAAATGTGTGTCAGACTTTAAAGTACTTTTTCAATAAAGGCTACATCAGAGATTTTTTCTTTTCAGAAGGAAATTCTCCACTCAATGAAAAAACCTTCAACGCATTATTCTGGCGATAGGGTTAGAAAATGTGGGTTTATTCAAGTAAATTCATTTCTGACCCATTTTCAGTTCATTTCTCCCCACAAACCTTATCCCTTGAATATACAACACTATCAGCACCTTGTTCAAGATAAAAAACAGACAGAAAGGGAGGAAAATAAACCATTCAACTTTTACTACTTACCAATTTGGTGTTCCCTCTTTCAAATAATCCAGCCATGAAACTATCCATTCATGAAAATAAATCCCCGGGAACATGCACAAACATTAATGGTTTGTAAATGGCGTTGCCGTTTAACAATAAAACGGGACGCGCAACAGAAGCATCCATCCTGGCCAGTGATAAACCACAGAACATCGTCCATTGTAGACCAACGATGTAACACAATGAAGTGACACTTCACCATATTCTCGAATAATGATTCAATTCGGAGTGAAAAAAAGCGGTTAAAAACGGCATAAATAAACATATACAAAAGTAGCCGACTAGGCTAATGTTCTGCCAAAGTAAAGCACACCACAAACTCAGATTGATGTCGCGGCAATGAGGGGCTAATTCACTTTTTGAAGAGCAAGTAAACCCACTGTTTCAGCTATAATTCGAACACTATCTAAACTATTTAAAACAATGAACTTTGGTCTGACAGTTCTAAGAAGGACATCTCGTGTCATCTCCATGGTTACGATCCATGGCAACTTTGTGATACTGTATAAGTACAGTCATTGAGTATGACCGTTATTCAAGATATTTTATTCATCCCCGGGGGGAAATTATTAGGGAAATACAGCATAACATAAGAAGCGATATCGTATGTGAAATGCACCACACGCCTGATTAGGGGTGTCGGGGGGGGGGTTAACCACCTATTTGCTTTTTCCTGCTCCAAACTAAAGTTATTATATCGGCCTGTAAACATCCACTATCGGTGGACCTCAAACCAAGGAGCCTCTTTTAACAACTGTGGCAAACCCCACAGAGACTATTAAAGAAATGATAAGAAATGATATCATGTTATTACCATGTATACCATGTATACTATGTATAACCAAAATAGATTAAAAATTGTATTATCCATCTACCCAGGGAAAGGGGAACTGGTGAGTCTGTGTGTGTGCTTGCAAAAACAAGACGAACAGTAAGTGCAGATGTAATTTACCCCATCTACCACACACACACACACACACTTTAGTGTGCGATTAACATGCTCTTTCAAATGTGACAATACGTAATCAGCAGGTCAAATGTGATGGATTGAATTTGAAGAGGATGCAAAAGGGACACCCTGGGGGTGAGATAGACAGTATATCAATCGCGGCCCCTTCCTATTTATTACTGTCTGTCAGTCCTTCTGTCCCTCACATGTTGCATCCTTTCAAAGCTTCCACAAAAGGGAGATGTGCCTCTGCTGTTGCCCTCTTCACTTGGTCAATGGTAAATGGACTTAATTTACATAGCGCTTTTATCCAAAGCGCTATACAATATTGCCTGACATTCACCCATTCATTCACACATTCCCACACCAACGGCAGAGTCAACCATGCAAGGCGACAGCCAGCTCGTCGGGAGCAGTTAGGGTTAGGTGCCTTGCTCAGGGACACCTCGACACTCAGCTAGGAGGAGCCGGGGATCGAACCAGCAACCTTACGGTTACCAGTCAACCCGCTCGACCTCCTGAGCTACTGCCGCCCCACCTGCCCTCCAGTTACTGCACAGACGCCATATGGACACTGCGACTGGCATGAAAGGACAAATTCAAATTGGATCAGCAACAGTCACAGACAGTACTTTGTGTGGCTAGGCTCATTCAACCTCTCTCCCCCTGGCTCCCCCTCCCCTGAACACCTGTGTTGTTTGCAGAACCTGCCGAGGAGTCAGTGATGGCTAAATGCTTGGTGACAGTAGCCAAGCGGTGTGTAGTGTAGCCAGAGGCAGACTGGGTCATCCATACACTCCACCAGCTTCCTCTTTCCTAATGCTGATGTCTCAACCATTTTCTCCCAGTGTTTCATCTGCGCAATAGCTCTCCTTAACTGGACTAGAGCACCTGGGCCCCCTCCTATACTCACAACCCACAATAACCCTCTTTCTCCTTTATTAATGGTCTTAGGCAGTTAAATGGCATTTCCCAGAATGCACCCTTAGTACAAGGTCAGCGCTGACATGGTTCTTGGGTATACAAAAAAATGTATACAGGGTCCTTTTACACTATTGGCGTTAGAACACACCTTGAAGAAAAATCTGTCTCGATCTAATGCATTGTTTGTGCTTGTGTGCATTTGTGAATGAGTATGTTTGAGTGTGCGTGTGTGTGTGTGTGTGTGTGTGTGTGTGTGTGTATGTGTGTGTGCGTGCGTGCGTGTGTGTGTATGTGCCGTGTATCCATGTGGGTCTGGGTGTAAAACCAAGGTTTCTTTTGGGACCAAGGTCCCAGCTTTGATTCATTACAACCTTGAAATGAAACAGCAGTTTTTTTCTCAAAATTCCTCTTCAATCCAAGGTGGTCCACTTTGTGGTCTTTCACACGCCCAACCGTGCCAAACTATCACTCGTGAAAGATGGATAGTTAGTTAGTTACACACTCGCCCCTAGAGTCAGCGCCCTCCCACTGTGTCCCCCAGCTCACCAGTTGGGCTCGCAGGTGGTTCCGATCTTGCTGACGGTGTAGCTGTTCCAGCCCAGCACGGGCGGGAAGGTCCACACGAAGGAGAAGGTCCAGACGAAGAGGAGGCCCAGCATCGAGTGCTTGCCCCGCAGACGCACGTTCCCCAGCGGGCGGCAGATCACAAAGAAGCGCTCGAACGACAGCACGGCCAGGGACCACAGGGCAACGATCCCTGGAAGAGAAACAAGACAGGGATGCTGGGATGGTTGTCGTATGCCACTTTGGCTTGGACTTGGGAGAGTGAAGCATGAAGAACGTTTTCAGCAAACTACATTATGTTTATGGGACTGACCAACCCTGGTCTCTGCCCCAAAGGGGCATGTTGTCAGCAGCATTGAATCATTGTAAGCAACGTGTGAGTCAATTTGAAAACCCCATCACGGTCTACTAACTATAGTATACTGTAGTATATGTGCAGTCCAACCTACTCATCTCTTTATATTTAATAAACTGACACAAATAAACACTACTCAATCAACTGTTTTTGGATATGCATAAATGGGAGGAAACCCTGGTCTGCATGATATGAGATGGGTTCTGTATGGAGCACCAAAGTAGATTTTAAAAGCTGAAAAGCAAACACAACTTATAATTCACGCTTGCAAAATGGTTAATTGGTGGTGTTTCTCTTTGCCCATGCTGCTCTCACACGTTCGGCATGACCATACGTTGAGAACACGCGCTACACCATGTGGTACACCAGTTTATGCGCCACTTGGCATCAAATAATCCTCCCCACTCCCTCTCGCTGATCTACCACGGTATGAATGTTAGGGCTACATGCATTCATAAAATGTATTCTGTCACTGTCAAAGAAATATAAATGTTTTTTAAATGCCAGATTACATCAAACGTCTAATTAATAGACAAAGGATATTGACGTCTGCGCAGTAGCATCAGGCTGCAATCCAAGTTACAATCTATGCAGAAGTTGTCCTCACGCTGGAGGATATTGGGTTTATCAAGATGCTTTTCTTTACTTTTATGTTCAACGGCCGTGACAACAACAGGGGCTTCAACGAATAAGTAGGCTGACAGCAGTAACGCACACACACACACACACACACACACACACACACACACACACACACACACACACACACACACACACACACACACACACACACACACACACACACAACAACAACAAACAGCACGCTCATTTGAAAATAAATACAGAAAAGTCCATCCACTTACCGAAAAAAGTAACGGCGAAGCCCTCCAGCACGCACGCCCAGGTCCCGAGGAAGAAAAACCCGCGAGCGTTGGTCAGGAAACTTATAAGTCCGCCGGTGAGCGAAACGAGAAAGTCGGCGATGGCTAAATTGACGATGATATAATTCAACGGTTGTCTGAGCTGTTTGAACTTAAAGGTGACGAACATTACCAGGAAGTTCTCGCTCAGTCCCAGCGAGGTCACCAGGAACATGAGCACGGCCAGGAAGGTGAAGTTCCACGGCGCAAGGGACTTGATGGGCCCGGTGAACGGGTCGTCCGGGAGGTCGGCCGCCTCGTAGATCTTCGGCGCTTCGGTATACGAAACGCCGTTCACTGAATGACTCACGGTATCCATTGTTCATTATCCAGACGCTCTGGACTTTGCCTGAGTCACCTAAAGGAAGTTCAATCCCTCAAAAAACGAACCAAAAACGCACCTGTAATTAGGCCTACTTGTTTATTGTTTCTCATTTTAGCAGACTCCTGCGTAAACAAAGCCGTAGCATTACACTTCAGTTTAAAGTCTATGTTTTAAAAAAGTGACTCTGCAAGTAGGACTTTTTTTCTCTGGATAACTTCCTCGCTTGGAGTCGAGCGTCTCATGAAGCGCATGGTGGCCCCGTTGTGCGCAGACCCACCGCGGTTCTTCTTTCTCAGTCCAGATCTTTAGATCTTAGTGTGGGGAAACTAAACGCGAAACCTAGAGAGTAAAGCCTTCTTTGGTGCGGCGGACCGAAACGAAGTCTCGAAAAGCGATATCGGCAACAGAACAAACGACTGTTTAATGGCATCTTGGAAGCTCTTATATACACAGCCTCAGAGTCGCAGCGGCTCGAGCATCCCTCTGCCCTCGAGGAAGAGCGAGGCGCGCGCGTCCTCCCGGTTTTTTTTTTTCTCCGATCGGAGGAAAAAAAAGAGCCTCGTTCACGCTGATGCCGGGACGACAAGGTCTCCGGGCTCCGATTCAATTAAAAACATATGGGTTCCTAGCCGTGGTTCATTATTGTTTTGTTTTGCACTGAATCACACACCTCGTGTTTAGTTATTAATCAATAAAGTACACAGAAATGCAACTTTGGCTTGTGGTACTTCTCGAGTGTCCCATTAATGAGGTAGTAGCCTATGGCGCAGGAATGTAATGTTATTGTGCAGCTATGAATGGTCCTCTATTGTGTGATAATAGGCTTACTATTTGAGTATTTAAACTAGAGCTGGCTTTACTTTTCCAATAAAAAACAGTTGCACCTATTTCTCCTCTAGAAGAAATGGATTCAGTAATATAATACAAAAGAAAGAAACATGAAGACAGAGGCATCTCTATTTTCTGTGGATGGACCCATACGAATGCAACACAATTAAGCACCTTTAAATCTAAAGGGGATGATAAATGTATTAATCACACTATGACACAGAAATACATCAAAGGTTGTATCCAGTGCTAAAAATTGCTAAAATTATGTTCCAACTTTGACTACGGCCAACTATGACAGAGAACATATGCTCCTAGTTCAGCAGGATGCTTTTTGTTTGCTTCATATTCCACGACTCCAACATTTATTCCTGGTCAGGTGTAAACACAGACAAACAGCTCGATATCTAGTGTTTTCTCCAATGGCTTTGCAAACTCACAGCCCCTCCGTATGTCGCTTCTGGCTCAGATAACTTTGGATCTGATGGGTTTGGAGAAAAAAATCCCCTGTCTTTCTAACTTCCGGCTTTGAGCAGAACTTATTTTAAATAATGATAATAAGCAGTTTCAAACATGTCCATCTGCCACCATGAGGCAGATGGATTATCTTGACAAGGCTATATGTACATGAACCAGTTTACGCTCGTTTACACCCTAGTTTACACCATTACCAGTATCAAGGGATTGAATGTGTCTCTAAATTTGATGTGGAAGGCTATCACCAACACCAATGTACCAGACACAAAGCTGTCATATTAGGACACACAAGGGTGTTGCTCATAATACTAATTATGGGTCTACTCATGTTATGCATCTTTCTATGTACCAGGGCACGGAAAGGGCACCCGAGCCCTGGTACATACAAGGAGCAGACCCATTATTAGTGTCTGTGAAAGAGTCTATTAGGAGTTCATATTTTACACCATTAAAATAGAGCAGTTTGAATAACTTTTTAATCAGTTCAAAAGTTGTGTTTGATACTCTTATTGTTATTTGACACTTTATGGAACATTAGGGACTAAAAAAACACGCTAAGGATTTAACAGGGCTTCTTAACCAGATAGATATCTTGTTCTGAGCCAAACTTGATAAAGTCAAGTCTGCGTTTAGAGGTGAAACACGGGCCCTTCTCCCTCCGTCTCCGTTCCTACCCGTCTTTGATCGGGTTCCCTCTTCAAAGCCAACCTGTCACACCTCAGCGGTCATCCGCTTAGATGGAGATTTATCGCCTGCAATGGTTCCATACCTCCTGACCACCTTGGTCTGGCAGACGGTGTAAAAGTGTCCAACCTTCTGCTTAGCTCGGGCAAACGGTCCAAAGTTATTCGCTGGTAGGAACCGTTTGAACGGCTTTTAATTTTTTGGGCCAAGAGATTTGAGATATTTGTCTTGCTAATGTTAAGTATCGGAAGACTGACCCTGATCTTGAAAGCAGAGGACGACAGAACATCCTTTTTTCTTTGCCTTGTAGGAATTTTCATGCATGGCTCATGTCTGTTAAATCACTCGGTTGGAGGCCAACAGTTGGAGAAACATGCATCTAATTCCCACTTCAAACAGGCTTGGGTTTGTGCCGTTCATGAGCAGTGAGTGTGAGTGAGCAATACCATATAGCTCACACACTCAGTGCTCATCCATTACACATGCCAGTGCGGTACCAGCAGGAGCCCAGTGATGTTCTCAGGACAAGTATATTCACCCTCTGCCGTGTGTCAAACAACAACTTTATCATGGTCACCACAACCCCAATCCCTCACCCAGCCCACCCCTCTAAACTCACATCTCCCTGAACATGCATCACCTGCACTGGAATGAAACAGGACTGATCCATCCAGCCTCCTCACTGGAAGGCTTTTGGGATCGGTAGGCTGTAGTGTGTTTTGCGCTCCTCATGGCCAAAGACGGCTCCAAGTCAACTAACTCATTTCAGATTTGTATCTATCTTTTTTTTCCTGAACTTTCTGGCTTACCTCTGCAGGAATTTTCTTCACCTTGAAAAAAACAACCCTGTTTTGTATGTATACTAATACATATTGGAAGATAGTGTCTAGCTATACAGTTAAGTATATATCGTGGCCAAATGCAATCCGAACCGGAACCTCATCAGCTTGTGTCCACTCAAGGCCTACATGCTGTGATCGAGAATTATTTCAACCTGGTGCAATAAAGAAGAAGAATTAAGCACATGAGTGTCAATGGGACGAGAACCACAATCGGGTGTCAGATGGACCGTCTCCAGAGTTTAACTACTACTACCACTAAGGGGGTGAGGGGCGTGCGAGGGGTACAGGTCGGGGCTGTGGAGAATTGCATGTGGTGCCTGTGCTCGATTACTTCAGAGCCCCAGCTCGGGGGTAATCCACCGCAGCCCACCCCAGCCCAGCCCCCAGCCCCCCTGATGGGACACCATCCATCCATATGGATTGCACCCAAAGGCCTCTTCAGGAAGCTCCCGGGGGCATGCTGTGTATTCTCAGATGGACGTGGATGCGCAAGGTGTGGCGGTGAGGCAGAAGGGGGGGGGGGGGGTTGGAGGGTGGGATGGGATCTGTCTTGACACACAAGACCTTGTGGGGGGGCAAGATTGGTGAGTCAAGAAATTAGTGTGGTGAGTCAATGTGCCGCATCGAGTTGCGATCGGCTGATACTGGGATGATAGACGCATGCACCTGTGATAAGAGGTCAGCCCGCTATTGATTCCTCCAGAAGATGAGGCTGATATCGTGGCTTTAAATGGGCAGGAGATCTTTTAAGATAATGGGATGCTCCCAGTACATCAAGGCGCGCCCCAATAGACAAAGAAAAAATGGCAGAACACATGGGTGTATCATGTCTTCCAGATTCAGACAAAAGCAGAGTACCAAATATTAAAGGGCCAGTTAACCAGTTTCAAATGTGAATAATGTCTGGCGTCAGCATTCAACGTTAGGCAATTTCTGTAAGATCATAGGTGTGCGTGTGTGCATGCGTGTGTGTGTGTGTTGTGTCATTAAATAATGACAACATGAGCAAGATGAAGGGAGGGAACATTACATTTCGTACACACCAAAGAGTATCCCTTGGTTACCTTTGCACCCACAACTCATAAGTTCAACCAGAATTGGAAAATACTGAGACCTTCCCTGGTCCCTGGGAGATAAAAGAAGGGGCACCGGCGACTGACTTTTGATCCTTTGAAGAAACTCTATTTGACTTTAATTTGCCCTTGATGGTGTGAGGCTGAGTTGACCTTTGACTCACAAGTGTCACCTTAAACCTCAGCTAATTTCCCTCCATACCTTTTACACATCAATGGCGGTGGCCCCAGTCTGCTTTCTGTGAACTGACATAGGCATTTTTCAATAGTGGTGTAAGGTGTGTGTGTGTGTGTAGGGTTGTTTGTTTGTACGTGTGTGTGTGTGTGTGTGTGTGTGTGTGTGTGTGTGTGTGTGTGTGTGATTCTGTCTTCTCACTACTTTGTTTCTGATGCCACTCATCCCAGGACCTTCTGGTTGGCATTATAAGTAAATTTCTCTGTCTGCCTGTGTGTGTTGTGTGTGTGTGTGTGTGTGTGTGTGTGTGTGTGTGTGTGTTTGTGCATGTGTGTGTGTGTGTGAGTGAGTCACTCTCTTACTCTCCCTGGGTAGTTTAATTTCATAGTCTCTTATCTTCCACATGAGAGGCCCAGACAGAACTCACTCTCTCTCTCTCTCTCTCTCTCTCTCTCTCTCTCTCTCTCTCTCTCTCTCTCTCTCTCCCCACCCCCCCCACTCCCGCCCCCCCACACCCCACTACGGGTGATAACTGCAGGAGGAGATGCAGGTAAAGCAGACAGACTGGCATTTAAGGACATTCCTCCCATTAGTCTGTTGGTATTAGCAGAAGCAGATAGGGGAGTCCAGGAAGCAAACAGGGGCGCGCATCCGGACAGAATCTTGATTCTCGCCCGTGTGCACTTCAGCAGACAGGAACCTGTGCCAGGCTCACCAGTTAAATGTCCTTCATGAATTAAGGGACGCTAAAGCCACAAGTACATGCGTTCCTTTTTTTCTCAGGTCCGTCGGCTGCCGTGTATCATCCGCTCCACTGAGAGGCTGATTGACTGCAATCTGCCATCTCTCCGGGACTCGCACGCGTCCAGGGCCCCTGGGGTGGGCAGGAGAGGGCGTGGCCGACCCTCCGACCGGAGGCTACGGTCCATCAAGACCAAATACCTCCCGCTACAACAACAGCTCCTTTTTCCGACAGCTAGTTCTTCTCCTCAGCGACGAGGCCCCCGGTCCCCCCCCGCTCACACTGACACTGGCTGTCAGGTGTCCGGTGAACCGCTGACACCCTACACGCAGTCTCATCACACTGCTCCCATGTCACACTACCGTTATTGTTACTTGCACTTCCCTTATGAGTACTTCATGTGTTCTATTATTTTCTATTTTTAGCATCTCTCTGTTATTGTTATTATCGGTCTTATTATTGGTAGTCCCCTTGTTTTTGCCTGTCTTGTCCCAATTCGGGATTATTGTGATGCACCACCGTCTCGGCAATAAATCTGAAAAACTAGTGCTGTTCATTCACTCACCTACAAGAAGTAGCAATTTACTAAATTGAATGTTCCCATTAGGTCATGGATGATAAATGACATCCATGACCTTCCTAACTCCTCCTTTAGGTGGACAGCTCAATAAGGTAGCCCCCCCCCACCCACCCCCTCATTCTTAACCTATCTCTATGCTAATTGCTCTGTTGTAATTGCAGCTCTGTGGTGACGTCACGGACCACCCCAAGCACCCCGAGCTGTCCCCCGATCCTGTAGAAGCGCTGCTAACCTTTAGTAACAATGCCGGAACGCCGTCGTTGCGGCTTCGGCTGTTCATTTGTGGTAACCTTTTACAGCTAAGCTACAGACAGCGGCCGACCCCAGCCCTGTTCATTTGCCTCAACGGGACGGTCGTAGGGCTCTGGCCTACCAGCGGTAATGCGCTTGGCTTGACCTTCTCCCCCGCCCCCCCCCCCCCCCCCCCCCCCGAACAAGTCTGCCAGGGCAACGGCGCTAAATGTCACCTTACGTTGTATGAGGAGGGAAACGTTTCTTTACTCAACGTTACTTCTATCGCCGTGCCCCACTTTCTTCTGTGCTATGTAGGGCACACGTCGGCAGCACATCCATGTCCCAGGAAACGCACGCTGAAGCGCAGTTCAATTAATGCCCTGAATAACACGTCTGATCTGGTGTCTGTGTGTGTGTGTGTGTGTGTGTGTGTGTGTTCCATCCATGTACCTATTTTTTCGCCATCTGGATCGGTTGTGTGTGTTCTTCTTCTGTGTCTAAATGTAAAAGAGGTCCTTGATTCCCTCATCTCAGAGCCAGATTGCATTGCCAACAAGACCGAATAGCCCTCCAAATGGCTACTTTAGCATGCGTTCGACCTTCCGTATCTTTCCAACATGGCTGTGTTGCGCTGCCTCACTTGGGGCTGACCGGCAGGGGGGCAGCTGGGAGTGTGTCCGTGTGTGTGTGTGTGTGTGTGTGTGAGGGGCATTTGGGGGCTGGCCAGCAAAGGTGAAAGGAGACAAGACAGGGGTGTGGGCTCCCCATGTGGCGATCGTGAGAAGTGGGGGAGGGGGGGGGGGGGGGGGGGGGGCTGCTATATGAGCATGGCCTTGGGGTGGTTGGGGGGGAAGAGTGTGTTATGGAGCAGCTGGCTGTCCATGGGGACCTACAGCGCTGCTGGGAGCTCAGTACACACGTCCTCTGCCCAGACACTCTTCCAAGAAAGTCACAGATTTTTTTCAGCTTTTTCAGTGTGAGTTTTGTGTGTGTGTGTGTGTGTGTGTGTGTTTGGGGGGGGGGGGTGTAGGTGTGTGTGTGGGTATGTGTGCTGAACTTCGCAGGATGTCCTATATCTGGGATAAGCATATGGCAAGATAAATATAGTTCACCAACATATATATATATATATATATATATATATATATATATATACATTCATTTTCATGCTCATTTTCACACTAATCTTCTTCGTCCTGATAGATAAATGAATAATGTTTGATGTCTTTGAATTCCTAACTGTTACACTAGCTCAGATTCAGTCTGTGGTTTACCAGGGCTGATGTAAAGGGGCGTAGAGTTTAAATGGGGCCAAGGTCTCAAGGGCAGGGGTGGGGGGGGAGAGGGGGATGTGCAAGCAGGTGAGACGGAGCAGTGAGAGAGAGGCCGGCCCCAGCTGTTAGCCTGCGGGCTAGACAAGTGGGCTGAGGAGATGTCGATGTGTATCTGTTAAAACAACCACAGGACACTGATAAAACACACACAAACACACACACACACACACACACACACACACACACACACACACACACACACACAGACACACAGATGCACACTCGCAAGGGCACACACACAAACACACATAGATGCTTTAACACATTTTTAGTCCCCACTTTTATGTATCTCAGCACAATGAGCCTGTCTTCCCTGGTCTAGACCCATCTATCTTCAAGCCCTACAGATCTGGGTCAAGGGCTCGTCGTGATCCAGCTGACCACTGACCCTGTTCGCATGCGGCTCTTACTCACACCCATTCACTATGGGACTCAGCAGGGGTCCACTTAGACCTGAAGCCTGCCCTGGATTCTACCAAACGGCCAGGACGAAACATGAGCCACAGGATTAGCCAGAAGGGACTGGAGAGGGCCGGGCAGGCAAAATTAAGTTTGAAAATAAAACAGAACAGCTCGAAGGCTAATGAGGCGTTCGAGTGGAAATCCTCCAAAAACAATGTTGTGCGTCAATCCTATCTTGGCGATACGCTCAAATGAGTAATAGCCTAATTCCTTCTCAAATGTCTCTTCCTGTTGAAAACAGTCATACAGGGTCTGTCCCTTCCACCAGAATAATCACATATAGACCCATTTGGGCAGTATGTCAAATGAACCATGAGCATATGAACACCTCACTAAAGCAGGTAGAATAAATGCAGAATTTAGGGTCGAATTCAAATTTAATTATGCATTCAAATGTATGCATCTTTCATATAATCCACTATCGTCTTATCCTGTTATTTTTACCCATGACTAATTCAGGAAGTAGACTTCAAATCACAGAGAAGAAGAATTATTATATTTAGTGAACAATGGTTCCCTCCTTCCTCACACGGGTGAAGGGAAGCTGCTACGTGTTTAAAGAGAGAATTAAAATACATAAAGTATAGTACCCATCTCTCTGTTTGTTTACTTTTGTGTTCTCTCTCTCTCTCTCTCTCTCTCTCTCTCTCTCTCTCTCTCTCTCTCTCTCTCTCTCTCTCTCTCTCTCCAAGAAAAGAGGAAGTCCACTTGCATTACCTGCATGCTTAATTAGACCATGGGCGTTTGGGTGATCATGCATGTTTATCTTCCAAATGAACTTCAACGATATACATACTTTGAATTGAAACCACAATTGCCCTATGTGCCTATGTTGGTTGTATTCATTTTAGTTTCAAATGTGGGGGAAACAAATCTGGAAAACTTCTCGGGAAAGATAATATCAAGGTAAAATACAAACAGCCTGCCTTTTTTTTATTAAGACAACAACAGATATCAAACCAACTTAGCGATTTTATTAGATGAATGTCAGTAAGGAGCACTATGGGTTAGGGACTTTACCCAAGGATGAATACAGATTAGGCTGCAGACATTGGGATTCAAACTCAGGGCCTTTCAGCCTTTCCACCACCAGACTAACCAACATGTATTCAGGACTGGCCTGAGGCCTGCTCTAAAGTCCAAGCTGTAAAATATGAGAAGCAGAAGAGTAGAGTAACGCTCTGGTGGTCTCAACAGGGCGTCTCTCTCTGTGTGGTCTCAGGCAAACAGACTGCATCTCCAGACCTCTGACTGAGCTTGCATTACAAGTAGGTAACATCTGAGGCTCAATTAACATGTGGCGGTTTATGGCTATCGAAAGCAGCTTTTTTAGCAGTGATCGTTCCCTTGAGTCATCTTGACAAATGTGGCGAATCCATTGGTAAAGGTCTGGACCCCACTCCCCATCCTTGATTGTTGATGCTTTTTTAATAACTCGGAGAACCTTATAACCCTTATAACTGGTCTGGAAGAAGGAATGTTATGTTAATTTAGGCATAGATCACATGGATTTATACATATTTGTTATCAGTAGAAACAGAATGTCTCACAATAAAATGGATCCAATATTAATCAATTCTGCAATCCTGTTCATGTTTTACCCTCAGTGAATCCCACCATTCTGATTTAATCAGGAGAAAAATACCCTTCCTTGAAAATGTGTAATGAGTGAAACAATTTGCTATTATGCTGTTGTTGTCCTGCTCCAAGAATAAATGAGAATCCAGTCTACTTCAAGTTGATAAAAGCCATGGATTCTGGCTTGCGGCACAAGGCTTTTTAATCATAATTAGGACCGTCTAGATACACATGATGGCCCAGTATCTGCTCATCAATCTTTGCTTGCTGTTTAGTACTAGACGGGCCAGTGATCTGCAGAGCAACCTAGTTACAACTATAAACATCCTTTCCATTCTCCTGCCACTCTACTCTATTTTAGTTTCATTTTCAATCCGCCACTTGTATCTCTGTGGCTGCTTCACAGGGATTGTAAGTTATAGTTCGATATGAGGTAGCTATCCAATCATAAGGCAGTGTGATTAGAAAGGCCTTGTTTTCTGTAGGCTGAAGTTACACTCTATCAGGTGTAATCACTGCTAGGGCTAGCTATACACTTCAAAAGCAGGACAGGAAGAAAATAGAGTAAAATATATCAATGGATATTAGATATACATATACATAGATATACATATTCTTTTATAATAAAAAATGTCAAACTGATTTACTGGCTGCATCTTATTTTGGGATTCACACCCTAAAAAAAACCAATTACGATTCAGGAAATGAATAACCCTAACCCTTTTTCTTTGGGGGGGGGGGACCCCCAGACCCCCTGTGGTGGTTTCTGAAAACTCCATAATTCTGAGGGCTCTAGGTTGGCAGGTATAACCATCATGTTGTGTGCGCCGCCGTCTCAGGCATATAACTTGCTATATGAAATTGACCTAAGCGGTTTAAGCTGGTTTACCCTAAATTCAACTTTATTGCATTGATAAGCTGAAGTAAATTAACCTGCATGACGTAACTTTACGTTGGATTCTCCCGCCATGCAGACAAGAGCATACTATCTCATGGCCAAAAGCTTAAAAGCTGAAAGGCATGGCCAAAGCATGTTAGTCAATGTTTATTTTGCTCCAAATAAAAAAAAACAACAAGCCGGTGCATTATTGGAGTTTTGAATGTGTGGAACAAGGTGCCCCACTCAAAAGCTTTTGTTTTATATGCATGCCATTGTATTTGTACATAAAGGTTAGGATATAGTTGACATGCTTAGTGCTGTGACTGGACAATACCATAGGGTTTGGTTGGTGCATACTGACACTGGGACATTTATGGGACTTATATATTTGACATAGCACTACATGACCTTCATTGAGTCATTTAAAGTGTTATTTTAATAATCACCATTAAGCTCCTAACACATCCTTTAAGTCTGTATAGTACTCATACTAACTTGATTTCAAAGAATTTTGTTTCCCAGTGCAGGCTGGAAGTGACTATTATATTAGCTGAAAGATTACTTTATTAGGCTTATTCGATTGTCTGGGTAGGATTACTCCCTGACTAAATGTTAACCATCCAAAGCATATCAGTCCCCCTCCATGCCACTGTCTCTATACTGCCTGAGATTGCACCCAGCCCAATTTGAAGTAACTCTCATTCACTTGAATACAGAAATGGTTTGGTATCACTCTATTTGAATTTTGAGTGTTGCCTCAGCCCGAGGAGCTAGACCATCTGACTATATTAGTTTCCCAGGTGGACCCTGATATTTTAGTGTTAACTGAAACCTGGCTAAAGGAATCTGTTTATGACTCTGAGGTAGTTCTGAATGGTTTTAATCTGTAATGGATGAACTGAATTTATGAACTAGAAGGGGAGGAGGGATAATTATGTGAAATCATGCTTTTCAGTCATGGTTTACATGCTGTTACTTTCCCAAAATATTTTGAACTCAGAGCTTTGAAGGTTGTTGCAGGGTTTACCGACTCAATTACTGTGGTGGGAGCATATAGACCTCCGTCAGCTGATTCTCCCGCTGTAGATAAACTGGAATTGCTAATTTTGGGAGAACTCAAGCCTCAAGCTAAATTGGCTGACTACTGTGTCAGAACAACTGAAGGATGCGTACAAGAACATGGTACATATCACAAATAATTATTGATCTTATGTGTGGCAATTTCCAGGCCAAATCTATAAGATCATAAGGGGTTGATCTTAAAGGGCCAGCAAACCCAAAACCCCAAAACACCAGTGGCGTTCTTTTTATGACGTCCCTGTGCCTGAATGTCTGGAGCTCCATCTGTGCAGCGGTTGACGTCAACGGCCACGTCCGAGAGGGGGTAAGGCTTCTTGGACAATAGTATGACACCACTGTGTGTGTGGATGTATGTGGATGTTAAGCTCTGTCTGGCTAGCGGTTGATTTCTAATACCTGTGTCCGAGAGAGGGTTAAACTTCTCCAACACTTATACTATAAGGTCACGTGCGGGTGCATCTCATAGACAACATCCCTCATTATTACGCAGCGTCGGTACTAAAAAGTACCGTTGGTGTGGGTGGTAGCCATGTGGATAAAAAAACCACCCTGCCTTCAAAGATCTCTTGAAAGGAGGTGCACCTTTCAATCTGCACCATTCATTACAGAGCCAATCACACACACATATATATATATATGTATCCTTTTATTTCATCAGGCATTGTTCCCAGTGTGTTGAACAGTGGCACCTTTCGCATAATGGTTGAGATCTCAATAATTACTGTCCAATTTCCAAATGGTCCTGTCTTTCAGAAATAGGGCTGCCCAACCGTAGCAGTAGATGGGTCCTCTAGGTACTGGGTTTAGACGTTATATCTCTGCTATGTTAAGGTATACGTGCATGAAATGAAGTGTGAGTTGCACTGTACAATCCATCTACATTGCAGTAGACTCACAGGAAACTTCAGAATGTCACGTTAATATTTGAGATGCAGGCTACACTTTCTTTTCAGCGACACATTTGTTCGTTCATATAATGTATGTTTCTTCAGTCTCAATTAAACATCATCTCGGTGGGAAAATAGGGGCCAACAGGGCAGGTTCAAAAGCCATTTGAAGAGCCCATTAGTATCAGCTCCATTATATGCTCCATTATTTTGGGTTGCAGATAATTTCTTCCTCTCAGCATGAATGCCAAGGGAAATAGCTGCAGGCTTTACCCAAGAGACAGAGAGAGAGAGAGAGAGAGAGAGAGAGAGAGAGAGAGAGAGAGAGAGAGAGAGAGAGAGAGAGAGAGAGAGAGAGAGGTCTTGGGGTCACAGATTCGCAAGCACTGAGGAAACTGCATCAGGGTGCATTGTGGAGGGCAAAGTGTATAGTCATCAGGAATATAAAAGGGAATCTATTTTTTTCCCTAGCAGCAAAACTACAGTTGTGATACACATCTCTGCGTAACAATTGCACAGTGACCCATGGTACAAATCAATAGGCACGCACATTTCTGAAAAGGGCAGGAGCAAGCCTGGCTAATGAACAAATAAACAGATACCATCTACTTGCCTCCAATGTCATTGAAGTGAAGCACATTTATAGAGACAAATTAAAAATAAATAAAGGGAATCAGATTTCCCCCTGCGTTAGTTAAAATGAAATGTATACATTACTGGGGCATGCCGATGAAATGATCGACAGCTATCCGATGATAGTTATCCTGCATATAATCATAAAAGCTCTGTGTATGATAAACAACAGCACTCCACCTTTCGTGTTTATTTTTCTTCAGCTCCAACTGATGCTCATTTGACATGTTTATTTTTCTTCAGCTCCAACTGATGCTCAGTTGGAGCTGAAGAAAAATAAACACGAAAGGTGGAGTGCAGCTTATGGGACTGAAAGGAGTTTGTGTGGTTCTGAATCTCATTTTTTTACCCTTAATGCGTTAAATGGTTGCAGATTCACATATTCCTACCAGACTGCTGTTGCTGAATGCCATGGGACAGAAAAGGGGTTTCATTTGATCTTTACCTCTACAATTCAGGATGTTTGCCTGGAAAACCAAGTGAAAAACCCCATGTGCTACAGTCTCCCATGTTGCGTTGGGTGTATGGTGAACCACTATAAGGCTGTGAGGCGCTAATGTCAGGCCGCCTGCCATTATCAGCCTTTATCTGCAGCCTAGAGCGGATCCTTGTGTTACACCTTGCTAAACGCCTGCGCATCATCATCTACGTGGCTGCCGGCTTCCCTGATATGGATTTCTGCTTTATTATTCCCTGCAGCTGCACCTGATACTCATCCACCACAGCCCGCTAATTGAACAGGAGCGGCTGGGGCACTTTGCTAATTTGTCTCCATTTGAAGCTCCACTCGTACAGTAACCGGCTCAATGTTGTGGTGTGCTAATGAAGTATCTGTCTGTCTCTCTCTCTGTGTTTAATGTGTCAACATAAAGAAGATTAAAATCAAGACACCTCACTCCTATCTCTGTGTTTCTCCTTGTCAAAAGCGGGGACTCCCATTTCATCTCTGTTAGGGAGCCAATGAGCTGTTGGAGCTGACTGCTCTATACTGTTATGACCGCATGGCTCAAGCATGACATAACAAATTGGGAGACATGCAGTGAACAAGTTTTTGTATATTTATTTTAAAATATAGGCCCTAACAAGGAAATTAATTATCAGTGTAGATGGCAGCTTAACTATGTGTAGTGTGTTATGGACTGGTGTAGTGAGAATATGCAATAAAACCAAAATAAAGAAGAAAAGAGTTTGGCAGCAGCAGCTGCTGCTGTCACCCAGGCAGCGAGAGACCGACAGCCTGGATGTCTTCCTCCTTTTATAGGCCAATCAGGTGCACCTGCTGCGGAAAGGGAAGAGCCAAATGGCTAGGAAAAGCAGCGCCTAGGAAAGCAGCGCCTCCCCCACCACACAAGGGAAGGACGCCTTCCCTGACCGCCATGGTAAGAGTTACCAGGGGGACGTAACACCCTCCCCCTTAAAACAGAGGCCCAACATATGTGGCCTCTGTAAATAAGGCTGCGGCAAGAAAGAAATTAAACAATATTAATGTCAAAGGGAGGAAAGGCAAAAGGTTAAATGGGTTTGTCAGGGAAAACTGCCGGAAACGGGAACTGGTTTACTCGAACCCTTCTGGCCCCCGCGACAGCGCATCGGCTATTACGTTGTCCACGCCACAGATGTGTTTGATGCTCCAGTGCGCTCTCGGACGCGGCCGAGCCCTCGAACCTCTGGGCCCCGATGACGGCCTGCTGGGACATGCTCTTCCTCACCACGTCGCCCTTCCTCCACAGCGTGATCTCCTGCTGTTTGAAGTAGCGCCTCTCTTCCTCGTCGTCAGAACCAGGTTCAGGGAGTAGCGCACAGGGAACTTTCTTGTCGATGTCTCCCATGGTCGGCGTCATCTCGTAGCCGGCCAGGAACAACCGGATTAGGACGGACTCCCCTCTGACCGGTGCCCCGGCCATGATCTCGTACTTAGCGATGGTGTCGTTCTCGTGGTACACACTCGGCCCTGGCAAATTCACCTTTAGCCACGTTAACTGTGAGGTTAGCGTCTTGGAGACGAACCAACAATGCATGGACTCGATCCCCGTGCTGTTCCCAAGTGTCACCGTATACTACGACATCATCTAGGTAAGCAGCTACGCCCTCCAGCCCTGCCACTACTTTGTTCATCAGGTGCTGAAAAGTGGCAGGCGCATTTCGGAGCCCAAAACTCATGACCTTGTAGGAGTACAGCCCCGATGGTGTAATGAAGGCAGCGATCTCTTGGGCACGTGGCGTCAGCGGGACCTGCCAGTATCCTTTTAATAGATCAAATTTACTCACAAATCTGGCAGATCCTACCGCATCCACGTAATCCTCGGTAAGGGAAAAGAATCAGGTTTAGTCACCTCGTTCGCCCTTCTGTAGTCTGTGCAAAACCTGTCTGTCATGTCGGATTTTCCCACCAGTAGGCATGGAGAGGCCCAACTGGAATTTGAAGGCACAGCCAGCTCATTATCTAACAGATACTGAACCTCAGTGTCCATGCGGCGGCGCTTCTCCAGGGGAACTCTGTAGAACCCCAACACTCCCAAATCACCAAAACATAACGAATTCAAACCAAATAAACTAAATTCAAATCTCACTGGAAGACATTATTCTTAATATAAACCAGACATCCCTACCAACCAACTCATCTCCCTACCAACCAACACCATACATCCCTACCAACCAACTAATTTCCCTACCAACCAACACCATACCAGACATCCCTACCAACCAACTCATTTCCCTACCAACCAACTCATCTCCCTACCAACCAACTCATCTCCCTACCAACCAACTCATCTCCCTACCAACCAACTCAACACCAAACCAACCAACTTTACAGGCCACAAACTTCAAAGCAATCAAAATAATCATTTAGAGGCCTATACTGACAATAATTATCAGCCATAATGCCTCGACTCAGAACGGTGAGTAGCGTGATATATCACCAAAAAGCACAGGAGGGATAATTATCAGAGCTGCCCCGTATCTAACTGGAAGTAGAAGTCCCTATCTAGCTACCAACTAGTCTTCGGTGTGCCCTCATGCAATTTGGTTGCTAGCAACCCCAGCGCGTTCAACACACCCAAAAACAACAAACAAAACAAAAGCAAAAAAAAACAGCGATAAGCGCTCTACTCCTACACGGGGGTTCACTTAGCTCGTATCTAACCCACTCGCTCCAATGACGTTTAACAAACAATCCCATGCTACTCACCAACCAGCCGAGGATCATAACCGGTAACCAGGTCACCAGAAAGGAAGGAAAACCGCCACCAATCCTTCTCACAAGCTCTCCCTTGCTGCAAGCCAAACAAATCAATTAGTTAAATCAATAGTAATGCAAACAGGCCAACTCAGTAACCCATATTCAAACAAACAAAAGATCAAAACTACCATTAACCAAATATGCAACCAAGCAAAACAAACAATTAACCAACTACTCAAACACTGTGAGTCTCCCAACAATATCACTCCTTACCTTACCAAATCCTATCCCGGATGAGCCCCCAATTTGTTATGACCGCATGGCTCAAGCATGACATAACAAATTGGGAGACACGCAGTGAACAGATTTTCGTATATTTATTTAAAAATATAGGCCCTAACAAGGAAATTAAGTATCAGTGTAGATGGCAGCTTAACTATGTGTAGTGTGTTATGGACTGGTGTAGTGAGAATGTGCAATAAAACTAAAATAAAGAAGAAAAGGGTTTGGCAGCAGCAGCTGCTGCTGTCACCCAGGCAGCGAGAGACCGATCAGGCCAATCAGGTGCACCTGCTGCAGAAAGGGAAGAGCCAAATGGCCCAAGAAGGAAAGCAGCGCCTCCCCCACCACACAGGGGAAGGACACCTTCCCTGACCGCCATGGTAAGAGTTACCAGGGGGACGTAACAATACTGATCCTTGCCCGTCCCACTGCCCGTCCTTGCCTCACACACACACACACACACACACACACACACATACACACACACACACACACACACACACACACACACACACACACACACAACGCAAAGGAAGGACGTTAAGGACACCTTCTGCTGAGAACAATGGGAGCTGTCGCATAAAGAGCTGCTGGAACATTCTCAGGTACAGGTAATGTGGAGGTTATGTAGTGACCCATAAATTCAAGCCACAGAAGGCACTCGACAGATCCGCCCACCCTCATTTGTCTTAATATGGATTTAAAGATACCCCTGCTTACCCTTCATCCCTCTTTAATTCACTCACTTCATCATCAATACAGGCCCTCGTTCAGGGGGGCCGGCCTCCTGGAACAAACACGTTACCGGCTCTCTTCTGTGGAGCGTTACACAAACACAAGGGATTATGGGTAAATAAATAAAGGAACGGTGGAGATGTCGGTGCAAGACCTGTCTGGGCGTGTTGGAGAGAGAGAGAGAGAGAAAGAGAGAGAGAGAGAAAGAGAGAGAGAGAGAGAGTTGGTGGAAAGAGACATGGGGGAGACAGAGCAGATTAAGTTGGTGTCCCGTCAGAGATGACCTCTCTGTGACTCGATGGCCTTCAGAACCATCTTCGAAAAACACAATCCCCTCGCTGGTAGCCTTGGGATGCAGCCCCAAGAGAGACACACACACACACACACACACACACACATAGTTCTCAATGCTGGCGCCATGGCTGACTGAAGCTACAATGGATGCTCCATCTTGACCATAAACTCCAACACTCCTCGTTGGAATGTCTCCTTCCAAAAACAAGTCTGAGGAAAAAGGAATGTTCAAAATGAGGAAGAGCTGAGTTCCTCCCCAACGTTGCAGAGAACACACAAGGTTTGGTAAATGAGGTAAATTCAGTCTACGTGTTTCTTTGCAGACACAACAAAACAAAAGGGAGGAGTGGTGGCTGCTGTTTCGTCGGCGGCTGGGTTTTCTGCGAACGCATTGCTCACGGAAAGGACACACACATCATTTGCATGGACACCACTGACAAATGAACTTTCAGAATTCTCTGCACCTTCCCTTTTCAAGACATTAACATTTTGGGAAAAGGTTAATGTTTGGTGATTGACATATTTAATTTCAATGCAGCACAAATAAGAAAAGAAACGGCATGAAAGCACATCTCAAAGAGCGATTCCTAGAAATGTTTGTGAAGCCATGCAATTATTTAACAAATAATAATAATGATCTGCATAATGAGCTGCATCGTGGGAACTCCAAGCAGTTTATTCTGGTTATTATGTCAACCACCAATGGCTTGCTCAGCATTTCAGCTATGGGAAATCAACAAATAGATGTTATATAATATGTGTCATCATTGTATTTCAACTAACTCAATAATAAACATACTTAATTAAAGGTAAACCTCCTCTTGGGATAATTTGCTGCTTTGCAATTAAGATGTGTGTGAAGTTGAATGAAGTTTTAGAATGCCAGCCTTGATGCCTGATCCTGGGGTTCACCCTATAACCTAACCTAACCTGGCCAGAATGTTTTCAACGTGAGTATAATCGTCAGGGATTTCCGTGGTTTAAAAGTGCTGAAATGCTTGGTATCCAGGGTGTGTTGGTCAACTCTGAATCTGCAGGAACATTCAAAGAGGTCAAGTCCAATGACCTCTTTGCCTCTACGTTTGTCTTTTTGGCCAACCCCTGCAAAGGACAGTTGAATTACCTTCATATTAAAGGTCCCATATCATACCCCCAGGTGTGAGTGTGGTGGACACGCCCACTTGTGATGTCACTAAAACACAGCAAGAGGCAGATTTTCAAAACGGCTTGTAACGGCTAATCACACTCACACCTGGTGGTATAATATGGGACCTTTAAAGCGGAACATTTGCACATGCGTTGTTGGAAGCCTTCGGGATTTGGGCCGCGTGCTCACACAGCTATCGGCTCATCGCAGAATAACTGACATTTATGCGCGGTGACATTTCTTCGGGCTCGAAGGAGTTAACAAATCAAGTTTATCAGAGCCTTGAATGAATTACAGTTTCCTTAATCTTTTTCTCCCCCCCCCCCCCCCCCCCCACCAACCCCCAGCCCCCAGCCTCTTTTTCTTCCTTCCACGCATCTTTCCACGAAACCTTGGTCCCCCTCCGATAAGATCTCTGTAGCAGCGACTTGGGACAGACGAGGATGAATCGTGCCGCGCGGAGACGTCTTTGTTATCTGCCTTCCTCAAGGTGGCTGACTCTGCCTTCATCTCACGGGGGAATTAAACGGAACACACATCTGTAATGTCAAATACACCACCACTATTTTACGTTACAACCCCTTGCAAGGGCACGCACACGCTGTTGGGAGTGCACGTCCCGCCTGCACACACTGGTCGGGACTTGCACTTGCAATTCAGCCCGATTCGTCCCAGCTGGGACAGAGGACTTATCCGGTCCCTCCTCACACAGTGTGACTGCTTCTACTAACGTTTTGCTTGCACACATTTTTCACACTCACTCGCTGCACTATCGCTCTCTCTCTCTCTCTCTCTAGCTCTCTCTCTCTCTCTCTCTCTCTCTCTCCCGCTCTACCTCTCTCTCGCACTCTCGCTCTCTCTCTCTCTCTCTCTTTCACTGCCTCCCTCTCTCTCTCTCTCTCTCTCTCTCTCTCTTTCACCACCTCTCTCTTACATTACCTCTCTCTCTCACACACACCTCTCATTCTCTCGTTCCCTCTCTCTCTCTCTTTCCTCTCTCTCTCTTTCACTACCTCTGGTTCTCTCTCTCACACAACTCTCTCACTTTCCCTCTATCTCTCTTTCACTACGTCTCTTTCACTGCCTTTCTCTTTCACTCTCTCTCTTTCCCTCTCTCTCTCTCTTTCACTACCTCTCTTTCTCTCTCACACAACTCTCTCTTTCCCTCTCTCTCTCTTTCACTACCACTCTCTTTCACTTCTCTTTCCCTCTCTCTCTCTTTCACTACCACTCTCTTTCACTGCCTCTCTCATTCTCCCTCTCTCTCTCTCTCTCTCTTTCACCACCTCTCTCTTTCATTACCTCTCTCTCACACACACCTCTCATTCTCTTGTTCCCTCTCTTTCTCTCTCTCTCTCTTTCACTACCTCTCTCTTTCACTGCCTCTCTCTTTCACTACCTCTCGTTCTCTGTCTCACACAACTCTCGCTCTCTTTCACTATCTCTCTCTTTCACTGCCTCTCTCTCTCTCTCTCTCTCTCTCTCTCTCTCTCTCTCTCTCTCTCTCTCTCTCTCTCTCACACACACACACACACACACACACACACACACACACACACACACTACCTCTCTATCTTACTCTTACACACACACATATATCACTTCAGGCACATTGTACTTTATGTTGCCAAAGGGCAATACCTGGATTTTTATCCTTTTTGCACTCCCTGACCTGTCCTTAGCACAACTCTTGACATTGGTACTGCCATATTTTACTGTATCCTACTGGAGCTACTGGATGCCTCAATTTCCTTCAGGATCAATCAAGTATTTCTGAATTCAAATTTTTAATTGCATTTTGATCTTGGGATGTCAGCGAGGATAAATTCAATGTTTCAAGGTTCCCCGTTCTTTCGCTCTATTTCTGTCTCTCTCCATCTCCGTCTGAACCACCAATAGCCAGATTTCTAAAGGCATTGTCAGAAATATATCCAGGTGTTGTATTTGATTTCCCTCAAGCCTCGAAGCATGTGTTTTTTTTTTCATCATCATCATTCCCTCCAGGAAGGCCTTTAAGTTGTAACATTGTTTACCTTTTTTCGTATCGTAGCCTGCATCTTGTTCTCTCCTTATCCGCTCGCTAAGCACAACAACAAAAAATAGCAAAAACTAATAAAAAACATAATTATGGATTTTAGACCATGCGGGAGAGCGGCATCAACTGACCCTTTCCAGGGATGATCAAACAGAGTCCTGCGGTATCCACGGAGACAAGACAACGCGCCGGCCCCAGCCACACGCACACGCAGGGACGGTGGGCTCGTCAAAGCTGTCAATGGCTCACCTGGCCCGAGAACAATGACTTTCACAGCGATGGCCTATCAAATCCAACGCTCAACTTTCATTTCCTTCCAGTCCGCTGTGTTGGGGACCCGGGGGTCAGGCTGAAACGGAGGCTTCAGCTGTTTGTGCTGAGAGCGACGAGGAATATAAGGACACACAAACAACACACACACACACACACACACACACACACACACACACACACACACACACACACACACACACACACACACACACACACACACACACACACACACACAGGTCAAATGCAGTGCAATTGTTGTCCTTTGAGAGACCAGGGAATAAAGACACTGAAGAACGATTACGCCACCTGAGTTTACTTTTTATTTCAGGTTTTTGGGGTTTATTTTAGTTAGGGTTAGGCATGGCGTTGTTATGTCTGAAGTTATTTGTTTGGGGGATAAAGTCCGAGTTCTGACCAAATTGTGTGGATTGAATCTTTGGGGGAGGGATTGAGAGACTCAATAAACAATGTTAGCTCCTTTTTTGGGGGGTAAAAAAAGGTTTGATTTAAAGATTATGCAAATAACACCACTCTTGGCAGTGGTGTGTCGCATTTCTGTGCAACAAAGAAAACAGTTTGCTCACCACACTCATGGCTCTGGGCTCTTAATTAATTGCATTTCCCACTTCCCTTCTATGGTCTGTTTTCAACCACTCGGACCACATGATGCTGTCAAAAGGACCCCTGAGGGGCCAATGGGGCCCGGCCTCACATCTGTGATTGGCCATTGACAGGCTGCAGGGCAGTTGAATTATGATGCAATCATTACAACTATACTGCCAATGCCAAGCCATTAGCAACAAGACAAGCTCTAGAGATCAACCCAGCATTAGCTTTATGCTAACAGCGGAGAGCCACATTCCTGGCTGCATCAGTTCCATCTGTTTGGGGCCTGAAGGCTATACACTTATGTTGTTGCTTAAAACAGTTTGAAAGGACAACAGCTTCAAGGATTGTTTCTGATTATATGCTTCTGATTATATATCGTTTGAAGCCTCTGCACACAAAAACAGATACAAAGGGTTGACAAACAACCTGTCGTTTAAGTCGGAGAACAATCATAACCAACCCATGTTACTCAACATTGATTATTGATTTATAGACTATCCAGGGGCTTCCTCTATCTCCTTGAAGATATGGATCCCAGCTTCACCACCGATCCATACAATGCTGGCCAGCACCAACAGGGATTGTTTGTGGTGGCCTGTGACATAATTCTAAACTTAAAAGTGGATTGGGGCACACTAAGCTAAATTCCTAAATGTATCAGAATCGTGCGAGAGCAGTGAGTGATCCCACAAGGCCTCTCCATGTGTACTGAGATATGATACATTAATACAGTACTGAGACATTATTTATTATTTTTTTGTATTGTTTTTAAACGTTTAATCTACATTTTATTTTATTTTATTAACAACACACTCAATGGGCAAACTAAAATGTGATACGTTACAACGTATTAAATCGTGAATCATTTATGAGAGCAACACACTTTTGTGTAAGAGGGACCATTCCCTCCAATAAGGATCAGGGCCTTTTATTGAACACCAGGAACTGGAGTCAGGGAATGCGGTTGCTTGGCTTTCCTTGCTATCTGTCGCCATCTAGCAGCTGTACTGGCTATGCACCAGTTGTTTGACTTCATATTTGTTGAAATAAAAAAAATATTTTATCGTAATAATTCTAATTTAATCTTCAAAATGGTATGAGGCCTACATTAAAAAAAAGGTTTGAACTGTGCAATATGAATACCATCACCCTTGTTAATAATACATTTGCAATATAATGTGGGGACTGTGGTTGGAGCGCCTTCTGTTTAAATGAAAGCCCTCACTGGTAAGCTTTTGTGCCCCTCAGTGGTGAGGTCGAGCTGTCTGCCGATAAAAACTGAACCACAAACCGTTTCTTTCTCTATAGACACACGGAGGTTATGATACAACATGTGATGAGAAGAGCGGAAAGGATAATATACCCTTTGCACAAAGGCATGTGACAAACACATGTGTCGCTCATTACACTTGGGTCTTACCAAGAGCACCAAGAGTATGAGCAACTTTCTGTCCGTGAAGCGTTCAATTTTTCAGTGTTGTGAAGTGATTGAACGCTTCAGACTGACCATGATTACAGTGTGTTGCTCATGCATGACAAAAGTGGATGTTCCTCTCACACACACACACACACACACACACACACACACACACACACACACACACACACACACACACACACACACACACACACACACACACACACACACACACACACACACACGCGCGCGCGCGCGCGCGCAAGCACTCGAACGTACCACACAATACGCACACGAAAACACACACACACACACACACACACACACACACACACACACACACACACACACACACACACACACACACACACACACACACACTCACAGCAGGTAGGCAGTCGACTTGTTGAATGGGCGTGCGGGTGAAAGAGAGAAATAGTCCACAGTGCTTTGATGACGCCACAACTGTTCCCAATTTCAACGTCAGCGGTTGCATGTCTACATGTATACTAGTGCCATAGAATTGACCAACACAATAATATGTGGATCTAACGGATATTGATGGATAAAAAAAAAATGAAAGGAAGGAAACACATGTTCAAATGTTTCACATCACCTAGTCTATTCCACTGCTCGCTGCAAACGTGCCTTAAACACGTTTATGTTGCAGCAGGACATCCAGTGGGTTGGAATGATCTTCCCACGGTAATTGATCAGAATACAATTTACCTAGCCATCTATAAATAACATCTTATAAAACACCTCAATGAATGAACTTGACATTGGCATCGCTTCCAGGTTCTTCATTTACTGCAAGATAGTTTATGTTCGTCTTCGTATCCACACGCCGTAAATCCAGCTGGCTAAATGGTTTATAATAGGCCTGCTGCTGGTTCCACTTCCGAGCGTCACTTGCGGTTATTCGTGTTCCGGCCACCAGAGGGCGCGCGTGTCGAATTTATGCAGCCTCCTGTTAGAAGCGCCAGTGGTATCACGAAATGATTATAAACCACGGCCACCGCACTTCCTCAAATGCTTATCGCTCTGGGGCAAAAGAAAAATCCCCACCACTTCAACTTGGGTGATTCACTTTTAAATTAAGAGACTTCGATTAAATAAAAAAAACAACATAATCAAGACTTTTGGTTTAGCATAATTATATTGAATATCAATGTATATGTACAATCAAAGGCCTAAGTATAGCATTCTTCGGCCTATTATTATAGTTATAGCCCGCTTCATCTCTATAGGCTAAAGAACAATATTCGATCATTTACACCACAGAGATATAGGCCTAATAGTTCCGTGTCAAAACATAATGTTTGATGGAAATAGAAAAGCAATTGATACAATTGTTAATAATATAATGATAATAAATATTATTATTAATATGATGATGATTATGAATACTATTAATATTAAGATAATTAATAATAATTTGCATTATATTATAGCCTAATTATTATTATAAGTCATATGATAGGGTTTGTTGGTTGAATGATTAACCGTATGTTTGTGTGTTTTAAGTTTTAGTTTTTATTATTCTTTTTACCAAGATATTACTTGCATGCTTATTGTTTGTAAATGCATATTAGTAGGTTATACTTCCTATATTTGGGTCAATATCCATCTAACGTCCTGAATAGTCCATTTAGAAAGCTATAAAAAAAAAAAAACTCACCGCTAGCCAATTTGATAATCTACTTATCTTGTATTTAATTATTTAAAAAAATTATATTCAAAATTACTAAATGAATTTAAGTTGATAACAGTCTGAAACAAAGTATGTTCATCACAGCATGCTGTTGTTGTTCCATGCAGGCAGCAGATAAAAGGAGACATCTGATCAGAGACGAGCGCTGCTTCCCCACTTCCAGCTGGGCCACAAGTAGCATTTTGATGTAGGCCTAACACATTCATGCACATAAATAAACTGTATGCATGTATTTAATTATTGATGTATTAATATATGTGTGCTCGTCGTTTTATTGGTTTTTGAGACACACTTTATAGGCCATGTGTTTAAAGACATCTCAACGAGAGAAATCACTGTAGACTAGACGCAATCTAACCGAAATAAACACAGTCAAAAATGTGAATTACTTCCCCGGAAAACCCTTTTTAAATCAACATTCGTTCTCAGTGATCAAATGGGCAGCAATGTGCATTTGCTGAGGACTCTCCGGTGCTTACGTGGTCATATTTCACTCTTAACGTCCCAGCATCTCCATAAAATATTATACAGCACTCAGTGTGATGACGCCCGCAGACCGGCGCTTTGTCCCACTACGGTGGGCCTTTAATAATGCCATTTATCACCAACCTGCAGGGTAATCCTAATCAAATAAAACCAAGCTCGCTGTATGTGCAGTATAATATAGGCGTATGTAGTCATTTGGACACATGCTATCTCTTATTCATCGTCTTCCTATAATATACAAAACTATACAAGAATTGCTGTTGCGACAGTAAACACTTCGCTGTAATGTTAAAACAACTGTGAGGAAAATATTATGTTGTTGGGTAAAAAATAAGGGTTGCATTTGAAATGTAACCTACCTTAAAATGTAGTCTTACATGATAAATCCTAAACGCCTAAAGGAAGCAGAATGTGCAAATTATTTATTAATTGAGCATCTGTGTAAAGTAGGCCTATCCTAAAGCAGATTATAATTGTGTTAATAAAAGGCTTAATGCAGTTTGCTTTAGCCAATATGAAGCTTAAATATATATATACGGTGTAGGCTCCGAATTATAGCCTAACATGAAAGATAAAACTATTTATTAACGATACAAACCAAAATAAACAGCATGTGTTTTTCACTAGTAATCCTATAGGCCTAAAGGTCTTTAAAATGCGCAACAATCTGATCTCCCATCTTCATCAAGTCGTTAGAAAACAACGGAACCATCCCTCATCCTCTCTGTCCGTCTCCAGTTTAATACAGCCCGCTTTCATTGTCAGCCGTAATGGCTCATCATGTAAATCTATCTTTTGGTCAGATCTTGAAACAATGATTCCTGCAGCATGCGACGCGTCATTAGAAGGGGCGCACTAAGATCTTAATAGACTGGGGGGCTTTTTGTCCGCGGGACGCGCATGCAAATGACCTCGGCCCGCCTCGTCCAATCCGCGCGCAGTCTCACTCAACATCCGCCAATGGGGAGCACGCTCGTGCAAGGTGGCCGCGCTGTTATTAGTGCATCCAGGCTTTCACTCAGTGCATAGCAGTGCAGTCAATTTACCAAGAAAGACGACCCTTATGGTCACCATCAAAACCACAAAAAAAAAACATCATCCGCTTGTTGGGGACTTCCGAGAGGACTCCTCGCCGCTGGACCCTGTACGCGGCGATCCCCCCAGGCTGACAACACGCACACGCATACACACACACACACACACACACACACACACACACACACACACACACACACACACACACACACACACACACACACACACACACACAAACACACACACGGAGACTCGCATTTCAACCCGTAGAGAAGTACCACCAGCACTAAGTTTTTCCTGTAGTTTCCACTCCCGGTTCGAGCGGCTGTACTTCATCGGGGATACTTTTGGAGAGACGATCGGGAAGAGTTTGGCCTCTTTATCCGCTCATCACAAGGCTGAGCACTGCTTTTAAAAAAAATCATCAGCTGAATTTTGCTTTTCTTTTAAAAATATATATATATATAGCCTATATATATATATATATATCCGGGCGAATTTGTTCGAGTTGTTCGGTTCATGTCCACAAATGTTAGCGGTCGGGCAGATGGACAGTAACCGGCAGCAGGGCGCCTTCGTCCTGGGCAGCGCGCCGCTGGCCGCCCTGCACAACATGACGGAGATGAAGACGTCGCTGTTCCCCTACACGCTGCAGGGACACCCCGCCGCGGGAGGCTTCAAGGCGCCCTCGCTCACCTGCACGCTCAACTCGCACCTGCCCATGGGCACGCCGCACGGAATTAGCGACATCCTGGGGAGACCCATCACATCGGCCGGGCAGCTGCTCACCGGCTTCCCCCGGATAAACGGCCTGACCGCCGCCACCGCGGGGATGTACTTCAACCCGGTTTCGCGGTACCCCAAGCCCCTTACGGAGCTGCCCGGGAGGGCGCCCATATTCTGGCCCGGAGTCATGCAGAACCCCTGGAGGGACCCCCGGGTTCATTGTCCATGTAAGTTCCGTTTTATTTCCTTCCTTCTGGGGTCTAGAAGCCCAGAAGTGGTGTCTGTGAGCCTTTTGGCTCAGCAATGTGTTTCCGCTTTATAGCGTAACTTTTCTGTAGCCTAGTCTAACCATGTCAGATTTGGTGTAAAAAAGACAACTAGTGCTTCTACTTCCGTTCAACTTATCCTGTAAGCGTCTAATCACTCCCATACAAGTCACTTGCTGAACCAGAGGAATAATCATTTAACAAATGTGTAATAGTAGTAAGCCTACTGGAATACAGCCACAGAGAGACTCATACAGTGGCTGGCCTGGGTGTGTTGTGATCGAGAGCAAAGTGTGACCGCCGTGTTGTTGTCTGGTGTTCAGCTCAAGCCGGCATGATGCTGGACAAGGACGGCAAGAAGAAGCACTCCAGACCCACCTTCTCCGGCCAGCAGATCTTCGCCCTGGAGAAGACTTTCGAGCAGACCAAATACCTGGCGGGGCCGGAGAGGGCTCGGCTGGCCTACTCCCTGGGGATGACCGAGAGCCAAGTCAAGGTGAGGACCCCCACACCGGCATGGGATGGTGTTGTTGTTGTTGTTGTTGTTGTTGTTATTGGGTTTTTACTGGATTGTTTGAATGTGCATTTTATTCCCAAGATTGATTGGGTAAGGAATTAAAATGTAGGATGTGTTATGTTTTTACAGGCCAGAAATGACACGTCTTATGCTAAACTTTTGTTATTCACTAGGCCTACTTTTTGTACCAAAGCCAAATTGTTGATTTTATTAATATCATTACTAATATTATTATTATTTGCTTTTCATTATTATTATTATTATTATTATTATTATTATATTAATAATAATATTAGGATATCACTATTGCTATTATGATGATAATAATAATGATTATTATCATCATTATAAGGCGGAGAGAAGGAGACGACGATTATACCTTTGGAACAGTAGGCCTACAGGTTATTATTTGATCTGTAAATGGCCTTTATTACCATGTGTGTGTGTGTGTGTGTGTGTGTGTGTGTGTGTGTGTGTGTTCATGTGAGTGTGCGCCGTCTCCTCCACCCACTAACCCGCTGTCCCTCCACAGGTGTGGTTCCAGAACAGGAGGACCAAGTGGAGGAAGAGACACGCCGCGGAGATGGCGACGGCCAAGAAGAAGCACGACTCGGAGACGGAGAAGATGAAGGAGAGCTCGGACAACGAGGAGGACGACGAGTACAACAAGCCCCTGGACCCCAACTCCGACGACGAGAAAATCACGAGACTTCTAAAAAAGCACAAGGCCACCAACCAGGCGCTGATCAGCCCGTGCAGCAACAGCTCGGACACGTTGTGATGGCGCTGCGGTGGATCTGTGCAACAGAGACGCTCTCTCTCTCTTTCTCTCTCTCTCTTCTCGCTCCTCGGAGGCTTCTAAAGCTCGTCTAACCAGGGTATCACTTCGTTTAAAGTCACAGAGAATGGCGCTCGGTTTAGGGATGGGGGGGGGGGGGGGTTGGAGGAAATAGGTGTGAATTGGGTTGTAGCCTATAAAGACGGACATTGTAAGTGAGATGTATATATTTTTTACTGAGTAAATTATGTTGTTAAGCCCATGGAAACAGAAATGTTGCAGCCCCGTTTCCCGCCATGCTGACGCGCTTATGCCCCCCCCCCCCCCCCCCATGCTCTGCTTTGGTTTGGTTATTGCAGAATAATAATTATAGGCCTATTGCCAGATTTTTTTTTCTCTCCACGTTTTACAATTCTAAATTCACTACTGGCACACATTGTATAGACGCAAATGTTGTAAATAATATTGTAAAAAGCTTGTTTTAACGACATCCACCGACACCATTTTTCCTTTAATCATTTAATGGATTTTATGTTTTACCTCATCAGCCCGAAATAGATCACTGGACATTTGTTTATGTTGGAAAAAGAGAGTATTATTGCTTCCGCCAAGGTTATAGGAAGAAAAAAACACTTTGTATTATGAATAAATTATTTAACAAGCATTTTTGATATTTCTGATTTCTAATGGTTTATTGGAAGCCAAACACATACAACAATAGCTTCGCCTATAATTAACAAAAAATGTACCTGAAGGAATCAAGCAACTTCCTTAGAAATTTAGGACAACATTAAGCGGAAGTGTTTTAATTATTGCAAAACAAGACGCAATTCTGAAAGATACACTCCACTTAAAATATTAGGGAAAGGTCCACATATTTCAAGGACCGTTACGATGTTTTTTTATATTTTAACCTAGAAATGCATGAATAGGCCCACAAATATTTGGCCTACACGTAGGCCATATAGTGGAGTTTTAGTGTTGTATCCATTTCTAAATAGGACTAACCCGTTTTTTGTTTACAACTACTACCATATTTATATCCAAGCAGTCTGAAGAATCAACGCACTATTAGCACAACTACTACTTTTTTTTTATTTTTACATTTCGGTTCATTTAGGTAATCCTACTTTGGACCGGGCCCTTGATCAAAACAATTACCAAATACGTTAGTAGGCCTATCTACAAAGATCTTAGCCATCTGTCATTACCAGCTTGAACTTTTAACAATAACATAGAATTTCCATTTGGGTTACAGGTAAAACTTAAACTAGGATTATTAAAACAGTCAATGGTTTCCATGAAGGCCGAGCATTTAAACAGCCAATAAACAATTATAACCCTGTAGGCATAGGCTACCAACAGGCCTCTGCTCAAAAGAGAAGGGGTATGGAAGTTAACAGTCTATTATGGTAGACCTGTTAGTCCTAGTCCAAGTCTTAACATAGATTATTTATGGGATAATTATTATCATCTATAACAATGGCCTTCATAGAAAATAGCAGAGTAAAGCAATGTTGACTGTTGACAAACACGTAGGTGCTGGGACTTGGTATAACAGTGTGGTGCTCATCCTGCGAGCTGCCATCACGGAGCAGAGCAGCGACAGAGAAGACGACCAGGCATTGTGGAGTTCTAATGGTTTTATTGCTTGAGAACTGCATTGCCAACAGTAGAGGTTGTAATGGAATAGAATAGAATCTCTATCTGCGTTATAAGAGGAGTGAGGATCAACAGCGGCCTCTCCTAACATCAGGGCCAGCAGAGTTAAAAACAAGCAGTTTCTAAACCAACCAAAGGCCTACTGTCAAGACAACAGAGATATTGCGACAGGCACGAAAAATAATTTTCACTTGCGGTGATTTAGGCAGGATGAAGAAAAAAAATAAAATCAAGGATCAATCTAAGGAAGAGCCTGCAGACTCTGTAGTGTAGTGAATAAAATCGATAAAAAGAGACGTTGGCGTTTTATCAACAGTCCTCTAATAGCCGTTTAATGCTCGCACGACCAATGAGAGAAGGGCTGTCCAAGGCTACATACAAAATTGAAAAGCATTTCCTCCTGGTTTCTCCCCGCGTTTAGCGTTCTTATTTAACAATTTATAATCAAAACAATCTTTATCCATTCGACTTAAGTATTTTTATGATAATTCTCACACACTTCATTTTCTGTGTACAATACTTGGCACCATAATGCAGTAACAAAAACAAACAAACAAACAACCGTTTACATTGTAAGGATACCCAAGCCTATGTAAAATATCACATTACGAACCATCATATATTACGCAGAAATAAGTTAGAGTAAGAATAATAACAATAATAATAAACGTGAGATAAGGTGAGACTGCTATGTGTGAAATATTATCTTATATAGGCCTACTTGCATGGTCTATGGCACTGCTTAAAACATTCTTGGATAGGCTATAAATCATGTGGGCTGAAAAGTTTCCTTTTCTCCCTCTCCCATTCTCCCTCGCTCTACCACTTTGTAATGACTATTCAAAGGTCGCCGTGGCCGAGGGGAGCTGCGAACACCACCCCCCACCCCCCCGCCCTCCCATGTCTCTAGACATACCTTCCGCATAACAATTTTGGTAAGAATTATAAATTATATCTCTTTTTAAAAGGTACAGTATATAAAATGAGACTCAAACCGATGTGTCAGGCATGGCAGTGTTGTGTGCAAACAACCACAGCGACGACGACGACAATTCAAACTCAAAATAACGCAATTTAAAAAAAATAAAGGAACAAAAACAAATTTTAACTCAAAAAAAACATTCTAGATTCTAACCAGAAGGACCTCAGAGATTGGTCAGAGAAAAAAAAAAAGCACTTAAAAACCATTAACAAATCTATGTTATACTGTCCCGTGTACAAATAAACCTAGCAATAGACATACCACTTTTTTTGCATTGCACTTTTTTTTTTCTTTTGTTTAAACATCTTAAGATACCGAACGGGACAGTCGCTTCTATGCGTAGAGGCATACCTTAACGGACCCAAGAAGACCTAAAATAACCATGGCGGCGGGAAGGGACTCCACTTAGAGTTTTGGCAAAAGGAGGTTACGACATGAAAAACAAAGTCTGTCCGTCCGTCCGTATAGTTTTAAATATATAGATAATATAGATGTGTGGTTTTCTTTTAAGGGAATGGGGTTGCATGGCAACAGTGAGGTCAGCGATGTGTGTGTGTGTAGTCTGGAGCCAGGCTGGCGGGGTGGCTAGTCCACATTCTCAGGGTGCTGCTTGTGTGGAGGGAGAGACACCACCAACAGCCCGACCTGCTCAGCACTGCTGGACACGCTAGTGTTGGCTCTTTTCTCTTACTCTGTGTGTGGTGTGTGTGTGTGTGTCCATTTTGTATTCCTGTGCTTTTGTGTGTGTGCGTGTTTAGGTCAGTGTTGTGTGTGTGTGTGTGTATGTGTGTGAGAGAGAATGTGAGTTAGTGTGCGTGTGTGTGTGTGTGTGTGTGTGTGTGGTGTTGTTGTTTCCTCTTGGGTTCTCACAGAGGAGCTTCACGGCATATCTTCTCCCCCTTTTGGCTCCATTTCCCTGCCAAAATGGGCAAATAAAAGGTTTTATTCCCAATTGTCGTCGTTCCGCTTGGCTCAGAAAAACAACACTTTAGCTTTTTAGTGTATAATAAACCAAGTGTTCAGAGTGTGTCATCTTTCTTTACAGTTTGTCTGCAAATTATGAAGATGGATGAAATAAAAACATGATTGACTTCATTTTCTCAACACAAACGCAAATTGACTCCCAGAGCCAAATAAGCAATTTGTGGAACAAACCTTTTTAAAATATATAGGAATAAATGAATGATTGTGTCAGGATGATAAAAAATAAATAAACGACAGGAAAGAAAGGCAGAGAGGTGTAAAGAAAGAAAAATAAATGATATTTACCACGACATCACTGCACCACACAACACTTGTGCTTATTTGCATTAGGTTTACCTGCCCCCACTGCTATTCGGAAGGACAGGAAAACAGGCTGGGGGGAGAGAGAGAGACATTAGGAACCATAGAGAGAGAGAAATATGGAGTTACGGAACAGCTTGCAACACACACACACACACACACGTATGCAAAGACACACAGACAGACAGAGACATACACACAGACAGACAGACAGACAGACACACACACAGAGTGAACACATGTTACAGAGCGCCATCCAATGCTCTGCAGGACTTGACTTGACGTGCACTTCGACAGACACACGCACGCACCAACACACACACGCACCAACACACGCACACACCAACACACGCTCGGGGCCCTTTACGACACGCACACGCGCTCAGGGCCCCTACGACACGCACACGCGCTCAGGGCCCCCTACGACACGCGGGTTAAACTCACAGAACATTCTCCCCCCCGGGCGCTAACTACATCGGACGTCTCTTTCGCCACGGCCGCCGCCGGGGGATTGTAGCGGCAACGTGTTGATCTCAGGCCCGCCGGCCCGGGGGGGGTCACATGACACACAGCCGCTACAGTGTCAGCGCCACACCACGGCCGTCATGAAAGCCTGGCCGGGGCCGGCGAGTTCCCAGCGATCCCCCCCGACAACACCCCCCCACCCCCGCGCCCCCCCGTCCCCCCAGCAGAAGCAGGTTTTAAAGAGTCCTCTCACAGCCAGGGCTGCGGTCAGAGGAGTCTCTCTACGGCTCAGGGCGGGCCGCGGCGGGGCCGGCGTGGTACTGCACTGGGGAGACCCCCCCCCCGGGGGGGCCGGGCCACATGGCGATACGTCACACACGTTGAGACACACACACGACGGTATTGGTGCCGTTAATGAGGACTGATTGGATAAATGGGCATTCCGCAGTCTGGAATGTAAAGATAATATACACTTCCATACAAATAATTATCATTCACAATAGTGATCATGTTTGACCTATCCATGCTTGAATTTGAGAAAATAACATTTAATATAATTGTGTTAAGTAATAAATAAAAAAAAAAGGGGGGGGGGGGGGGGGGGGGACACTTTAAATTCTCATTTTCTTTTAATAATATCTCAATCTTTTTTTGGGGGGGAATTTAAAGGGACAGTGCACCCATTACCGCAGACCTACAGACACACAAAACACACAACACAGCAATCAGCAGGTCAGCGAGGCGAGCGGAGCCTTTGGAGTTACCTTGTGGTCCCCCATGCACACATTGGGCCCTATGTTATCGTAGACTATAGACCGCTCCTCGTTTTCTGGCTGCGGAGGAACAAAGAGAAAGTCACAGTGAGAAGCCAGTAGGGCAAATAATAAACACACAATATCAAATCATTTCATATCAGATCCCACAGCAAGATTAGAAAAATATGTGCTATTTAGTTTTAACGTCTACATACATTAATCTGCAACCCATAGCCATGCTGTGCATTGCACATGGTGTGTTAGTGTTTGAAAGACGACAGGAAAACACAATGACAATAACCGCTGAACCAGTTGTCTGGACTGCAGTCTGAATTACAAAAAATATGTTGTAACACGATGTATGTGACAAACAACAAGATCCTATGTTTTCATTGGTGGGCCTCTCGGCTGTGCTAGAGGGACTGAGAAACCGGTGTGAGTACATCTGGCTGGAAAAGTGGCAGCATTACTTTGGATAACAGACGTGTATCAAATCAAATTATGAATGCATTATGACTATTAACACATGCTTCTGTGTGCTCTGACTCAGTGCTGTGCTCGTGGTAATATGTGATTCATGCTTAACTGTTTAATCATTAGGAGACGTGCACTAGGCAATTAAGAAGCTGCACTTTGTTGTGTACTGAAGAGATGTTACTGCAAATCATAGTCATGGATAGCAGGATTATCCATGACTAAGTATCCACAATGTTGGGGCTTTAAGATAGAGAAAAGTCTGCGATTAGATTCTTGCTTCGGGCCACATATCTTAAAGCGGTTAAGAGCATGAAATCCTTTTCCGAGTGTACAAGCGAGAAAACAGATACCAGGCAATAACTCAGATAATGCGATGGTCTGGAAGATACCTTTGGCAACGCAAATGCAAAGTTTCGACGGCTGCACAAACGTTAAGCGAGAGGTTTATGGATTCCCTCAACGACGCGCCCTGACATTCGCTCTTAATATTTGCGAGTCCATTTCTCATGTGGACTGGCATCTTCTCAGAGAGGTTGATGGAACACACATTAGTTAAAATGCATCAGGGTTAATCTGCAGGTGAACTCAAATGAAACAAACTGACAGGTGGCCAAACGTAAATTTGTCAGTGAGACTTTAATTTACAAGGCTGACACACTACATGGACCTGCAAGCGCACCTGCTGTAAAAGTGCACTCTGTGATTCATGGCTCTCTCGCAGCAAAAGTTGCACGTCACGCCCTTTCTGCCGTGACGCATATCTAATGTTTCCCTGTATCGGAAATCATCCAGTCAGGTGGTGAAGAGAAAGGCGGTGGACTGAGTTGACTCAAATTGAATAAACACACAGAGGAAACTGTGTTGCAGTTTCTTACGCGCTCAACCAATAGCAGAGGGAGCCTTGTAGTGATTTAGAAAGACCATTTGCCGGAAGACCGAGAGCATCCCGGCCCCGCCCCTCCCCGGCGTGATCTGTGAGAGCCTGTCGGCGGGAATCAGGTTCCAATATCCCCCCTGGCAGTGGCCACGGGGGGGCTACCCTCACAGACATGAATCTGGAGGACGGCCGGATAAATCATACATCTCTGGTTGAGCTAAAGACTTTTTAAACAGCCAGCCAGCCAACACACACACACACACACACGCACACATGCTCAGACACACACAAAACCACACGCACACACACACACACACGCAGGAGTGGAGGCGGGCAGGGCAGGGGGTGGGGGGTCTCTGAGCGGCGACGAGGTGAGCAGAGGAAGGGGCTGCAGGCGTAGGCGCTGGGGGGGGGGGGGGGGGGGGGGGGGGGGGCGGTAGGATGGTGTCGCCTCCGTCGCCACCTCCACCGTGACGGCGCTACGCCTTTACGCCTGGCGCTGCCACGCACCGGGGCCCCCTCCGCCTAGCAACCCCCCCCCCCCCCACCCCCCAACCCGCTCATAGCTAAGAAAGATACATTCATCTCAAACGCACACTTGATCATTTCCAAACGCCTTCCATTAAACCAGAGCCTTTTTTTGGTCTTCTTTATTTGGGTGTTTTTTTTCGGCCTGCATAATCTTTGGACAGATAAACAAATTACCCCGGGTCCTCGGCGGCAGAGCGGGAGCGCTCGCTCGGCTAAACATTCATTACCGGGGAGGAGGAGGAGGAGGAGGAGGAGGGGGAGGAGGAGGGGGAGTGGAGGGGGGGGCCCAGGCGCCGCGCGGCTCAGCCAGCGCCACAACCTTTGCTGTGTTAGGGCTCGGCGAGCAGAAAATAACACGATGGCGGGTTAACCGAGCGTGCCGTGATAAATGAGGCCGTCGCGCGCGCCGGCTCGCTGTTTACGGGCGCGTGTCTCAACAGTCTGTAGCGGGGCGCCGCGCGGGGGGCCTGCTGTGTGCAGCTCGGCCAATCGGCAGGCAATCTGGAGGAGGAGGCGGAGGGGGGGGGGGGGGAGCTAGCACTAGCCGCGGGGACGCTGCTAACGCTCGGCTGTATTACTAGCAATTAGCCGGTGCTCGGGAGGGGAGAGTAAACAGTGACCCAGCTGTGTGTGGATAGCAGTCGGTGCATTTTCCCCTTTTGCTTTTATATGAACCTGCTGAGTTGTGTCACAGTGGAGTGGATGTGGTGAGGGATGTTATCGGTGTGTCCTTTGATTTTTTTTTTTTGCGCGTTCCAGTTTCTCCGACATCAGAGGTGTAGAGCGGCCGGCCGCTCCATTCCTGGGGCTGTTGCGGATCAAAGGCCAGGAAGGAACTGTGTATTTGTAAGAGACAAAGAACGCCACCCGCCCTGGCCCGAACACATGCGTGCGCACGTGCAAACACGCTGACAAACGCACACACGCACACACACACAGGTCTCCGGGGGTCTCTAAACTGAGTGAAATGCTAATGGTCAATGGATTAAGGACGATTATATGCTCCGTCTCAAATCTTTACCCGGTCTGGGTTTCCAAATCCTCAACCCCAACACCGCCCCCTCACCCCACACACTCAAAGGACGCTTCCTTGGGGAGAGGGTCCAACATAGTCGGGGTTGAATCAGGTTGAATCGGGGGTTGAAGTGGCACGCTGGACCTCCAGACGAGCCACCAGACCCAGAGCTCAACCAGGATGGGAACTGAAGAGATAACACCGCCGCACCGACGGTGGAGACGTAGCGTGGGGGTGGACGGACGGCATGGGGGTGGAGGCGGTGACAAGGGGGAAGACAAGGGGGGCGTCCAGATCGAACGATGCCCCCACCCCCCACCCGGACGCAGCGTTTGCAACGGGCTGGCTGTCGGCTTGACGATGCCGACCAGGCCCCTCTGGAACTCTGGATATATGCACTGTCTGTGTGGACGGGTGGCTTAGCGCTCCAGATGACTGTGGAGACAGGAGCCTCAGCCCGCCATCTGGGGGCTTTGGGAGGCAGGGGGGGGGGGGGGGTGGGCGAGGGAGCGGGGGAACGTGTTGACGCGAGGAGACGGGAGATGGAACCGAACGAAAAGAGGATTTTTGTATTTGTTGTTTGAAATACAAAATCCTGGAAAAAACAATTACAGAATTCTCGGGTGCAGGATCAGTGAACCCCCCCCCCCCCCCCCGGATTTGTGATGTCACGCCGAGTGGATTGATAAACCCTAGTGTCCGGACAGCGTTGGTTAGCGCTATTAGTTTGTGTGGTGATGGAAGATACCTTCAGAACTAAGTCTCTGGCGTGGTGGCGGACATCAGGATGCGGTCGCACCACGCAGGGCACCTGGTGGGCATGTACTGTTTGCCCTGGCTGCTGTCTTCACTGTATGGGTAGCTGGAAGGGACAAAAAACACCAATTAGTGACCAACACGACATCGCCAATTAGTGGATCGACATTAACAATTAGTGGATCGACATTAACAATTAGTGGATCGACATTAACAATTAGTGGATCAATGATCAATATGGACCTCTCAATCAACTCTACCTATGAAACTGTTTGAAAATACCATAGATCAATCGAAGAAATATCAAAATAAGAGAATAAAACTCCTGAAAACAGAATGGGCAATGACAGTAGGACAGCCTTCTGTGCGACGAGAGCATCTCATTGGTCTAGCGAGGGGGCGGGGGGGGGGGGGGGGGGGGGGGAGAAGCATGTATATCCGTATGACCAATCATCTGTGTAATCTACTGAATCAACACACATGGATGGCTCAATCGAAGCCATCCCTCTCTGCCAACTGTACAGCCGGAGCCCGTGTTTGTCAGACGGCGTCTCTGCAGAGGGCCAGCGAGGCAGAGCGCGATGCAGAGAGCGAGGGAGAGAGCGAGGCAGAGAGCGAGAGCGAGAGCAATAGAGCAAGAGATACAAAAGCAAAAGAGAGTGGGTGATTTTGTTTTCCCCCCATATGTACCATTATGTCCCCACGCGGTCATCAAAAAGAGATTACTGCCCCCTTCCCCCCCCCCCACCACCACCTCCCCAGGCACACGGCCAGGCAGAGGAAGAGATTGTATCTGAGAACAGCAGGGGGACAATCGAAAAGCCCCCCCACACAATACCCACGCATCATCTCTACATTGTTGAGAATTCAATTTGCCCAGTCCTCCTCGCGACTCATCAAACGGCGGTTGGATTTGCACGCCTCCGATCCAATTTGTTTGTTACCGCTCATTAGGGCTGCGAGCGCATGGCCTAGCCGCCGCCGCCGCCGCCGCGCTGCCAATCCAATTTGCTCCTCCAGTGCCGCGCAAAGCTAACCGTAGCATAGCCGTAGCGCTGCCCGCACCCGCCTCCCATTCTTTCCTCCTTCTCCGGGAGCCTTAATGGCAAAATAAACACGGGTTGGATCTCCTTTCTATTCATCACAGCTGCGGCGCGGCGGCGGCGCCTTAATTGGACAGTGTGTTCGGTGATCGCTCTCTCGCTCGCTCGCTCTGCGCGTGTGATTACGTACGGAGGCCGGCGCTGGTACGAGCCCACAGCCTACCCACCGAAGATGTATGCTGCATCAGGAGCACAGACGGCGAGTACCAAAATAGTGTCGCTAAGACGTCGCTTTGCTTGGGATGGCAGAGGAGTCAGACAGCCGCGCGGACGGCTGTGTTGGTCCGGGTTAGGAGCCGACGGAGTGCTTGAGCAGTGGAGACGGTGCGTCTGAACGCCGTCCTCGGCAGACACGCGAGCTCTCAGTGGATTGGACACAAACACACTGGCTGGCTGCCAGGTCGCCCACAGGTGCATTTTACCTACTGGTGTCAGTCAACTTGAACACGCACGCATGCACATCCACGCACACACACACACACACACACACACACACACACACAAATGTACCCACACACATGCTAAGATAAACAGGGGAACACACACACACACACACACAAAATAACAGTATATCATTCATCGGCCTGCAACCGTACAACGATGCAAATACACTGAAACCAAGCCATGAATTGGAGCTCTGCATGAGGAGCCAGGATCCACCTTGGTGCCGTGTGTGTGTGTGTGTGTGTGTGTGTATGTGCGCGTGTGCGTGTGTGCGCGTGTGTGTGTGTGTGTGTGCAAGTGTCCCCAACAGGGGCTCTTCTAGTCAAACAGGGGTGGTAAACAGTGTTACCTCACATCAATACACTGGGACAACTGTTGGACAGCCATGCTGGAGTCGTATCATGGCAACCACACACCTGGGACCTCCAGAGGGAAAGTTGTTGTTACTGTGTTTTTGTGTGTGTGTGCGTGCGTGCGTGTGTGCATTTTTGCGCGTATCAATTCATGCATTTATTTGTGTGTGCATGTTCGTGTGTGTGTGTGTGCATGTTTGTGTGCGTGTGTGTTTGTATGTCTGCATGCGTGTGTATGTGTGTGTGTGCGCGTGCGTGCGTGTAAGCGTGTGTGTGTGTGTGTGCGCGCGTGCGTGCGCATAAGCGCATGTGTGTGTGGGAGTGTGTGTTGGATGAGAGACACACAGACACTCTCTCCCTCCCTCCCCCCCAACCAGGTGTACAAACAAACCTGCTGAGAGCTACTTAGAGAAGGACCCTGCCTCCAATTAGCATGAATGGCCCTCAAAGCATAGGGAAATGCATGGAGGAGGGTCTTTGGGATGCTAATCACGGAGCTAAAGGAGTGATCCACCGGATGAAAGGGATGAAGAATAGGATGAGTGAATCACAGATAGAGAGACAGAAAAGAGGAGATAAAGGGGATCAGATAGCCAGAGAGAGAGAGAGAGAGAGAGAGAGAGAGAGAGAGAGAGAGCCAGTGTATATGTAAGAGAGAAAGAGAGAGAGAGGAAAAGAAGAGACACAGAGCAGAGCCATAGGGGGAAATGACTTCAATGTCTTCAAAGGGCTCGCGAGGCAGAGCCGTTTTCAGGGTGGCCCTGAACACGCTCCATTGGTCCCAGAGGTTCCCGTGCTCGCACACACTCGCACACACACACACACACATTTAGTCACCATTTGAACTACCACAAACCAACTTCCACGCCACACCATTCATAAACACCTCGCTGCTGCACATCGCCACGACGACCCGTCTATAACCACAGCCCCCCCCCCCACCCCCCCTCCCTGCCGCCTCCACCCTGGACCGCTGTGGCGCGCCAATCCACCGCTCAAAAACAGTGATTAAAGGGCTATCCTATATCTATGTGTGTAGGTGTGTGTGTGTGCGTGCGTGCGTGCGGCGGCTATAAGGTTAGCTGGACTCTGCCGGTCCACCGCACCCTCCGGCGGGCCCCGGGGCCCGATAACGGCCCTTAATGCAAAGGCAAACAGCAGAGCGGCGCGCTGGGGTGGCCGCGGTGATTAATGCGTCTGATTAGCCGGCTCACAAACTTATCAGGGAAGGTAAACGCACTGAGTGGGCTGAAGGCAGCACTCAGCCGGCCCCGACGCCTGCACCGACACTCATTACACTAATTAATGGGGCCCGCCTGATAAGGCCCAACAATCGTCCACCTGTTGAGGAGAGGAGACACGCATGCAGACACACACACACAGACACACACACACATGCGTGTACAAGAATAACAACTCAGACGCACACATGCAGTCGGACGAGTGCACACGCACACACACACACACACACACACACACACCCGGATGCACAAACACACACATTTATAAACGCATACAGACAGACACACACACACACACACACACACACAACACACTCATCCGAACACACAAACACACAATTACAAACTCATACACGCACACACACACACACACACACACACACACACACACACACACACACACACACACACACACACACACACACACACACACACACACACACACACACACACACACACACACACACACACACGGGCCGTCAATCTATATTTGTACAGCACTTTTGTTGAAGGGGTTACAACGTGCTGTAAAATAATAAGGAAGGAAAGCAAATATATTAACAAATAATCCAAAACAATGCGCCACTGGCACCTTGACAAGCCCCCCCCCGGGCCCACGGCGGGGGGTGATTCATGAGCGGGGACATATTGCTCAGTCATGGAATCAAAGCGGAGTTAGAATCACACGGCCCCAAGGTTAAACTAATCTTATTCTAACTAAGCCAGGCGGTATACAGCACGCCTTCAGCGGCGGCGGATGTTAACAGCTCATTAATAGCCAGACTGGTGAAAGTCCCGATAAGAATCATTTCATATTTGACAGATTACTCTTGATTATTGGAATGATTAATCGTGGTATTAATGGATTGAGAAATGATGGTGTACAACTAGAGGGTCATTGGGATTATGAAGATAGTAAATACTACACTATAAAAATTAAAGGAACCAATAAGTATAAAGTTGAGCAAATAAATAGATTTTACTTTTGAAAATTTAAAATATATAATATATATATGTATACATCTATCTATCTATAATCTATATATATAAATCTTTATATCTATCAATCTATATCTATATATCTACATATCTTTATATCTATCTATCAATATCTATATTTATATATCTATATAGATATCAAAATATCTATATAAATACATCATATTTTATAATATATAATATATTTTTCATTTCCTATCCCAATGGTAAAAAGGTATGTAACATAACAGCAAGCAAATACTCCATTTTTCTTGTTCTGGAAATGTGGAACTCATTCTCCCGGTTATGTCACACTCCGCCACCTCCTCTCCTTCCTCAAACTTCTCCCACGTTCTCCTATCTGCAGGTGAAGTAAGAAATCACCTTTCTGCACACAATGACAGGCCAAACAGTGGCCCATTGAGCGACTCTGTATTTAATGAGCACAATATAAACTTGGGAGTATGGGCAGGGCAGGAAGCCAAAGATAAGACGTAAAGTATCAATGACAAGGGGTCAAAGGTCCCCAAGAGCATCATGGGATTTGGCGCAGCAGTTTGTTTGCTGTTGTCAGGGGAGGCTTGGCAAAATACTCTCTCTCACACACACACACACACACACACAGACACACAAACACCACCCACCAGAATTCATAAAGTTCAGCCAACTGCTGTCAACAAAGCTGAACGTTTGCTTCGCATTGCAACACTGGGGAGGTTCACCGGCACAACACTGGCACGCTGTCGGACAAACAGACGGGGTGAAGGTAGATTGTTGTTATTGGGGCCCAGGCTGGGAATAAGTGGTGAGAGCCTGACAAAGCAGTCTTTCTTAGGATCCCGTGGGCAGTAGATGAAAGCATAAATCCATGCAACCGGTATTACAAATAGTCGTAACCCTTTTTCTATCTATACCGTCCCTGCGTTTTGCGCCGATGCCGGTGTAATCTGCAGCCACTGTTGCCCTCATTGTTCTCAAGGAGGCCTCTCCAGCAGCGTATGCAATGGAAGCCACACGTAGGAACAGCTAGCACGGTACAACAGTGTTCCTGTTGTCCTGACCCCCGAAGCTTCAGCCAACAGGCTAATGCCAAGTGCACTTTATGTTACATGTGCCTGAGTTGGTATCCCTCAATAACCCAGAGCATATGTTGAGAGAACAAGAGGCCTTCTTCATGGATGACACTCAAAGACTGGTACCATAGGACATAGGGCACCCAGACCCACACGCAGATGGATCTATAGGGAGACAGGGATTTCACTTGAAGGACGCTCATTTGTATGAGTTGCTGGTTTGATCTCGACAGGGTAATGGCCGTGACGGGACAAAGCATAGTCTCTTCCCTGTGGATGGACTCATGTTCTCCACATGAGAGTAAAGCACAGCAGTTGTTTCCAGTGAATGGACCATTCTTCAGACGTGGGAGACGATGATCCCCAATGCAAAGATATCTAACGGGGAGCCCGGGCTGCAACTGCATATGGGAATTTCACGTTGAGATTTTATTCAAACCTTGTGTGAAAACAGGTCTCAGGAATGATGTTCTTTCACAGGGAACCACCAGGTCGGATTTATCCTCAAGATTAGACCTGGCTTTCTATCTTTGCCGCAACATAACACATTGCCAGCATTGAGGTGGGTCACCCGCCTCTCTCGCTGAACTTCCTGTTTAGATACCGAGTCACCTTTCTCCTTGGCTCCTCACCTTCTTACCTGAGTCACCTCTCAAGTGCCCTCCGACTCCCCGAGTCTAGACTTAGCAAACACACAGACACGCCGGCAATCTTTCTGCTTAAGCTCCTTCCAACCCTTAACCTGGGAAGGTTGACATCCGGAGAGGTGCGGCCAAATAAAACTAAATAAATAACCCAACGCAGGATATGATGTACAGGCATAGACGACACGCATTCCCAACCCCATTTGCTTGATTTTCCTTCATTTATAATAATCAATCCAGTTCCTTGTTGTGATTTTCCAGGTAATCTGCTCTACCACGTGAGTAAGAGAAATGGTATTGTATTAAAATGTTTACGATTCAATCAATGGATTATTACATATTTTTCTAGAAATAGACATTGTGGTTCATCCTTATCTTCCTTTCTTCGATTTAACTAAATCACATTATGGTTAAGTAGGACCCTGTTCTGGTCACAGAGTGCTTAACCTAAGGCGCATAAACTCAATGGATAAAAATGCAATAGGAGTAAGTGGAAAAATTATGGTTTTGGGTAACAGCCATCCATCTCTTAACTTATTCCAATCCTGAGAGTTGTATTTTGATGGGAACACTGCTATTTCACCCTCAGCATTCCAAGGCCCATTCCCAGTAACCAGGTTAAATAAGGAAGCATATCTTCTTCCACGTACCAGATCGCCCAGCACATCCCTCCCCATCAGCCTGGTGTCCCCCGGTTCCAGTTTTGCATCGATCTCTTGCCAAACCCCAAAAAACAACAACACATCAGAGAAATCTGATAAAGGCAGTACTAAAAGCTTTGCCTTAAATCAATCAAATCCATGAATACGTTACTGGGTGCTTTAGTATGTTTTAGTGGACAGTACCCTAGTCATGCTATTCTAGATATCAGATCAAAAAGGACCTTAATGTACGCCACGCTCCAGCTTGATCTCCGGTTAAATGCCTGCACGGGCGGAGGCCACGTCCAAACACAATGACCCTAATGGTCCGTCTAGCGGCGTGCGGCTACAGATCCATGTTGCCTTCGCTTTGGATCTCTGTAAAACGATTGGCTTATGATTAATACACCGGTTCTCCATGAAAAAAACGGAACAAGAGAAAGCCAATACAAACGTCTTTCCCCGATTGATGGGCTTCAACCTCTGGCCGGACCGAGACCCTGGCGATGGGAAGGGGCTCTGGGGGCCGTACATGGAGTACTGTGTGTGCATAGAGTGTCAATAAAAAGCGTGTACGCAAGTGTGAGGGTGCGTGTGTGTCGTGCGTGCACGTGTGTGTTGTTTCACCCCCCCGGCAGCAGACCAGTGCGCGTCGCCGGACTGGCTCCAAGTCCGACTGTGGCACGACTGGGCCAAATTCCACACCGTGGTGAGCGCTGCTTTGGACATGTCATGGCCGTCTTTGACTGACTCACTCGTGAGGGTCTGAGGTGGAGATCCACAGCGAGCACTGGAGCGCCGTCAGGTGAGCAGGCTCGTGTGTGTGTGTGTAGCGCTAGGACGGCCGCTGAAGATCGCTGTCGTCGTCGAATTATCGTTGAATCGTTTTCTCTGTAAAGTGTCGGAGATGTTTTTGGATGCCGCGTTCTTGGCAGGGGTGACCAGATCTCGTGATATACCTGTTCAAAGCGTTCTTTTAAATAGCGATGACATATTTGCAGCAGCATATTCCGGAGCAGCCCAAGAAATGACAAGGATTGTGAATTGATAAAGAAATATGATGAATGAATACTGGAATTGAATAACCAATTTATTAATTTAGAGCAAATTGTTCGGCACTATTTCATTAAGACTGCTGTCCAAAAACCACAGCTTGGGCGGGGGCCTTGGCTATGGCGGTCTATGGTCTAACAGCTGTGGAGTGTGTTTACATTGTCTTGCTTTTTTGCTAGGCTCCCTTTAAGCAATCTGGCTAAACACCCATCAGCCATGCTACCTTATGCAATACTACCGCAGCCCATTAGACGTGTGTGCGGGGAACAGGTGACTTCTCTTGCAAATAGCCCAAGACAGAATTAACTTGCAGATTAAATATCGATGACCGCTATTGATTTATAGGGGGAACAAGAATTACCTCTTTCCATTGTGTGTGTGTGTGTGTGCGTGCGTGTGTTTGTGTGTGTGCGCGCGCGCGTGTGTTTATTCATTTGTATGTACTCGGGGTGGGCGTGCCCTGATGTCCTAGATGTTAAAAAACCCAATAACCTCACAGATGGCGAGGGGGCGTGTCCAGTGCCAGGCCGTGTGACGGGGGACAATCCTTCTGGGGCTTGATTGCTCATGGAGCACAAGGCAGAGCAGACAAAGGGAGGGAGCGTGGTAATGTGTGTGTGTGTGTGAGTGTAAGAGTGTGTGTGTGTGTGTGTGTGAGGGGAGTGGCTGTTTAACTTTAACTAGGCCGCTGCTCCCTATTCAGGGCTGACAATGATGCGGCGCGCGTTTGCGAACCCAAGTACATCAAATTGGATTTCATATGCATATGCCCTCACCTTTCATTTCTCCCACTTCATCATCCGCTGTCTGCGGAGGTGGGAGGAAATCATTTGCGAGCGCGAGCGCGGCACTGCGCGCCTCACGCGTCGCCGCGGAGACGGATGATGCAGTGTTATGGAGACGGGTGCGGGGCGCGCGGCGGTGTCAAAGCAACAATAAATACAAACGTCAATTATGCAGAAGCATGTAAACCTGCCCTCTGATGAAGAGGCAGAGAGACGCTGGGAAACAACGCAGCCCACACACACGCACACACGCACGCAGGCACACATGCACACTCACACACGCACGCAGGTATACACGCACGCACACACACACACACACACACGGCAAACACCAATGCCGTTGCTGGGTTTCAAAACACCACAGGAAAACATGGAGACTATCTCGGCAAAAAAAAACAACATTCATACACAAACATGCACTTACACCCATTTAATACGGGATATATATGGCTTCCACACACACACGATAACTCAAATCTGAAAACACGATTACTCAATCTAAGAAAACAATATTTTCTCACTCAGACACACAATTAGATAGCTATATCTCAAAATCACACATTTACGCACACACACACACACACACACACACACACACACACACACACACACACACACACACACACACACACACACACACACACACACACACACACACACACACACACACACACACACACACACACAGTCTGAAGTCCCCTGCCGCCCTCCGGCTGCCTCTGGAGCAGTTTATCAAGTAATTATTGTTTGATTACAGCGTTTCATTATCTCCACTGATTGAGTCACAAGCGATGCCAAAGGTCACGCTCCATTAACGCGCTGCTCCCGAAACATATTTTCACGCCAGCGGTTGTTTGCCCTCCCTCTCGTCTGAAAGGGCTAATTGCAAATGCATTTGTTTGAGGAAGAGAGGAGCGGACCCCCCCCCCCCCCCCCCACCCTACTGAGCTACACGCCCCTGGCCCAGCCCCTTTCAAAATTCAAAATCCACACTCTGGCAGAATATCAATGCAGCTACTGTCAAGTTCATACCTAAATCTGCACACACACACACACACACACACACACACACACACACACACACACACACACACACACACAATACAACAGACTTACAGTTGAATTGTGATCCAAGTATATAGTTTTTTCTCATCAAGTTGACCCACTGTGTTTATTCAAAGCGGACGGCTGCGGTTGGGTCAATCAACTCCCACTGGTGGCGAACCACGACGTAGCATTTCTCCACCTCCCACCCCCCCCTCTGCATGCTGCTCGTCCAATTAGCAAGCTCGATCCCAGGGAAGAAGCGCAGGCACACACAAAGTGAAACACGCCGTACCTGGGAGGGAAGGTGATCTCCAGCTCGTGCAGACGGTCCTTGAAGACAGACAGCTCTTTGTCGAACTCTAAGAGCTGAGAGGGGGGGGGGGGGGGGGGGGGACAGAGAGAGGAGAGGAATGTGAAAGAGGCTTCAGGGTTTTGAATTGCTAACATCTTACATGAGCCAACACCTCACATTACTGTCACTGTCGTAAGCAGCTTTAATTGGATAACAAATGCCAATACCCATTAAGGTTCAGACGTGTGTGTGTGTGTGTGTGTGTGTGTGTGTGTGTGTGTGTACTAATGGCAGGCATAATGAGGATATTATAAACATCCATTAGCTATAAGTATGCTGTCGATAGAAGTTGCTTCATGGCAATAATTAAAATGAAACCTCAGGAGTAATTATATCATTCATAATACCACGATATTAAAACCGGCTTACTAATTGGATGTTATTGTGTAATACCTCACAATAATAGAGAATGGAGAATGAAGACATTCATTTTGTTAAGAGAGTACAGCGATTGAGACATCAGCATTAACCACACAAGTCAATGTATTTGTCTGTGTGTGTGTGTGTGTGTGTGTGTGTGTGTCTCCAGTGGGGGTCTGTTTTTATTTTTGTCTTTCGATCCACACACTCTTCATCAATCATGTCTTCTCTTCCAGCTGTACTCACTCAGCAGTGTGTACACACACACCCCCACATCCAAAACCACACACACATACACACACACACAAACTCACCCAATAACCCTCCCGTCACTCCCCTGCTCTGCAGAAACCATAAATCATTACTGAGAAGTGTAATTAGTGGCGGCTTGTACACATTAATTATCTGGGAGAGGAACAGGTAGTGGGGCCACCTGCATGACTGACTCCCCAGTCAACTGACGGACCACGTATCCCGGCAACTCTAGAGAGAGTAGACGGGGGAGAGGGGAGAAGAGAGGAATAAATTGATAGAGACAGAGAGCTAGAGAAAGAGAGACGGAGACAGAGAGAGGGGGAAAAAGAAAGAGACCGTGACAGAGGCTGCTCTTCCTCTATGACAGGAAGAGCGCCACACGACTCTGTACTGTGCCTGGTTTGTAAATGGCGCCCTAAAGCACAACGATCGGAGCTCCAACCAGCTACCTGACAGAGCCCTGGCGGTGACACGATGCGGCCCGGGGGGGCGGAGCTTGTACGGCTTGACGTTAATGCCATTACACGGGTGTTCTACACGAGGCTGGACGCTGACGGCCACCTAATGAAACATCAATAGGAAGATGTCGTGGCAGACTCCGACGCTGTTTGGTGGAGCATGTGGCTGTTAATGCGTGCACACGCGCGCACGCGCGTGTGTGTGTTGTGTGGGTGTGTGTGTTGTGTGGGTGGGCGTGGTAAAGACAGTACTCTTGTTGTCTACCGTACACTTCCGACATTGCTTACATGTTTACATTTGCGGCGTGAACAGAATTCTGCACATTAAAACTGATACGTTTGGTGGCTGGATGGACGTGGCGTGACGCGCTGCAATTATGGCCACATGTTTGTTCACGTGCACAGCCACACCAAAACAGAATGAAAGAACGGAACAGATTGAAGTGTGGTACAACAGTACTGTCGTACAACAAAACCACGATCCAGGAGCTATTTTACTCCGGGGCATTTGAGACAAGACCTCAATGTGTTTCTGCGTGTGGTATGACCCTCTGCGGGTTCCAAACTTTCTGGTTTTGTTTGATTTTGCGATCATCTGCACCGTGGATGTGAGGTTTTTCTTTCAATTAGAGTCTGAATAATCGTTTTTTCTACTGGGATTTGTCACAAACACTCTTCCCGACGTTGACATTTTTTTGTTTTTGTCCACTCGGTTACCTCGCCATGCACCTCGGCCTCCGCATCAGGGTGAACAAAAAAAAAAAAGTATTAATACAAAATGAAATAAATAAAAAGCAGCCATTGGTGGCGCTCCCAGACACGGCGCTGGTGGCGGTTCGGAAGGGCAGATGCGGCGCATTCATCAAACTCACACGCGGCCGGGGGGGGGTCATGGGGAGAGGGGCTCACACACTGTGGATGAGGGATGGAGAGGAAGAGGATGTACCGCACGCTCCACTGTACAGCTCATCTCTCCCGGCCTGCCGCACACCG
>NC_140277.1:11537424-11561956 GCF_964030765.1 Micromesistius poutassou
GAAATTTAATCTTCCCAAATACTCATCAGGGCTCTCCATCGCCGCGCGGTGACAGCGTCGGGGATTATTAATTATACAATTTCGATGGGAATATCGACTAAACAAACCTATTAATCATCGCAAAAGTCAATAGGCATGGACACATTCAATCATGTCCCGGCCAATGATTACTCCCCTCAAAATACAATAATTATTTTCAAGAGCTGCCTCGAATTAAATTTCTGTCAAGCCGGTACAAGTCTAGCGGTTGACGAAGGATGCCATGGATTTTTCTCTCCCCCTCCTCCCTTTTTCGCTCCTTCTGCGTCTCTCTCTCTCTCCCTCTCCCCCTTCTCCCTCTCCCTCTCCCTCTCCCTCTCTCTCTCTCTCTCTCTCTCTCTCTCTCTCTCTCTGAGGAGAAGGAGCAGAAGAAGACGAGGGGGGGAGAGAGGCACGTGGGGGACATTTATCCTTTTGGAAAGGTAGTTTGTTTTATAAGGATCATAACACGGTGTGTTTAACTAGACCATGACCATCAGATTATCTCCCGTATCCCCATTATGTCATCCATCATGTCTGCGCGCCGGCATGGGGGACTGACACCCCCGCCAACACCCCCCCCCCCCACCCGTCCCACTACAGCACACCTGAACCCCCTCGCCCCCCCTCCCAGCCTCCTCCTGAGTCACCTACAGCCATATTGATATACAGCGCATCAGCCCTCACACCACCATTTTGCTAAGCATTTTCCAATTCTTATAAATTCTGCCTGTCATATATATTTCCTCTTTTACACCCCGTCATACAGAGTGATTTGTGCCGTCGTCCTATTTTCCAGTGCTCGGGTCTGGTCCGTTTAGTGTTGTTATTGGTGTTTTAGTTTGAGTTTTGTTTTGCAGTTTAATCGCTGATGGCTTCAACCCCTGGTGCTGTTGGTTGATAAACAGACAGTCATAAAACAACAAGGGGAGGGCAGTGGTTAGGTGTACTGAGGACTAAGTAAAGTATACACAGACCTGTGTAAAACAACAAGGGTAGGTCAGTGGTTGGTTGTACTGAGGACTCAGTGAAGTATACACTTAGAAAACAAGGTGAGGTCAGTGGTTGGGTATGTGTGGGGGTCAGAGAGGTTGAGGTGGAATAAAATAAATAAACCAACGGTGAGACTTACCGAGGTCCCATTGTTTTCCCGGAAAACATCCTGGTTGGCATATTTAAAAAGCTTCTTTTCAAGTTCGAGAACAACCTAGAGAGAGAGAGAGAGAGAGAGAGAGAGAGAGAGAGAGAGAGAGAGAGAGAGAGAGAGAGAGAGAGAGAGAGAGAGAGAGAGAGAGAGAGAGAGAGAGAGAGGCAGTGCCTCTTATTAATTGCTATGCAAAGCGAAGCACATGTTGGAACTGATGAACATTCAATTAATGGACATTGAATGAATGGTTATTGAATTAATTAATGTAGCAGTAATGAACTGCGCTGTGCTGCAGTGGTGATCAGAGCCTATTCACATCTGAGATTAAATACATTATTACATTATTTATCAGGGCAGATCAGGTAAAGGTCTCTCGGCGCTAAAGGGGTGATTTCACTTTGTTTTTTTTGCCATTGGTGACAAAATGTAATAATGTCCTAATCTTATTAATGTCAATGACATCAACACATTTTATACATAAATGATCATATTATATTATCTATATATCTATCTATCTATCTATCTATCTATCTATATATAAATAATTGTATTACCTATAAACCTGGATCATTGAATAATCCAAGTTTAATGTAAACAACAATGTTTCGTGAATAATCTAATCAGTATTATTATATGAGCTTTCATTTTTACGTCTTTGTGACGCAAGATGAGGTATGTGAAAGCGTCCATCAGCTGTCATCTGACGGACAGCTTCACGGTGTCCCAGGGTGCATCTGGTTACGTGACGATGGTAATAAGGTGAGGTAATGAAAACGAGCCGCCGCCAGCGCTCCGACGCGTCGCGTTACGGCGATGTTAACGTTAACGTACCTTCCGGTCGTTGTCGCTTTCTCGGAATATTAGCTTGTCGACTTCATTGGTGTCAGCGGCCTGGACCGTCTGCATAGTGGCAGTGGAGCAGAGGCTCTGGGGGGGGAGGGAGGGGAGAGAGAGAGAGAGAGAGGGAGGGAGAGAGAGGGAGGGAGAGAGGGAGAGAGATTACATTATTTTCATTCAGTCAAAAATAGTGTGGAGGGAGGAAAATATATCCAAAACCTTTTTTTGTTCATCACCATCAATGAAACAAACAGGGGGGCGGGTTGGGTTAGATATAAATAGTTGTACGTACAAACACACACACACACACACACGGTGTGCATTGTGAGGACCGAGGCGCAGCGCATTACCGCCGGCGATTCTTTAGTTTGTGTAACACCAGGCACTACTTCAGGAAGCATCTGAATGTTTTTTTAAAGAACCGGCACCACAAAGTACCACCTCACCGCGCCCCACTACCCCTTCTTCTTTATCCCAGTCTATGTACTGACCCTACAGGCCGTGTGCATGGTTAAATTCCCCTTTGTAGACCCCTAACAATTAGTTAAACATTCGACCATCTGTGTTTGAGGACAGTTGAATGAGGTAATCCTTCAGCCACTGGTTCCCATACCGCCAGGCAGCGGCAGGGCCACCCGATTGAAATTCAAAGCACAGACCAGATAATCGGGTCAAGCCAATATGGCGGGCAGTGGGGGGGGGGATAAAAGGGTCGCTTTTAGGGCTAAAATGTCACAAATTAGCCCTGCACTCCCCCCACACACACACACACACAAACCCACCAATACAAAGACAAATAAAACGCATAACAGGACAAACACCATACTCTAGACTAGAGCAGAGGAACCGTCCGAGTCTCTCTCTCTCTCTCTCTCTCACTCTCTCTCAAAAGCAACTTTCTAAAGCCCTAACAAATCGCTCCATCTTCCAGTCATTTAGGCCTTCCAAATGCAGGGTCAATATGGCCCCCTGGCAGCCAAATGCTAATGCGCTTAAGTGTGCTTAAGCAGCTTTGTGCAGCGAATGGGCCCGGAGAGGGGCTTCTGGAGACCAGCACGGCACCCCTACTCCGCTGGCAAGGAGTCCTGCTCTGTCCTGCTCATCAAACCACAATCTCCCAATCTAGCCATTTGTTTATTATCGAATGCATTTATCATAATTATTCAATGCAGAGTTTTGAAGTCTTCCTGATCAACGGCTCTGCGGTAATTCAGAGTTCGCGGCAGTAACATTTGTGCTATTCTAAATAATTGATGGATAAAACTATTTCGCACTCGAGCCATTTCATGGTCTGAATTGTGGTCTGAATTGTCATCATCGATTTTTTTTTTTATGTGCTCATTGTGTGCATCAAACGTCTGAACGTTCATTTGATCTTACAAACACAGCTTGCGGCATGACGTCTGGCCCTGCGACCGTGTGTCCCTGCAAGGGTGAGCGCGGCCTTGCGGCGGCGTGGCGACCGGTAGAGTGTGCGTGTGATGGATTGAGTGATTGATCCGTGTTCATTGACTTTGACTGATCAGCGTGTCTTACACACGCCTGGTCTGCTGATTGCGCGCCATTGATCACATCTCTCCTTTCTGTCACTCAGGAAGACAACTTCGGCCCCCTTCGGCCCCCTCCGAAGAAAGGGGCTTCAAACTGCGGTTCAACCCGGAAGGCTCTCCTGACTAATTTGAGCCAATACAGAGAGAAAAAAGAGACAGTGAGAGAGAGAGAGAGAGAGACACACTGGGAGAGAGAGAGACAAACTGAGATAGAAAGATGGACAGAGAGACAGAGCGAGATCGGAAGAGCGAGTGGGAAACAAAGACAGAGAGACAAAGACAAAAAGAGAGAGAGCAGGAGAGCGAGAGAGAAAGACAGAGAACGACACGTTAGCAGCCTCATCGTTGTACTTAAAGTGCCAATCTCCAAGACCCTCCAAGATTTTCATTTTTATCACCACTATCTATCGCCAAATGAGGTCACTCGATGATGATTGAGTCTATGGCCGACGATGGCAATGGCGTCTCTTGTATTTGCATTTCCATTCCTTGGAAAATCCCAAGCAGCGCCCAGTTTGTGGAAATGATGCAGAGCTACAGCGATAGAGTCCATCTTCAACTGACTTGTGTATTGCAGCTTTGTACGGGTTTCTTTTCACCGTAGATGCCGCCAAAGAGAACAAAGCGGAGATATTCGAGATTGCGACTTTAAAGCACATGTACCACTTCCAAAAAAGCCCAGGTTGAAGGCATTGATTGAATTGAATTAAAATGACATAAAAAACACAAAATCCTGAAACACACAAACTTAAAGAGAGTCGCACGGCAGGGTTGTTGACCACAACTTTAACGGCGCTCTCGGGCTGTGATCACAGCATCATGCCATGTGATAATGAGCGCTGTGGCCGATGGGCGAGCCAAGATTGATTTGAGGATTAAAACGGGAAGAGGCCCATCAAAGTGCCTGCACATTACTTTTAAAACATGCCGCCATTGACCGTGCTGAATTAAATTAGCATAATTAGTTTGACTCTAATTGCCTCCTCATTGGAAACATGTGAATCGGGAGGGAGGAAGGGAGGGAAGGAAAGGGGGAGTTGGGGGGGGGGGGGGGGGGGGGAATAAAGTAGGACTCAAACAGACATGAAACAGAGGTAGTTGGGACAGGGTGGAGACCAATAAGGCCAAGATACAGTAAGGGTCTTAGAAGTAGATAATGGCTACTGAACAAAGTGACTTGGTAATAGAGCTTTGGACCAAAGGTCAAGACAGACTGTTTGCAGAGGGAGGTGTGTGTGTGTGTGTGTGTGTGTGTGTGTGTGTGTGTGTGTGTGTGTGTGTGTGTGTGTGTGTGTGTGTGTGGTGAGGGGCCGCCGTGGAAGGCGCAGGCTTTGCGCTTCAATGGAAGATAATCTCATGACTGTCGAAGGAGGAAGCGGCTGTTTAAAAGAGCTCTCTATTCCAGCTGCTCCCTTAGAACAGAGGTTAAACCAATCTGTCCCACTTCAAAGAGCAAAGATTCAAACTCACACACACACACACACACACACACACACACACAACACAACAGCCAGACCTTCTGTCACTGGGCCTGCCTGGTAAACAGATGGAGATGGAGGGCCCAAATAGGGCCAACATAAGGGGCCTGTATGAAACTTAAACTGCGGCCCTTTGCACAACAGAGAGAGAGGAGTTAATACATTGCATGGGATGACTGGCTCATTTCAAAACGGGGGTTAGTTAGGGCTTCATTCAGCTTGGTCGTCAGTCAGTGCAAACTTTCAAACAGGTGGTTGTTATTTCCAAGCCTGCTTATCCTGTAAATAATATATACTATACCCCATATAATAGTGTACTGCTAATTTTACATAAACCTTAGACCATGCAGTCATTTTTGCAAGGACAACAATATACAGTATCAGGCTCTCCCCTACAGAGAGAGACACGGATGAGGATTTCCCTGGAAAGGACTGGGGGGGACGGGCGTGGCCCGTTGCCATCCAGGTACTGGCCAAATAAATGAGTCATCCCTCCTCCCCGGGGATGGATATCAGCTTTGCATCCCTCCAGGCCGGGTCGGCCTGCTCCCTGCCCAAGCCCACTACTCAGCATGCTGACGTCCAGCCCAATATAATAACCAAGAGGGCATGTAAAACATGCAGGTTAATACCTATTGGGCCGAAGGAGACATACGAGCTGAGAACAAGGTTGGACAAAGACACAGTGGAGGAGAGGGAATGCCGCACTGCTCAGTATGACTTGTTTCTGGTGGTGCAACCTGGGGATTAATTCTGGGAGCAACAGGGGAGGTGAAGGGACGTGGAGCTCCACACAATGACGACTCCCATTGAACAATTGCGGATACAACTTGGGCAAATTGACACTAGACAAATCCATTCCACTGATCACAAAATGAAGTCATACATTTCCAAATGTACAACGGCAAGAGCCATTCTTTAAAGCGTGATTCTGACTTCATATGACGCATGAAACTAGAGTCTTCCACTTGTGCCGGGGCTTCTTGAAACGGTCCGGTTTACGACAGCCCCCTCAGAACACGGGCGTCCGTAAGCTAAAGTTGGCCTACGTGTGACCCGTCCTCTAAAGCTCTTCCTCGTGGGTCAACCTACTGACCAACTGCTCCCTCAGCTCCATACAGGGGGGGGGGGGGGGCCAACGCACTCGGACACACCCAGCACACCCTCCCGTCCCTTCCCATGAACCCCGTGAGTACTGTGCGTGCCTGTTGTCGGGTGATGTGACGAGGAGGAGGCGGTGGTGACGGGGTTTGGTGGTGGTGGTGGTGGTGGTGGTGGTGTTCGTGGTAGGGGGTCCACCTCCCCGACTCAGCCCGGAGAGGTAAAAGAGGGCGTGCGGGGTTGGGACGATAATGGCCCCTATTTATCTCGTGCATAAGAAACATCTGGGAAACTTCTCCCAATACAATAAGGTGCATTGAGTGCTGCCATTCCTGCTACCTATAGGACCCCCGCCCCAAAAAAGTATTTGTGCCCCCAAATAGATAATGGACAGGCCACAAATCATCCGGGACAACAGGGCCGTGGGGTGTGAGTGTGTCTGTGTGAGAGGCAGCCAGAGTGAATGTATATTTTGTGTGTGTGTGTGTGTGTGTGTGTGTGTGTTCTCCCCCCTTGGTATTTAGCCTCTTTGCAGGCCATTCTACAGGGATCCATGCGGACAAATTGCCCTGCATGGTCGTCTTTGAGAGGCGGTGCAGCGCGCAGAGCTGAAACACAAGGGAACAGGCCCATAAAAATTCATCACTTTGACCCCCGCGACCTGCCGCTACTGGGGGGTACACACACACACACACACACACACACACACACACACACACACACACACACACACACACACACACACACACACACACACACACACACACACACACACACACACACAGAAGCAAGTAGCCCTCCATTCAACAACCCACACAGATATATGCACATGCATAGACACATAGGCTCATTCGAAACACCACCACACACATACAATTGTCCTCAAAAAGATTTTGATTACTCCTCCCCAGCGGCAATACAATAACACACACACACACACACACAATGTTTATTCAAAGATTTGATCCAGAACTTTGTCGGCGTTGAAGTGAAATGGAGTGAAAAAAAAAAGAAAAACCTGCTGATCTCCATCTTTCCGTGCACGCACACACACACACACACCAAGACACACACTTGCAGACACAATGTCCATGGAAAGACTCAACTCGAACAGGAAAAAGGCCACCAGATGCTTCATTGTGTGTGTGTGTGTGTGTGTGTGTGTTGTGTGTGTGTGTGTGTGTGTGTGTGTGTGTGTGTGTGTGTGTGTGTGTGTGTGTGTGTGTGTAAAGTAGTGGTAGTAAAAGGAGGGTGGGCTGCCAGGCTAGGCGCATTAAGGCCCCAAGAGATGGGGGACATTGTCCTGGAACATTACTGCCACCTGTACAAAGAGAGCCCATGACAGATCTCATCAGAGTCAACCCTCCCCTGCCAATTTAAATCACCAAAAAGAAGAATAAAACACAAAAAAAGCACACCGAGAAACCAGTGGCGGCAGATGCCGGCATGGCTGTTTAACGTAGCGGCTTCTCTTAACTCCTCAATAAGAGCCATACAATCAGCCCGCTCCATGGCCCCCTTAATGTGGCATTCATTTGAATGTTATTAGTGAGTGCTTGTTGTGCTCCTGAAAGGCAGGCCTTTTGGGGGCGAGCGATGGGACGCAATCGCAGCGGCCACTGGCGTGTTTCTCACATCACGGCTTAGGGGGTGGTGGCGGTGGCGGGGGGGGAACATTCATCCTCTTAATGGGAACACAAACCTGAATCTAACCAGCAAGCAATGATTATTTAACATTAAAAACTGCCAATGGGACAGCTATTGATAGGGTACAAACACTTACTAAGCACTTAAAAAGCATTAAGTCCCTTTTTAATTTAGTTATTCCACTATAGCGCTCGCCGGGGAAAATCAATAGGGAGGCAACAGCCGGCGAGGGTTAGGAAATATGCAGTTGCCGAGTCAATTAGAGGACATCAAGGAACCGATTGGTGATTGGTGTTTAGCACTGGTGGTCCAATAAAATACGCAGCACCGGTGGGATTCATTACCTCGCTGTTCGATTGAGGCCCAGACCAAACAAATTAATGAAGCTCTAATTCTACGCCTGCTTAGGGAGGCAGAAGCGCGCTGTAGCACTTTGAAGGCACACTGCTCTGCAATTATCTTGATATACTTTGGAAATAAAAACATCCCACAAAACACGAACAAGTGGGCTAAAAACAAAACACTAAAAATGACCTCCAATCCTGATCCGAAACCGTGGACGTTTCCAGCAAATAAAAAACGTTTCCCACTATTTTTCTTTTTTTAAATTTAGCAACCGAATTGTTAGCGCCACAGTGTCCTGGGAGCCTGGCCCGGGGCAGGAAGGTGACCAAATACGGACCTGCCCTGTTCCTTCCAAGCCCAGGAAGAGAGGGGGGAGGTATGGAGGGAGGGGGGAGCCACAAAACCCCTCAGCAAACACAAAGCAACACTGATTCATCCGGAGCACCATCTTTTAATTTGTTTGCACCATTTCATCTAAACGATGTGCTGGTCCACCTCACTGGGTTAAAGGGGAGGGGGGGGGGGGTAGAGACAGACAGACAGAGGCAGAGTGGGAGGGAGTGTAATTCAGTAAAAGGGGGGAAAGGGGGCTGGAAATAGGAAGGTGTTTGCGGGGAGGCAGTGGCGGGGTGGGGGTGGTTTTGGTGGGTCTTGACACCCCCACCGCAGGGCGCTAGGCAACCATCCGGTGGGTGGGCTTTGTGGGGGACATTTTACCAATTTTTCATGCCCATCCCTCTTGTTGTGACCCCGGTGCGGGGCCCTTTATGCCCCTGACAGCTCCGCGCAGGAAAACATGCTGCCGCTCTGATAGCATGAAATCGGGGAACAAAGACCCCCGGGGAGAGGAGAAGGGGCCCGCCGAGGCGCGCCGTGCTCCGGACCCGCCTGGCGCGGGACACAAACAGATGTTAGGACGGCCCCGGCGCTCACCACAGCCCCCCCCCCCCCCCCCCCCCCCAACAGAGGAGGAGGAGGAGGGGGAGGCCCTTGTCAGGGGTTGGGGGGGGGGGGCCTGGGGCCCCGCAGCAGCTTTGTTTCAGGGCTCCTCTAAGACAAAAAAAAGAGGAGCCACTCCTGCTGAAAGGGCCCCCCCTCTAGCAATATGGCCGCCGTAGATAAATCATGGGTGTGTGTGTGTGTGTGTGTGTGTGTGTGTGTGTGTGTGTGTGTGTGTGTGTGTGTGTGTGTGTGTGTGTGTGTGTGGGGGGGCTAGGGGTGGTGCAATGAATTCTCAATGTGCCACTTAATAGGGCCCCCTCTAAAATATGATGGGATTTTTTTTTTTTGGGGGGGGGGGGGGGGGGGGGGGGGGGGAACGAAGGCTTGAACGAAGGCTTGAATGAAGCCCAGAGACTCTTAATGTGTGAAGGCAGAGTTGTTTAAGAGCTGGCGGTGCCAACGTGGGCCTTTTTACGGCGGCGTTACAACGGCCCATTGTGCTGAAGGACATCCCTCTGTAACCCCGCGGCGCCGCGGCGCGTCCACGCAGCCAGGGCCACTTAAATCATCACCTCACCGCCGCCGCAAAATGAGCTGTAAACTACCACGCCGCATTACTGCCCGCTTCTTTCTCTTTTTTTTTTTTTGGGTCTCTTATTTCCATCCTTCATGAATCAACTCCTCCGACGGAGCGACGACCTATTTGCGTCCTTTGCTTTTGATTCCGAACGGAAATAATGTGACGGAATTTCAATATGTTGTTTTGCGGCACGGGGGGGGACTTGCGGGGCAACTGTTGCCAAGGACATGGACACACCCGTGTGTTGGGGGTGATGAAAGTGGTGTGCGTGTGTGTGAGTGCGTGTGCGTGTGCGTGCATAACCCTTATGTAACCACCATGGACCACCCATGCCCCCCACCCTCACTTCAATTCCCCCCCCCAAGTAAGGGAAAATCATAAACGGTTATTGTGCTCCCCCATGGACAGGGGACTGTATTAGCCCAGTTGGGACTGACCTCATACGAAGCAAGGCCCTCAGTGCCAGTCACAAAGAGACGCCTATCCTGCACGGTGGGCGCCTCCGTTCTTCTGCACTACATCAACGTGAAGAAACCACGGTTATCATTACTCGACTTCCTCGCTGCCGTTTCTCTTCTCCTCATGGCCGTTATGAGTTGCGTTTTTACACGGGCTCTCCGCTCCACTCTGACTCAGAGGACGGGGGGGGGGGGGGGGGAAAGCATCAATTGAGAAAATTGCGAGAGACAAACAAATGTTATTGACTTGGAGCCAGAGTCGATCATTCATCATTTATAGGAAAAATTGAGTGGCTTCCAAAAAAGAAAAACCACTGACCCAAAGATTTAATATCACTCTGAATTTGAGTGTGGGATGCCAGACTGATCGGATTATGATTACAAATGAGATCCCACATTACATTATTAAGATGGGAATAATGCCGATGACTACAGGACTACAAGACAAATACACAAGTTGCTTGTTGTGATTTCAAAAAAAAATGTCGGGTAGTCAAAATGCTTGTGCACACGAATACACAGACACCTGCTCACGGTGCCTTGAGGCGTAGCCTTCGTGCGGCCGCTTCATTCACAGCAGCTTCAGCTTGTGAGGAAGAGAATGAGAGAGGTAGCGGATGGGTTTAACATAGAGGTAGAGGAATGCTCCCGTCCTCCAGGCAACTTCTTGAGCCCTAGCCAGGACCTAGTGGACGCTGGCGGTTGGGGTGCATCACATTCAATTACTCACTACAGTGCGGGTGTTGACTACTAAACCCTAGAGTCCCAGATGGGCGCCGGACTCCTCCACACGTCCCCTGGACCTCTGCATCATCTGAGCGCTAAACACATCAGCTCTATAGCTCAGTCAGAGGGAAAAGTGCGTCAAGTGTGGGTCAGGGAGCAAGAACTCTGTGCCCCCCCCTCTGCTAGGCGCCGTCTTGTGCCAGGCTCTGAGGTCATCGTCAGAGCCTGGTTTGGACGGGTCACGCCATGCTACCGCTGGCATGGCGTGTCCAGCTGCCACCCCGCCCGCCCCACCACCCCCCTGCCCCGTCCCGCTGACAATAGCGATGGCGAGGGTGGCCGGGCTCAAACGGCCTGTTGTTAATGGAGACATGGCTTGTTCCTCGTTTGGTCAGGGCTTTAATTATACGGGCAGCGCTCCGATCAAAGCCGCGCGGCGTGTGTTTACGCCCCTCATTGGTGCGCTGTCTCTCTTGCTCTCTCTCTCACTCACTCTCTCTCTCTCTCTCTCTCTCTCTCTCTCTCGCTCTCCCTCTCTCTGTATCTCTCCCCTTTTCCATCTCTCTCACTTCATTAGCATACAGAGCAAACAGAGAGAGGGAGAGAACAGGCGCTGTTGTCCGGAGGGAATAGTCTCCCCTCTATATCGAGATGGGTTATCTCTGGTATAATGGGGCCTCATTGTGATAGATTGGCCTCCCTAAGTGAGATAATATGCCTTTATTGTATTGTCGGGAAACATCTCTGTCAGGGACTCTCTGGGGTAGCAGGCGATACACTGGCCCAGGGCAAACAGCGGCACGGCCAGAGTCCATCCGTGACTCCATATATATGTGTTAATCACAGGCAAAGCCCACTGCGATTCAAATGCACAGCCGTGACTTGAATGTGCCCTGTTTGTGGAAAGGTTGACATTTTTAAATGAATGGCGTCTCGATGGGGCCCTACCATTTAAATGTTTCATTTCTATAGGAATTTTTAAACTGTTGATCAAGGTGTAGGGGTGTAGGGGGGTGTGTGTGTGTGTGTGCGTGTGCGTGTGTGTGTGTGTGCGCGTGTGTGCGTGTGTGTGTGCATCCACCAGGATGCTGGAAGCCAAACAAGGTCATCCTCCCAAACGTGGCGGGTCCCTCGGAACAGGGGCCCAATCAGTGCTAGCCCACTGGTTAATAGATGGATGGGCCCCAAAATTAATTAGCCTGACTAATGTAGTGTACACTTAATTACACCGCCGCCTTTTGATTTATAGCTGCACACATGCTATTCAAAGTCAGGATAAAAATGGAAAATTATTTCCCCCGCCCCCCCCATCCCCGTTACTGTGGGAAATGGTTTGCCTGCCATTGGCTTGGAAAGGACACACCAGCCACTGCTAATCTTCTTGGTATATTGTCGTAAACGCAGCAAAGACATTCCAGAACTATTTTAGATATTTATGTCCTGCCAAAATTACAGATTTTTTTGCGGATGAAATTCAAATTATATTAGACAGCCAATGTATCACAGGAATTTAGTGTCTTTATAAATAAGACCTTTCAACCTGCAGGATCTCAACTGCACTGCAGATGTATGTATCGGGCTGTGCATCATTCATTCACACAAACGTTCTGGGACAAAGAAACATGGTACATGTACACTCAAACCGTATAGCACATCACACATAAGCTAAACATATAAAATCCCCATACACGCACATAGAATATACTGGTGCAATATACTGGTGCACGTACAGCGTCCTCCACACCAGGGAAAGCCACCCTTTAACGCAGGAGGACTCCATACCGCATGGACGGAGAGAAGGGGGAGAGCGACGACTGCGCCGCCGTACACTCTATTCCTACTGGCATGGGGCGTGTGCTACGAGCCCGTGTGAAAAATGAAATATCTATCACTCTGCCTTGTCATTACTGAGCGCTTTACAGCGTTCATTAGGAGTGGGGCTAGTCCCGGGCCCCACCTTTAATTTCATGCTGCTCAAGCAAGAGAAAGGACAGGGGACAAAGGGGGTAAGATTGATGCCTGGCCCCCGTCCCAGCCACCCACCCGCCCGCCCGCCTCTCCCTCTCCCTCTCTCCGCCTCGGCTCACAGATAGGGGGCGCTGCTCTAGGAGCACGGGCCCGGGACGAGAGCCCTCTGTGTGCCGGCCGGAGCAGCGAGGGGCCAGCGGGCTTAATGAAAGCCCCGGATGGGCTCCAATTAAAAGAGCCCGGCGTCGTGTCAAGGGGACAGTAGATCAAGTCAGCAATTAACCCTCCCGCCGGCCCCCATCAATCCTTAAATTGGAGCCGGCCGGCCCCGGCGCCGCACAATCTCTGCAGATATTAAATTTACATTCTATTACGTTTAATTAGGAGGGATTTTAAATATACTAAGAGTCCAGGCACGGCGCCCCGGGCCTGTCAGCCGCGCCGCTGATTCACGACCACCTGCGACCTCCGGGGGGAAGGCGGGCACGCATGCGCACGCCCACACACACACACACACACACCATGTACCATGCACAATCTCGCACAGACACACACACACTTCCCAACAGCCCAGAGTCTTCCACCTGCCTCAGACACACGTCGACGCGTAGGTGGGTTGGTGGTGCGGTGTCCTATTTTTTGATATAATGAATAAATACTAATACGATTTTATGGAAATACAATCTTGTAAATGTGGCTTCTTGCGTGGGAGCCCTGATTAAAAAGCAGCGGGTTCAAACTCCTACAGGAACAGGTTTATTGACCACAACAAAAAAATACAACTTTACATGACAGTTGGCTTGCTGTTTTCTTGGCCCGTTTGTGAGTGGGGTCGCGTCCTCAATCAAGTAAAAGGCCCCCGGACACTCAATGGCTGAATGCAAATAAATAGTGCTAATCATGTAACACACGTCCCTGACTGTATGGGTCCGACCTACAAAAAAAGTGATAGTCACCCTTTTGTTGTATTATCATTGATAGAAAAAAACAAAAACAAAAAAAAGTATTCATCCCTCAAGATCAAGGGATCAAAATCAAGGACACAATGCTCAGGAAAACCCCTGGATGGGTGGCCACCCCGTCTCAAAAGGTGTCTCCGTTTTCACACAGTTTCCCCCCCCGGACCATTGCTCCTTGGTTGACTACACCGCCTCCCACGCCCACCTTCTTCGGTCCCCTCCCCGTCCCAAGCATGAGCAGATTCTAGTCTGGGACCAGACACACCTGCCTCCCTCTCTGGCTGCCGGCCGCACCTCTCGGGGGGGCCGTGGGGGGCCCGGCCCCAGACAGAGCCTGTGAACCCCTGGGAAGACGAAGAGAGGGGAGCGGGGCATTTTTTTTTCGGCGGGGACCGGACCACCTCTAGGCAGCTCAGCCCAGGCATTAGTCTCCACGTGGCTGTGTCCTTTGTCCGGCAGTCAAAGGGCCGCTGAATGGGGGTCAATTGAAGCCAACTCCCTCTGTCGGTCACAATTAATGGGGTAGCCCTGGGCAGGAAGGAGGGTGGGATGGAAAGGGGGGTGGTGGTGGTGGGAGGGTGTGAGTCCTTTGGTTACTGATCCTGACGCGCAACCATCCCAGGAATTTGCCACCTGTATCCAACCTCATGGGGACAATAATCCCCCCCCTCCACCGCCCTATCCCATCCCCTCCACCCCCAATACTAGCCCCGCCCGCCTTTCCATCCCCAGCCCACCTCCCTCTAGTGTGCGTGTGCAGGTCAGTGCTCGGCGCCTGGACGTCCATTGAGGGCCTGGCGGCCCAGACGTCAGGGCAGGGTGGGTGAGATGTGAGCCTGCTCCTTGCCGACTGCTCACCCACAACGGCCGGGACGGGAACAAGGGGGGGGGGGGGGGGGTGGCGTGGTGCTACAATAGATGTGTGTGCAGCTGCAGATATAGGGACTCACAAAAGGGCTGAAGAAATGTCCAACCGGAGAAAAAAAAAAGGGGGGAATAAATGGAACCGACACACTGACGTGAAACAGCGCTCAATATATGCTTATCAAGCCATGTGCAAAAAGTAATAATGAAATCGACTGGAGAGAAAAATGTGAAAATGAAAAGATGAAGAGAGAGGGAGAGGAGGAAAACAAACGCGAGGGAGAGCAAGTGAGAATGAGATGCTTGTGCTCTCTCCCTCCATCGCTCTCCCTCCCTCCCTCTCTCTCTTTCCCCCTATCTCTCTCTCCCCCTATCTCTCCCTTTCGCTCTCCCTCTCGCTCTGTGTGTCTGAATCAATCTTCAGATAAGCATGGGAGATCGATCCACCCCGGCCCTCCAGCTACAGCTAAGCACTTCGGTGGACGTGCACTAATTGTCCTGCTGACATTAATTGTCATTAAAGGGTTTAAAACCGCTCGCTGGTCCGTGGGGTTAGCGTCACGGTTACAAGCCCATTTGTTTGTTGCCGCCATCACTGCTTTTTTAGCACCGCTATAACAGACATGGGGGGGGGGGGGGGTAGATGGAAACATTTGTGGCATCTTATATAAGTAATGCTTGATGAAGAAGCTACTTTCTTTTAAGTGGTCTGTGCGTGCGTGCGTGTGTGCATGCGTGCGTGTGTGTGTGAGAATCAGTTGTGTATTGCTTCATAGCCCATGGCTCTAACTTCCTGGGGTTTGCTTTAGTCTAAAGAGCCCCCCTACGTTGCAGCCACACCCCTCAGGGAAAATCAATCAGATACATGTGGCTGAACAAATTGGTCCCTGTGAGTGAGTGTGCCTGTGTGTGTGTGTGTGTCTGTGTGTGTGTGTGGGTGTGTGCCTGTATGTGTGTGTGCCTGTGTGTGTGTGTGTGGCCAAGGTGCATAAGAAAGGAGCGGGGGGGGGGGGGGGGTTGGGGGTTGAGGGAGAGGGGGAGAGACGGACACACACTGATGCAGGCCTTACACATCCCTGGAAGAAGGGGTCACGACCCCTGGCTCCACTCAAACAACATTTCAGAGTGGCCAGGACAAGCTGAGGGTGAGTGCTTACCTAGCCTGGTGTGATAAGGAGGTGTGTGTGTGTGTGTGTGGGGGGGGGTGTAGGGGAGAAAGTCATCTAGATTACTCATTGCCATTGAGCAAGGAAAAGACTACAAGAGCATCCCGAGGCACTCGATTGGCTGCTTTTTGTCCTTTGCAGCCCATGGGTCCTCTGCCAATGTGTACTTACAGGGGAGGGGGGAGGGGGGGGGGGTAGTTAAAGTGCCCAGGACACAAAATTACATGACTTACTATTTGTACCCACAGTTACTGAAATATGCCCTCGGAGCGTTTCCAACATGATATTTCTTTAACGCCGTCATAAAACATCGTGATGGCGTAATATATAACGGCACATCATCAATGGATAGCACCGCTGACAGAGAGCCAAACTTTTAGTGGGTGTTTTTCTGTATTCTGCCCGGGCCGCTCCTCAATGGCCTCAGTGTTTGTGCCATCTGCTGCCTCCGCGGCTCAACGGGTGGCGAGGGATCGACGCGCTGGAACACTCTCCCGCACCAACGTCTTTATCTTTCACATGATCCCCGTTTTTTTTTTGTTTTTTTCCTTTTTTTAATGCAACCTAATTACGGCACCGGAATCTAATGTACCACATCAACTTTGTGTGGGCCCTTGAATTGATCCGCTGTGCGCAGCCGAGGGAAGCCGCATTGAGTGGAAACATGTGCCGAGCCCTCACAGCGGCTTGGACACGGAACACACGGACACCCTTGCGTGCCCACAGCGGGACACTTGAGATATGTCCTCCAGAAAAAAAAAAACACAACTCCCCACGGCCGCAGCGCATCATGCTCCTTCAGTCACTTGAGCAAAAGAGCCCGCTGCATTGAAAAAAACTAAATAAAACCCCTTCCCCGACTCTTTCCTTTTCAACAGGCCACTGGTTGAATGCAACAATGCCCACACCTTGATCAGGCCCACTGACTCCAAACCTATTGTTGTTGTGAGAGCCAGCCAGCGATTGCCCCACAAGTGGTTTTCTTCCCCCAGAGGAGGCTTATCGTTAGGCACCACTGTCTGCGGTGGGGCCTTTTATGACTTGTTATTCCACTGAACCACCACCACCACCACTCACCCTCCCCTCATCTCCTCATTAAGAATGCTGAATGACTGCAATACCCCGGCCCTCGCTGGCCTCATTTGCACCAAGAGAAGGGAAGGAGGAGGCAGGAGGAGGAGGAGGAGATGGGAGAGCAAAAGAGGGAGAGAGGAAGGGAGAGAGAAAGAGTGGTGAATAGCGCCATAACATAACAATGCACTTGGAGGCTAGGTTGGCAAACACAGCTGGGCCAGCCCCACTGGAGTGGATAATGAGCCATAATTCTGAGGGGACCCTGAACTAGTAAACCCACTTTTACTGTGCCGTTTCCAACCTGAGTGCATACCCTCACATCAACGACCCACAAATAAAAATATCGATATGGCAATGCACAGTGTGCACTGGCTTTGTGGAGACTTTTGTCAATGGCATCATAAGGCATTTGACAGTTATACCTTCCTCGTGTACTGAAATAAACATAGTTAATGTATTGTATGTATGTATACAGACATCTCTCTCTCTCACACACACACACACACACACACACACACACACACACACACACACACACTCCTAAGTGCTTACCTCAATAACCTCCTTGGTGTCCAACCGAAAGTTGAAGTCCCCAAAGACAAAATACGGCAACTTTTCGAACCGTTGGTCTGTGATCCTGCAAAAAAAGGATACCATTATTAGAATGATTTAAAATAAAATGACAGTGTGCAGGGTAGGAGGGTGGGGAATTCATGAGAATATAAACAATCACAATTGACTCTCCAGGAGACTGTTAAAACCAATCAGAGCTACATTTGTCTTGCCTCAGGGCATCTAGTTTGGAGGACCACAGCACCACCTGCTGGTCTAGACACTGTGGGTGGAGGCAAGCTTCTCAGCTTGGCTATGAGCGGAACAACAGGACATGTGTTTTACTCCTAATTGAATATCAACATAATACTTTTTTGAGTGGTGATCTGGATTTTTTTTAATACCATTTATACTTGAGTCTTAAATATGGTATATCAATCAGGTACTTCTATAGCATACAGAAATTGATATAGAGAATACAAAAGTGGGTGCAAGATCTATAGATGTGCCAGCTGTTCTGCATTTTAGAGTTACAGCACAGGCAGCTGGTCTAAGCATGTTTAAAAACCTTGCTTAAATTCAATTCAATTTTAACTGGATAATATCCACAAATTCCTCTACACATAAAAAAAGTCAAATCCAAAAATGATCCCTTTAATTCATATCATGATTCACAGAAAATGATGGATGGAATCCAGGAAAATATCAAAAAGCAGAAATTGCTGAGTGGATTAAACTAAAAAGGGATTTGACCGGATTCCCAAAATAAGGAGATGCAAGCCATCCTTCAGGACCATCACCTGACTCCTCAACCAGCTGCATCTCTAAAGCCCTGCATGTGGAGATGAGAAGGAGAACTTAATGTAGTACAAACCCTCGGAGACCCAGCCTTTTCAAACCAAAGTACACGGGACATTAATAAGCCAGTGTCCAGCTGCACCTGAGCTCCAATGACCCCACCTCAACCCTGCAATACTGGCGTGTCTTCAAGCGCTTCATCTTAGTCTTATATTTCTCGCTTGTCCAATGTTTTTTTAATGTAGCACTTGGATAATGGTATTTTTTATTCAGAGCGCTCAGAGTTGGGTCGAGCTGGTGGGAGGATTCATGGAGTCCAGATCCTCTTTGTCATGGACTGCGTCCAGACCTTGGGCCTTGGTGAATCACTGCATCCCAGCGTGTTAGAAATACGGAAGGGGAGAAAGAAAAAAAAAACGCCACCTAAGCGACATATAATTAACTCTGATGCCTCATCACTGGCTTCAAAGTGGCTCCTCTACCGAGCCGCGGATAAGAAATTAAGGTGAGACAGTAGCACAGCCTCGGGGGTAATTAATAATTGGGGATGCCTGGCACGCCGACTCTGTTAATCGCAGGGATAAATCTGGCCATGGACTCTCCGGGCCCAGATAACAATATATTTATGGGGCCGTAAAGAGAGGAGTCATCCTCTCCCCCCTTTCTCTCCCCCTGGTAGGTCCCTTCTTTTCCAGCCAGTTGTCGTAAAACATAGCCCCTGTGTGTGTGTGTGTGTGTGTGTGTGTGTGTGTGTGTGTGTGTGTGTGTGTGTGTGTGTGCGTGTGTGTGCGTGTGTGCGTGCGTAGGTTGGGGGAGGAATGAGGGCGGAGCAGCATAGATGATTGAACTAAAAGGCTGAGAACATAGAGCAATTATATTAAATAGAAACTAGATCATGTTGTCATCCATTAGGTCCTCTGCAGAACGGGCCCTTGGCTGAACACCGCTGCATATGTATGGACACGCAAACAAGCCTGGGATTCAATTAAATAATAGGTCCCCCCGTGAAGCATGTCGGTTGGCTGTTTTGCAAGGGCGTACCTGGGGGTATTTACATGCGTGAGTGCCACTTCTCATGTCCCTTCGTATAACTGCAGAATAACTCATTTCCATTTACCGTCGCATTTCAAATAAGAGACGTCTTTTAAAGTGGATCCTCCCCACGGCACAGCGATTGAACAAATTAAAGTTGGAAACTTCCGCCCTTGGCTGACAAAATGATCACTCTTTAACAGACTGACTGCTTTCCCTCTGAGCGAATATCGGGCAATGAAAATCCAGTTCGGGCTCCCTTCCAAATTATTGCTTAAATATATTGCTTCTGAAAATGTACCTATTGAACATTTCCGAATAGCCTCGACAGGGGTAATAAATTGAGAGATACTTTCTTTTCCAAGGAAAAGTTAGGAAAAGTTTACCTAAAGTTAATGTGTGTGTGCGTATATTTTTAGTGTGTGTGTGTGTGTGCGTGTGCGTGTGCGTCCCGTCCATTGGCCCACTCATACACTGGGAGCCAATGGCGGTGGCGGCGGTGAGGTCATTAACGACCTTCCACGGCGGTGTTAAGAGAGTGAGCGCTCCATTCAGGCCAGGGTGGAGGCCAGTGGATCCCGTTGTCCCCCTGGAGGGGCCATAAACCCCCCCGGTCGTATAGGCACGTCAGTGCGGGGCGTCCGAGGCGTGGGAACTTATGTATTACTTCTCGCTAATGTGCTGTTAATTACTGCTCATTTGTTTCTTTTGCAGAGAGAATGAAAAAGGAATAGAGACGCTTGAGTGATTTCTTGAAAAAAAAAAAAAAAACGAAAGAAAGGAGAAGGCATCTTTTTCTTCCCTTGAGTAACGTGGTCAAGTGGGTCATCCCGGGCGGTGGGCGCAAAGGTAGGTAGTGTCACTGATGGCTCCAATACGGATGGCGGGTTTTTTGGAAAGGTCATTGGCTTCCCTGGGGAAGTGTCTCCATACTCCACGCGGAGCATTTAAGGACATAAAGACCAAACCAAAAAAGAAAAAATATCAGATTCTTTAAAAAAAAAAAAAAGAAAAGACAAATACGTTCTATTAAAATCATAACAAACATCCATGGGAAGTGAAGCAAAGTGTAACGCATGCCTCCTCTTTCCCCCCCCCCCCCCTTCTTTCCACGGGGCTCCTTCTCTTTTCCTCCCCCTCTCCGGCCCGGCCGGTGCACACAGCTTTATCTGCGCTATAACAGCCATGTCTAACAGCCGCGGCGGGGCTGTTTTGTCTGCCTGCCCAAGGTATCAGCGGTCAGGTCAGAAGGTAACGCTCTGTTTACACGACCCGCTTCCTAAAGCACTCGTGGTGACCCGGCCGTGTGAGAGCTGACTTTTGCTCGGCCTTTTGTGGCTTTTCTCTGGTGCTGGAGGGAGAGAGGGAGGGAGGGAGGGAGGGAGGGAGGGAGGGAGGGAGGCGAGAAAGGGAGCCGAAGAATCGCACACATTAGCTCCAGGGGCCCGGCCGTGAATAGGCTTGATGGTGGGGGGTCCGGAGCCGTGATAAAAAAAAACGAAGAGGGGGGGGGCCTGGTGTCTTCGTTGGGGGCCACCCCATTAGCGGCGTCATCACAGTTCATTCAGGCAAACTGTAACAGTGTCAATGACATTCTCCCACAAAGATGCACTCCTTTACACAGTCTATAAACATGCTTCAGCCCCCACTCCGACCTCCTCCTCCTCTCCCCGCACAATCCACTGTGCAGTAACACCCCCTGAAACGGGCCCTTTACAAGAGTGGTTCTCACTGCGGGATTGGAGGGACACACACACACACACACACACACACATACAGGGTTACACACGCACACACACACACAGAAAGACTGGGGTCAAACACTAATTTATAACAACTCTGCTCCCAGGGTTGTTACAGCCCAAGCACAAAAAGAAACTACCCGCAAAAAAAAGACTTATTTTCTTCCTTATTCCCTTTCCCTTGCTCAACGTGACACACCCACGCACGCTCACACGCATCGGAAATTCTTTCGGGAGCGCCTCCGGTTGTTGACACACGCGGCAATTTAGCCATCAACACGGACAATTGGGAAGAGGAAAGTTTTATCGATAACAAAACCAAAACACTTGAAATCGCAACCGTATCCCAAAAAGCCCGGGCCAATGTTAATCCCGCTTCGGAGCGTCAGGATTATGGCGGGTGATTGGCGGCCGGGCCCCGGCGTAACAGACAGTGATCACGGGATTAGCAGGAGGCTAATGGCGGGTCCCAGGAATCCCCGCCGGAGAGTGACAAGGTGACACACCATAACGAGTCAACATCGGCACGGCCCCGCGGTTTGACTGGCCGCACAATGCCGCCGCGACCGGAGCTAACCTATTGTGGGCGAATGTCGGGAATTCTGGGTGGGGAGGGGTGGGGGAGGGGGGGGCGGGTAAATGTTAACATTGGGAAGAATGTGCTGGGGTGACAACTGAGTGAATGGAGCCAGGGGTGGCCCCTGTCAGGACCTCTGACACGCCGCGGGACAGCCCCCACCCCCCCCCCCCCCCCCCTCTGCAAACCCACCCATCCTGGACAACGCCGCCCCGACTTACCTAACCACACCACCCTGGATGTTCTCGCACCCTGTCCCGGAGATGGGGAGACAGGGTTTAGGGGTGTAGGGGGGAGTGGCAGTGTGGTCGGGGTGTGGTATAGGGGTGGGTGGCTGGGTGTGGGGTTGCACTGGTGCGGTCACGGAGAGGTTAAGCCGACTAAAGCCAGTGGGCTGGGTGGTTAAAAGTGTCCAACAGGGGTGGAGGGAGTGCTGGACTTTACCGGGTGTCACTAAAGTGTCAAAAACTTTGTTTTTTTCTGGGGTTTTTTGCGTAGAGAGCTAACTGTAGCATTGTACCTTAATACCCACTAAAAAGGAATACAAGTCACTATCGGTGACTGTACACAGGGACGGTGCTCTGGACTTATGGTTCACAGGTAAACACAATTGATCCCTGCTAGAGTTCAGTTGAAAATGATTATTGGTGGTTCGGTCATTGATATTTTTTTATTGAATTTAAACTTCCTGGGAGGCGGTCCTCTTGTTTGTGTGCATTCCCATCTGTGTCTACTGTTAGTCTCACGTTTGCCATAAGCAGAGTGGGGTCTTATGTATGGGGGCAGGGCTAGGGGGAGCTCAGGGGTTTTTGGTTGGTGGGTTTCAGAAGGGGTGAAATAAACAGGTTTACTCTGGAGAGGGGGTGGGCCCTGGGGGGGGGTTGAGTGAGAGGGAGCAGGAGATAGATGGAGACAGTTACTAGGGAGGATTAACCCCACTTTCACACTAGACCTCTCAGGGTGAAGAGTCACGCACACACACACACACACACACACACACACACTATAAACACACACTATACTATAAATAAATTATGATAAAATAGTAAAAAATGGAGGAACAGATTTGTAAAATTGGCATGTATAAAATATAAATATATATATGAATAACGAATAAGTCAAATTAATTAATTAATGTAAACACACACACACACACACACACACACACACACACACACACACACACACACACACACACCACACACACACACACACACACACACACACACACACACACACACACACACACTTATTCCTCTCGTCTCCAATAAAATCCACCCCTGTTTGATTTTAAGAGCGGATCTTCCTCTGGTCATCCGGTGTGGTTATCTGCAGCAGGAACAGGTCTATAGGCTTTCCCCGCTTTTCCCTGCTCTTTCAGTCCGTTGTTCTGGGAAAAGCCCAAAGGGAAACATTTAGATGGGAGGCAGCTCCTTAAGAATGGCCTGACAGTTGACTGATGACCGTCCACGACATCACAAAGCCGGGCTGTGTGGCGGCCAGTGCGCCCCACTACCTCCCCATGGGAAACTAATTGCTCCCGATTGTTAAAGGCAACATTATTTTTCTGCCAATCATTGCCCCTCAATGGCCACGAAAATAAGCATGAAATGGCCCTTTCAGAGGACAAAACGGTTAAAATGTCCCCAATGTTGATCAAATTAACTTCAGCGGCGTGACAATGGACTATATTTGTGTGAAAATAATGGCGGCGCACAAAGGCGCCCTTTATGCACGGATTTCACAGTTGTAATGTAAAACTGTTCCCCCTGAACCCGACCAGCCACTTTGAATTGGGGGGGTGGGGGGAGTGGAAAGAGAAACAAACTTCCACACACAATAGTGGACTTGGGGGGGGGGGGGGGGGCGGAAGAAGAAGAAGGAAATGAAGGGGGAAACGCAGTTGATCACCCCACTATCGTTTCGCAGGGTTGGCCGGCAATTAAAGATTCCGTTTTTTAATTGTGTGATTCGCTCGTGTGTAACCCGTCCTCACCACAGTGCGGTGAGCGACCGGACGTTCTGCTGACCTGTCCTGTGAGCCAGACGAATGACGCCGGGAAGTTGCAGATACTTTGTAAGAATCACGACAACTTTACCTCTTCTTAATAATTCATCACACACACACACACACAACCATGTTATCAAACCCTGAGCAAAAGCAGCAGAAATTAAATGAATCACTACCGCTCTCTCTAAATGCCAAGCAAACGCTTAACATAATTACAAAACAATGAGAGCCCCCCCCCCCCCCCCCCCCCCCCCCGAAGGAAATAGAACAAAAACAAGTCAACAGGACTCAATACTGGCCTGCTCAATGCAGCCCTGAGCAGACTTCTAAAGAAGAGAGCTGCTATGGAAGGAAGGAGAGAGGGAGGGAGGGAGGAAGGCGAGAGGAAAGGAGAGAGGAAAGGAAGGAAGGAAGGACAGAGTGAGAGGGGCGGGAGGGAGAGGGAGAGGGATGGAAGGATGGAAGGAGAGAGGGAGGGAAGGGAAAAGGGAGAGAGGGAGGGAAGGGAGCAGGGAGGGGAGGGAGCGTTTCCTCCTTTGCTGCGGTGGAATGGAGGAGCAGAGCTTAGCACCAGCACGGACCGCTGATCCTGTTCAAGCCCGATTTTCGCCGGACCCGTTTCTTCTCAGCATTGTTCCTCCTGCAGCCACCCTCAAACCACTGCCCCCCTCCACCTCCACCTCCTCCAACAGCACTGCGGCGCTTTGGAGATAAAGACTGTGTCCATTTAGCCGTTTATTATATTTCGTAAAGGGCCACAGAGGAAAAAGCCTTATCAGATGTGTTCTCAATGGGCCCTAAGCTGGCCTATTAAGCCAGGGCCGCCGGCAGATAAGGAGCCAGGCTGAACCAGTCATCTGAGGTCCGGCGGTTACCCCCCCCCGTGTAGCGGGACAGGGCTGCTCACCCTCCCGCCCTAGCCTCCACTTCCTCCGTACTCTCCCCCTCAGAAGAAGTAGA
>NC_140277.1:11562156-11574656 GCF_964030765.1 Micromesistius poutassou
GGTAAGAAAAGAAAATAAAAGTAGGGAGCCATTCAGTTTCTAATTCTCCGTCTGGCCCGTTGTTGTCTGCTACCTCGCCGTTCGTCAGGACTAGGCGCCCTCGATATTCAGAACCGAAAGGGGACTTCCTCACAGAAGTCCAATACTGCACACAAACAGCTTATTTGTAACCCCCCCCATTCCCCCTCCCAGCAACCCCGAGGGAAAACAGTGTCACCAAAAGACAAGAAACTCTCGTCAATAGAGACGGACCTTCTGTTTTTACTGATTCAGCCAGGAGATAGAGAGGGACCGCAGCGCCTCCGCCTTTTCCCTTTCCCACTCCGTCCCACCACCTCCACGCCCACCCCCCCCCCCCCCCCCGGCCCACCATACATGTTTGCCAAGGCCCTCTCCCAGTGCCATTGATTGAGTATTCAGTGTATTGAGCCACAGTGTCTATTATTCATCGGCTGGCTGGAAGGCCTGACTGGATACACAAACAAAACTCTCATTAAAACTTCTTCTGTCACTTCCTGTGATTTGAAAGCAGCCGGTGGTGTTGGGGAGCCATCCGTCATGCTCCTGAAGGACTCCTTGTCTGCCCGCAAAGTGACGGGCGAGGGTGGGGGAGGGGACGCCAGGCCACTGGGACTGGATGGGACGGGGCGACGCCCATGGAGGTGTCAAAGTACTACGTTCCTCCACCACTTCCGTACACCTCCGTACACCCCCAATGGGGAAAATAGTACAACGGGAAGGAATTGGATCGCAATTCACCCGGTTTATCAAGCGATGATTACGATCTAGGGATGAGCTCCATAAACTCCTCCCATATGTCCTGCAGCGAGCCAGCTCATAAACACTCCCCTGTTCAATCCAATGATTGAAGACACCAGTCTTCATTTTAAACTGTCATATCCTGGCACGGCCCAATCTGAGGATGATTGGGACTGGGAGGGAGACAGAGGAATAGATTTAGATAAAGTGTGATGGAGGAGTAGGCTTTTGATTGTTTGACTGTGACAAGAATGAATGAAGTGAATGATATCAAAAAGGAGAAAGCCCTTGCATCTGTATGTAAAATCGGAAGTCAGAAACAGAATCTCTGTTCATCCTTTATCTGAAGCACCATGTAGTACGCATCTGATATGGCGTGTGCTTAGCCCCGCTTGGGTTTTTCAGCCAGACGCTGACCTGCTTTCCCTCTTGATATTATTCTTAAAATCCCTCCCAGAATGCAAAGCGACATGTGCCTGTGATTGATCCCGTAACCACTGATTTTATTTTCTTTTTGAGGAGAATCTTACGGATGGGCCTAAACAAAGCGTAATTGGCCAAACTCACGGCAGCGCCTGACCTGCCAACAATCCCAACCCTCTCCCAAGGTTGGCCGCATCGCTGGGAAATATTGTGCATTAATTTCATTTAGTCTCCCCTCAAACATTCAATGCAAGAAGTTAATTAAATTGCTTGTCCATTGTGTTCATCCACTTACAAAGTTAATGATATTGTGCCGGCGAATTAAAGAGCATTTTATAAAGCGCACGGGATGGGAGCTGGCAGGCACTACATTGCCCGGCTGAACCCTGTCAGTCGCCGGGCCCCTGGATTCCCTAATTAGCGGTGAAATGGATGCTTCCATCTGCCAATTTCCTGCCACGCTCATCAGTCGTGCCGTGGCTCCGCCGACCTGCGCGCTGGACGGGGTCTAAAGCAATAAAACCATCACCGCAATGACATTCAGCCAAAAAAAAAAAGGAAAGGAAAGACGAAAAAAGGGGGGAAAGCGTACATGACATGACTCAGATTTTTAAAGTAGGCTATTTAAAAAAGGGCTGCTCTTTTATGGCCGTCGACCACTTGATTGGTTCCTTTAGGCATAATACTTACTAAAGATACCTTATAACCCATTCTATAGCTCCTGTCCCAGCCCTGTGCTCGTATTCCCGGAGGAGGCCGTTAAACCGGACGTGTTCCGATGAAATACGGAGAAATTAAATATACGTCGAGTTCTATTCTGGAACCGGGAACGTTTAAGCATTTCGGTGGAAGCGTCGCGTCGTACTCTGCTTAAAAAAGGCTACGTCCCACTTGTCTAGGCACTAAAAGGTTAGCCTTGTGGATTCTGTTGGGTACATGAGCGTAAGGCGGCGGCCTGTTCAATAAAAGGAAAAGATTAACGTTCATGTAGCTTATATATTGTAGCTGCATATTTACCGCCGCGAGGTGGCTGCCGCAGCAGGTTTTAACGAGGGCGTAAAGAACAGGGGATCAAAATAAATGGGATTACACCTGTGGGGGCTGTGTACTGTTGTTGACCCCCCGAGTGAGGTTTGACTAAATGTCCCCTTGGTCCACCAGTACACTTTGAGCAAAACCTGTGGCTAAAGCAAATGAAATTGGGCCTCGTAAAAGAGATAGATTAGGCATTTTGAGGACGTATAACTCGTTGTTTGCCATGATTAACTCTGCCCAACAACGTAAAAGGTTCATCAGAGGATGATATCCAGTTACCTAAAAGGTTTTTTCAGCTGAAACAGCTGTTAAAAGTCCGGGCGGACAAGGCCACACAAGGCCACACAAGCCAGAGCAAAGCCAGCTCTGTTTATGTGCCGCAGTTCCTTCACATGGGAACATTTTAAAAAGCAAATATATCAGAGAGATTGTTTTAAAAGGCAATAAAAAAAAGTCTAAAACGGGAAAATAAAGCACTTGAAATAGGTAGTAATATATCACATACGTAAATACGATATATTTCTAATAACCACAAATATGTTGGAATCTTGAGCAGTAAAACAGCAGGATAGATACATGAACACGCTTTTACTGGATATTGACATTTTCTATAAACATTGGATATGAGATATAATTGCCTCTGGTTCTTCCCAAAATACAAAATGATTGAACATGACAATCTTGACTTATTAAAAGTCAACACATTTTGGGCAAAAGTTATCAGAGTTGGGCTCGGATAACTTTTGACTCGTCAAATCTTTCAACTGGACGTATTTATTGAATCAGTCCGGGCTTTGTGGGGCCCATGACAGCTGATCAGTGCATGTCACAGAGAACTAAGCTGGTTAGGGGGGGAGATGTGTGTGAGGTCAGTGTGACACGCAGGTTACCAGAACACAATGTCGGGCTCGGTTGATCCCATGATGTTCGTATGTGTCCGGGGAGACCGACAGGAATGTGAAGTTTACCGGGTCAACGGGGGACACGTAGGCAATCTAATAACCTCCTCAACACAGCGCGCACCGCAGAAGGATGCGATTCTAATCCAATGAAAAACAGTACGGTGTGGTGCCTCGGACAATGCTTTGGAGGGAAATCTAAGAGGAATTGGCTTTGCACTATAGCAAGGGCAACCCTCTTTATCCCTAATTGGAACGGACACCAGGAATACGGCCTGAAAGCCATTTTTACCCCCTTTCTTTGCTGTGAAATATAATCTTTCAAAAGCCATTTTCAAATGAACTGCCGATGAGGGAAGTCAAGCCGGTGAATAGTGTCTTTCTTCAGATAACGACGTCGCATAAGGCTTAATGAGATCATGTTTTTTGAAAAGGGGTATGAAGATGATGAACATTTCCCTTATTAGATTGCCCCCCCAAAAAAGGGAACAAGGAAAATCAAAGTCCGAACAATCGAGGTTGTCCATTTGCAATTAAAGCAGCATTACCTCCTCTGTTACTCGGCCAGCCCAGTGCGTTTCTCCCGGGGACATTATTCAATTGTTTTGGATGCAGGGGGATAAAATGGGTTTAATATACTTAGGCTCATTAATGTAAATCATATTTGGCTATGGATGTCCAATAATCCAAAAGAATATTTCAACTTGTAAATCCCTTTATGTAGAAAGTATTCCCATTAGAGAAAGAGGCCCATGCAAATGACTAGTCTTTCAGGTCATTGATTTCCGCCTCTCTCCCCCCAGCCCCCCCGCCCGCCCGGCTGCGTTCTGGAGAGGCCGCTAATGTTGTCATGGACTGTTCATCAATACATATTAATATCTGATTTAATATTGGGCCTATCCATGTGCCCTCATTTGTGATCGCAGAGATTGAATTAGGATCATATGGGTAAACCCGAGCTATGAGTGATTGCTGTGGTTGAATTAAGGCTGGGAGAGGAAGGAAGTCCGACATTAAGGATTAAGTGGTGTTGCAATTATGGTGATTGCCTTTAATGTCATTTCATAATAACTTGCTTAAAATGTTAGATATTTTAAAGCATGAAATGACCACCCACCCACCCACACACCCACACACACACAGACCTGGACACAAGCACAGAAATGCACACACATTGACAAATCAGCGTGCCAGCAAAGACATAAGCAACTTTCCATATCCAAATGACGGGCATTGCGCAGGCTCTAAGGATGCTGGGATTGCTGTCAGAGCTTCAATGTCTGCAGAGTGATCAGTCACAGCATGGGGCCCGAGGCAGCTGCGCTGTCCCTGTCCCATGCTGCCACAGGCCGGCTTATGCAGCCTTGCGATGACAAAGTGGCAGCCTTGGATGGCCCAATGAGATACAGCTCTATTGCCGCGACCCGCCATGAAATATACCGGCTAGCAGCATCTTCGCTGAATCAGTTTGTCACTCGCGCGAGAGAAATCTATCAGGATGTTCCTCATTCCTCTGCATCAAGAGAGCCTTCCTCCACCCTTAGCACACCACACAACTCTTCCCAAATGGGGGCGACATCTTCTAGATCATGGGCAATCTCATGAAACATCCATAAGGGTGACAGGGTCCACATCAATGCGCATCTGGCCGGGCCGGAGACCGGACGACCGGTCCGGCAGACGGAGAGGGCAGACAAGAGGGTCGAGTGTGCATAAAGAACGGCTTCCGATCCAAGGTTGCGCCGACTAAAAATATATTTTTTTCTGCACGGTGTTAAAAAAAAAAAAAAAAGACAAGAAGAAAAAAAAAAGAAAGAGGAAATAAGCTGCTTTCTCTCTATGTTCTCATCTGGGTTTGAGCCCAGGCTCTCAGAACCACAACAGTGACCACAGGAGCGTGAAGCTTTAGAGAAGTACAAAAAAAAAAAAACTCACGCAGTGGCTCGTCTCAGGCTAAGACCCTCGTCCGGTGCCTCTTTGTGGCCCTCTTTGTCTTTATGTAAAAACCAATGCTCGCCGATGATGTGTTATGTAAAAATCCCAGAGGCTTCATTTAAATGGCGGGATATTCTCCATGCTAGCTTAGTTATACTCCAGTGCATCGACCCCGAGAGCACATGGGTGCCGCGTGAAAAGCAAATGTAAATTCAGCTCCTCTGTTTCTTAGATAACCAGAAATTATGTCATACACGCCCCCCCTCCCCCGCCGTGCATTATTATAATAATAAATTAAAAGAAAAAGATTTTTCTCGCGCAGATGTTTCTTTTTTCTCGCCCGTTCAGTCCACATGGAAGGCCCCTGAGCGAGGGCCCCTCTAAAACAGCCGGCTAAACGGGGCCTGAGAAGGAGTCTTGTGCCAGGGGCAAGGTGGCAGCGGACCATGTCTGTACTGTCCGAGAGCACAACGCCCAGGGAGAGAAAGGGGGCATGAAAGGAGAGGAGGGGATTTAGACGGGGCCCTCGTCTCCCTTCAAAAGGTCCTCTTGGGACGACCCAGGACCCAACGGGTGACCAGGTGGCACGCCATCGGGGTCTCGTGTGTGTGTGAAAAGCGTTCCATGATTATACAGTGCGGCCTTATGATGTCGCAGCGGTCGGAGGAGTCCACTCATTAAAGCGTGTCATTATTCTCCGAGCCAAGCTGAAGATTGCCTGCGATTTATTGAATCCGCCCACATAGTTGGTCCAAATGTTATCAACATAAACATGAATGCGTGATCCCTCCCTGAACTGGATTAAAACATTGAGAGCAAACATCACCGGCCATCTGTGAAGCCCCCCGTTTCCACCGCGACGCGGAGTGCTTTGAAAATCATTTTCTTTCCCGTCATGCACACAGCAATGCAATTAGGCGGTCCATATTAAAAGCCTGAATCTAACTAAAAGAGCATAACATCGAATCTAATTAGAGGGCTCCTTAACGAGGGCCTAATTAGCTAAACAGTCGCGCACACAGGACCCCATTGTGGCTGACCTTGTGCATTAAACCCCACTGACTGGGGCACCCTTTGTGTGGGACGAGTCCCCGCGAGGCCAGGCTTACTCACCCAAACGTGGTTATGCGTGGCTCCCTACCTTGATAAGTGTCCCTTTGGGTCGTCGTGAGGGTCAAACGGAGCCATCAAGTTGACTTCTGCCATTGATCTTACCATTGTGCCCCCCCCCCGCGCGCTTATGAGATGAAGGATGGGGGAGAATTGGAAGATACTGCGAGTTCTACCTCGTTCTTTTTTTTTTTTTCTTCTTTTCTTACAACCACGACAAAAGATTTAAGACTCAACTCTTGAGTGGTGGAAATAAAAAAAATAAAAAAATGAAAAGCATCCTTGGAATTAATCAATGGTAACCTCGAAACCAGCGCGTACCGCACGCACGCAACAAGGACACGCGGTGCGTCCACCGACTGCGGCGCGCGCCGTGAGTGTGTCTGTTTGTCTATATTACCATTTTGCATCCTGACCTCCCCCCGGTTACCACAACAATCATAAAGGGATGTGTTTTTGTAGCGTGCGCTCCACGACGGCGGCGGCGACGCAGAGGCGATGCATCATAAAAGCCGGGCCCGCCCTTGGATGAACCCCCGGGGCTCACGCCCGTTTCATCAGGAGGCGCACGCGGGGGGGCGCCCGCCGCACGCCGCCGGGCGCGCTCAGATCGTCGGTTCCGCCCCTCATCTGCCGGGATGCGCTCTTGCCTCTGACCCCCAGAACCTTAACAGAGACTGTATTAATTTTCCAGACAAAAATCAATTGGCCTGGGGGGGGGGGGGGGGGGGGGGGGGCGCGGTTGGTGGAGGGTGGGGGCCGGATCCAAAAGGGAAAGCCCGTATTGGTGTCCCGGGCTGAGCACACCCTCTGCCCGCAGGCGGCGGAATATGATTATTATGGGTAATAGTTTACAGGAAAACGGTTGACGGGGGACAAGTACGTGGTTTGATTTGCTTGGTAACCCTCCAGATGCGTGGTTACGGCGTTCCATGTGATGGCAGGGAGACGACCGCCCCCCCCCCCCCGGAGGTGTTTTAGGCCGTGTGACGTGAACGTGAACTTGTTGTACTGTTCATCACACACAGTGGAGTAACATCAGGAGGAGGAGAGAAGGCGTTGGGTCCCTGGAGCGGTAGAAGCATATGAATGCGCTTCCTCTGAGGTCAAGAGGGGGCATGAGCGTGGATCTAAATACATGTGAATGTTCATTTTTGTTTGTCTAGTTATACGCTCAACTAAAAGGGAAAGCCAAAACATTTCCGCTAATCAGTTTTTTCGGGAATTTGGAGCCTTATGAATCGCCCGGCTGTTCCAGCGAGGAGCAGCAGATGTGCTCCCCGGCCCTTAATGAAGTGCGTAAGATAACAAATCTTATAAAAATACAAGAGGACCAAGTGTGCTTTATGAGACATCTCAAATGAGGCGCACAACACAAACATGAAAACCAAATTGACTGCAGTATTCGGAGGTCTCGATGGCCCAAGGTCATTTTGGGGGGAGCGATAGGTCCAGCTGTTTGACAGTCAAAAGCCGAGTGTGTGTGTGTGTGTGTGTGTGTGTGTGTGTGTGTGTGTGTGTGTGTGTGTGTGTGTGTGTGTGTGTGTGTGTGTGTGTGTGTGTACAATATGGGCCATAGCGGACTTTCCGACGGAGCGCTCGTATGCAGAGCAGAGTCCTGCGCCGGGGGAAAAGGGGTTGAGTGACTGAGTGACTGAGTGAGCCTAGTCAGTAAGTAGCCCGTATGTGTTTAAAATGTGCTGTGGGATACCTACTAATTCTATTAAGTGCTTGTGCCGGGAGCCTACGTGGCTGCAGGTTGATGTAAATGGACAGCCGGTTGACTAAACAATGAAAGAGCATTAGAATAAGGTGATTGGATGATGGAGGAAGGGGGGTGAAGTAGACAAGTAGCCCAAGCCCAGACGCTCCCCCCCACCCCACCCCACCCACCCATCAGGCCCTGCCAAGTCCATTATGGGTATTGGAGACATCCTGATATCCGTCAAGGGGGGGAGATGCCAGTCCGAAGATAGGGGTAAAAATAGTTGGGGGGGGGGGCGGATGGCTCCCCACCTCACAACATCAAGTTGAGGTAATGCAATGAAATAAGGTTGGTCCCAAACATCCCCGTCCCCTTTCCAATCTTCGCCGGGACCTATTGTACCGGTCTTGAAAAGCTGCGGGAGCCTACCTGCCCAAGGGCCAAGGGCAAGCACGGGCCCCCGAAGGGCCCCTCTCACTTAGCAATCACTCTCTGCCTCCGCCATACGGCCAGGTCTCGTTTGTATAAGGCAAGTCTCAGGAAAAATATAAATATGCGGGTCTTTTTTTGCATGGCCTCATGTTAAGTCGACCGAGAGAGGACAGCACTAGAATGGGAGAGGGTGGTGGAGGGGGGGGGGCGACGTGGGCGGAGGGGGGGTGATCAGGGTTAAGGTTGTGCTGTTGTCATTCATCCATCATGTTTATCAATCACATCACATGTCTGATTGGTGATGCAGTGCTACTGGTATCAAGCTCTATCAGCATGAAAAAGAGCTGAATAGGGCTGAATGGTTTACTACACTGAGGGACTTCTAAACAAAGGAAAACAAACAGACACCTGTTAAATATCACTACAAATGAATACTCTGTAACACAGTATTGGATTTTGCTTAATTGACTATTCTTCAATCTTCATCAACAATGAAAACTTTGGAATGGTGCATCAGCAGCTCATCTTTGAAGTTTGTAAACCCATCCAGATATATGGAACACCATGATTCACTGAAAACTCTACTAATTTCCACAACACTTACTTCCATGATTCAACTATTAAATATATGTTTTGTTCAGCACACGTCATCATATTATTGAGTAAGTAAATCTTCTCTGAGGTACTCTGAGACATTAAAAACAAATTAAATCTACTTGGCCAAAATGCTTCTTAATTCTATTGTCTTAGTCAACCAATAAGCAAAGGCAGGCAATTTTCATAATTGTCTTCAGTCCAAATTACACGTATCTCAAAGGTAAAGCGAATGAAAGGGAAAATGGCTTCATGATAAATCAATAGGACACATTTAAAGGAAATACAAAGAACATCAACTGGCTAAAGTTGCATGTTGAACAATCTAATGATGATCCATTCCCTGGATTGGAAAATAAATCTCTCCTCTGCCAAGCTTACATATTTTATCAGTTGTTGCAATGCAATTATATCCTCATATCAATTTGCCAACGAGATAGATATTAATGGCACTGTCAAGTCCTGGCTACATATGGCATAGAGTTAAATACAAAATACATACTGGCCCCAGTGCGAGTGTGTGTCTGTATATATAAACACATTATTTAGTGTGATTAAATCACAATAAAGAAGCTTTGTCTTGGGACAGCAAATACACCATTATCATCTACCTGTTTGCTCACAAGTTTAATTCAGATCTGACACACACACACACACGCGCACACGCACACACACTCAGAGAGGCAGTCATTAAAGCCACTTGTGTGTGAAGTGTGCTTGTTTGAGTTGGTTCTTGGAGACAGGTGTCGAGGGGTTGTCTCTACTGCTATAATTAATCCACACAACACACCACTTACCCCGCCCCCGACACACGCCTCTCCCTCAAAACCCGCCAGGAAATTGCTTGGGTTTAACTTTAACGATCCCCCGCCCCGCCGCCCCCCCCAGCCCCGCCGCCCCCCCCGCCCCCCCTCCCAATATCGGCCGCTCGTACGTGACATGTGGTCCGAGCGGGGAGATCAATTCTGCCATGAAAGCGTCCTCCCTCTTTGATGGCGGCCCACGGGTTGGTGAACCGACGGGGACGGGGGAATCACGAACTGACACTTCCAGCCACGCCACGGAGAGGTGGGGGGGGGCTGGGGGGTTGGATTAAACCCTGATGGATCCCCCGTATTTGTCTCGCACCCCAAACACCGCTCTGCTCCTTCCTTCCTTGTGTGTGTATATATATGTGTATATACATTGCCTGCAGCAGTTGAAACGTTGATAATTGTGCGTGTGTAACAGTGGGACAGTCCATTGGGAGGACGGGAGTGCTAAGTGAGGGATAACACAGCATCGCTTGGCTTATCATGGTTTTTCTTTATGGGTGGGGTATGACAAATTTAACTATGTACAATTTGCTTAATATCCTTATTATCCTAATATGGCAGTGGCACTATCCAATCATTTTCTTTTCAAAGTAGAGCACAGTCTAGACCGTTAGACAATGTCTGGAAATAAAACTTCTGAAGTTTGGCAGCATTTTGAAACCATTAGAGCATCCCAAAGAAAAGTCAAATACAATCTGTTAACAGCCCCGGTCACATCGCGCCCCTCACACTGGTGAAACTGATTCTCTCCGTCTGTACTCTGTACTGCATTTTCACTGCTCTTCAAAATCGAATGGTGCCACATTTGTTCTATACACTGAAACACATCATTCACATGTATTTTAGAACTGTAAAATCAGCCAAAACTACAGCCCCTTTATCGAGCTGGGTTTTATCCTTATCGGAGGCGAATCTTGCATGTTATCGGACAGAACAGAGTTCTCCATCTCCAAAGAGACTGGCCACTGTACGAGTCCAGAGATATCTTGTATTAATGACTAGGATTAATAATGTTCTATATTATAGTATACAAGGTTAAGAGTAGCCTATGTTTTCTGTCATACTGGATGCAGATGACATGAAGGGAGGTTCACACTCTAATGATATTGGGATGGTCCCTCTGCTGGTGGAAGCGGTTGGTCAGGTAGTGGGAGGCACTGGGCCTTGACTAAAGACAGCTGTGGGAAACGCTCTATTGATTATTTTGAAGCATTTAAACCATGCAAAAGAAAAGCACACATTAGAAACCATCAGTGGACGATGGGTCTGGCCTGACAAATCAGATTAGACTCTGAAATCTTAACTCGAGGACAACCCTAATATCTATCTATCTATGTACATCTATATCTATAGCCATATCCATCTCCATATATCTCTATCTATACATAACACATATTTAGGAGAAAGGTCAGCTCAGGATGGATGTGGGCAAACAGTGGGGGTGGGGGTGGGGGTGGCGGGGGGCCCTCAGTGGCTTCAGGGGGCCCGGAGAGGAGCCACAGGAGGATTGGGGCATGGCAGTGAATGAATAACACGGCCAAAACCCCATTATTTTCTCCCTTCCCCGCCGGGGCCCGGGCTTCATGTCTGCGCATGCTGCCAGTTCATTAGCCGGCAGGATGTCATCCCCCTCCTGGCTGCGGCGGGGGCGGAGGAGGACCCCCAGGAGGACCCCCGGGGGCCCCTCCCTGTTTAATTCCACATCAACCGCTCCGCCGAGGGCCCTAATCTCTGCCTGGGTGATCGATACTCTATCAGTGTAAATTAAAATGACAATTTTTTAAGTAATTAAGCCTGTTAATGCTCGAATCACACGCCGTTATTTGCACATGAGGAAGGCGTGGATGAAGTGTGTGTGGGTTTGTGCGCGTGGGTGTGTGTGTGTGTCTTTTTTGTGTGTGTAAGTGGTGGTAAGGTGAGGGAGGGTTTGGTGGGAATACTATTAGTGTGTCTACAGTAACAGGTACATCCTATAACGGGCATGATTCAATGTGATTCAACACACACACACAAAGAGAGTGTAAGAGTGTGTGTGTGTGTGTGTGTGTGTGTGTGTGTGTGTGTGTGTGTGTGTGTGTGTGTGTGTGTGTGTGTGTGTGTGTGTGTGTGTGTGTGAAATGTAAAAGGGAGTAGGGGGTCTTAACAAAAGCAGATTAAGTCTCTCCTCATGCAAGTCGAGGCACCGCTACAATTCCAGAGGACGATAACCCAATTGGTGAAATTTGATTTCTGCAAGGCAACCCAATTACGGCCAAATGAGATGAGAAGTTGTGGGGAGGGGGCTGGGTCGCAGGAGCTGCGGGCCGCGATGGAAGTGAAAGGGTGAAAGGGTTGAGGGAATGGTGGAAGGTATCGTCTGGGCGCGCTTGTGTGTGTGTGGGACAGAAGAGAAGTTGCACAATGAAAAAGCACACTTAACTGCAGAATGAAGAGCAGCAGTAATTGCATAATTAGATCTGTTTTGTCTCCCTTCTTGCTGTGCTTTTGAAAGGCCATTTAGATTGTGATGGTTAGGGTGAAATAAATAGGGCCCAGGGATAGCCCTGTCTGTCTGTGTGCGTGTGCGTGTGTGTGTGTGTGTGTGTGTGTGTGTGTGTGTTCCCATTAAGGTGTGTGGGTGTTTTGTTAGGACGTATGTGTGTGTGCGCTTTATGTCAGGATGTGTTTGTGATCTATGTTAATACGTGTGTATGTGTGCATGCTTGTGCTGTGTGTGTTTCTGTTTATGTGTGTGTGTGTGTGTGTGTGTGTGTGTGTGTGTGTGTGTGTGTGTGTGTGTGTGTGTGTGTGTGT
>NC_140277.1:11579656-11627156 GCF_964030765.1 Micromesistius poutassou
CGGGGCTGAACGGCCTGCCTCCTACTCCGGTCGTAAATCACGGCAGGTGGCAGATTCATGTGTGTGTGAGTTGACTTCGAGGTGTGTGTGCGTGTGCGTGCGCGTGCGAGCGCGCTGAGCGATGGCCAGGGAGAGTGATGGTCCGGCGATACCACTGAGGTGACACCGGCTCCGTTCCAATAGCCTTGGCCCGCTCAGAGCTTCTCACCACACTGAGATATGAAAGGACCCCTTCATGTCCGCTTTGCTGTGATTCTAACCCAGGACTTCTCCGCAGCACTGCTGGGAAGTGAAGGTGGTGGAGGAAAGGGGGGGGCTGGGTGGACGTTGTGGTAGGCCACTCATGCTACACACAGGAGTCGGGGGGGGGGGGGGAGGGGCTCATCATGACCCCAATTTTCTTCGGTCCACTTCCTTACGGACATACTTAACACAAACACAACTATTAAAAAAAGGGAATAAAGGGGAGATGCAATTAAACCATAGGATAAAACAGAGTGATGCATCTGAGGTAGGGAAAGTATGTGCATGCTAAGGCTCTGTCGCTGCTTGTGGACACCGTGTTGATGAGCCTCTTGGGCGGGCGAGCTGAATGCGGGATGCTTGGTGTGGGGTAAGGTGGTCACAACTGGACAGTACTAGAGGTGATTGGATCACTTCACTTGGGACTGATTCATGGTGACACTGCCAGGCCCCCCCCCACACACACACACACACACAGGTACCCTCAATGTCTCTCTCCATCTCTCTCTGCCTCCTTCTCACTGCCATGTGACGCTAACAATATGGGTTCCACTGGTGGCATTACATTTAATAATACAACTTGACCGGACCGACCGACAGATAATCCTTTCCCTTGTTTTCTCCGTCTCTGTCCTATTTGTCTCTCTGGTGAGACGTCCCAGAGGTGAGGGATTCCTGGGTGTGTTCATCACCGGAAGCTCCATTCAAAAACCCAGGACCTCACAAATTTTTGGGATAAACGTGTAGTTCTCACGTACTCATTCATGCGACTTGTTATCTTTAATGCATTTTTGGAGGGTTTTGTGACCGCCAAGGTGGTCAGGACCGGTCCTGCCTCAAATTCAAAAAAGCACGTTGCACGTCATCTCATTGTACAGTCTGCACTAAAGGAAAGGGTCATTAACCTATTGTTGTTAGGGTTCTACCAAACACCAGTCTGAAGTGGCTAGACGGCTGGTCGAGCAAGCCGTAGCACACATGGGTACAAAAATACACACATTGAGGTACACACATGCTACAAGGGGGAATCAGTGTCATGTCATACTGCAGGGACCTCATTTATCCCCTGTGGCCTATGTCTTACTCCTGTCTTTCCCCCTCCACAACCCAGCCTCCCACAGACACAGACACACACACACACACACACACACACACACGCACACACACTCAGCCTTTAATTTCTCATTAAAATGCCCCGCAACAACTGGGGTCTATGGAGGTTGGATGAAAGAGTGTACGTGTGTTTGTGTGTGTTGGTGTGTGTGTGTGTCAGTATCTGAAACAAAAGGAAGCTCTTGATGACATTCTTTGACAGTGTTGTGAAAGCAATCAAACACTGTGTAGTGTGTGTGTGTCTCTGTGTTTGTCTTTTCATGCTCTTCTCAGACCTGCCATGTCTGAATGTGTGTGTGTGTGTGTGTGAGCGCGACAGTTGGTTATAAGAGCAGGCGATAGTGCATGTGGCCTCAGGGCAGAGTCTGTGGTAAATATTAATGGGCTGGAACAAGTGGATTGGGAGTTGAGTTATCAGGGCGGGCCTTTCTCATTGACATTTTACCTGCTGTATACCTTAGCAGTAGGCTGTAACACACACACACACACACACACACACACACACACACACACACACACACAGATGTGTCCATCACTCCTTAACTACCAGTCCCAGACAGGCATATTATCATGCTCAAGTGACACACACACACACACACACACACATTGATTTTCCACATTATTTTGATGTTTAAGATGTAGCACTGGGGGTTAGCAAGGTCTACTTTGCGTTCTCAATTATGTATAAATATTATTTGGACCAGTTTTGTCCCTACATCTAAAACACTGACAAAACATTCTCCACGGCCCACGCTCCAGGTCGGCTGGTGAACTATCCCTTTAAGTAAATATGGATGGCCAGTGGATCTCCCATGTTGCTTTGCTGTGAATACATTATTGACTTCTGATGAACGTTAAAATTGTTGTCATCTAATCTAATCAAGATGTGCCTGCCTGGATTTATCACAATATGAGAGGTTTCATTTGGTATTATGGCCCTCATCTAAATGCTCTGCCATTGGCTTTTGAATACATAAGCATATATTTTGAGACATATTGATATCATGTAATGTCCCATGATAAATGTCATAATAAATTCTCCCATATTGCTCTCTGCCAAAGGTGAATAACGATGAACTAAATGTTTTTGTAATGGACACATACCTGGGCTACCTGTATTGGCGATGCTGCACCCAAAGTTATGTATTTACTAGTAGCTATACACAATCTGTTCCAACTTACATATAAACAATACAACTTGTTACATCTTAAAATCCTCCAGGGTTGACATTGATAAAAAAAGTTATTCTCTTGTCCACAAGATGTTCTCAATTTGCACAGCGTATTCACACACACACACACACACACACACACACACACACACACACACACACACACACACACACACACACACACACACACACACACACACACACACACACACACACACCTGAAATGTCGCCTCCACATTACATTATCTGAAAATTGACATCCGCAGACAACAAACATTTGGATGGGGTCGAAAAAAAAAAAAATGAATCGAAGTTTGGTCGGAGACAAACAGGAGCGATGTCATCAGTGCTAAATAGAAGGAGCGGGCGAGCGAGGGGGGGGGCGGGCGAGGGAGTGTTATTCATATTTACTGTTACTGTGGGATATTTCAATATCCACCGCACACGCTACACCCTGATTTACATAGAGAAACCCAGGACCCCACAATATCCATTTGATAATAAAAATGGAAATTCAACAAAAAGGTTAATCTATAGACAAACACCGGCAAATAAACAAACCCTCCGTACGGAAATAATGCGCGCCAGGGAGCACGTCGTCTCGCACCAAAGTGTAATATGTTTATGAAAAGAGCATGAAGCCAACTCGCCTGGGTCGTGATTTATGAGCGTTTGTCGAGGGCCAGCGTTGCGTGGCAGCCCCTCAAATAACACATTAATAAATAAATAAACACAGCCATAAACTCATCAGGGTGGGGAAGAGAAAGCTGTGTGAACAGTGTGTGTGTGTGTGTGTGTGTGTGTGTGTTCTTGTGTAACAGACAATTCTTTTGTCGTCTCAATTTAAGCCCCAGCTACGCGTAGGAAACGTAGAAGACTGCTGCTGACTTTAAACAGCCATGTCCCGGCACAGAAATTGGCCTTCCAATTACCCGTGAAACTAGTGTGTGTACTTGGCTCGAGATACCGTCAGTGTTATTATGGTCTCATTATACAATGGCGCCACCCAGTGGTCATATGCTGAAATATCAGGGCATCAGTGTTTCAATAGCCCTACAGGTTTGTGTTTGATGTTATCAGAATTGACCATATCATATTGTTTTTGTTAAATAAACGTTATGTCCCCATATGATATTGTTGTAGTATATCAAATAGAGCATTTGTCTCATGTTGCCCAATGTATAAAATATCAGGGGAGGCTTAAGCCTTGATTTGCAAAAGCTCTGGTGAAAAAGATCATAGCTCTTCTAACCGGGTCTCAAATTAAGGCTGGGCTGATCAATTGATTCCTCACACAAATAAGACAGACGCCGAAGACAAATGTAAACACTTTTCTCTGCAGTACCATTCAAAAAGATTTCCAAATATCTACTGCCGCCTTGTGGCCAATCATTACTTCTGCATTCAGGGAGATGTAACTAGTTGTGGAGTGTAGTTCATCTTCAAAGTCAGTAATTACATGCCGATTTAAAAGGCAAAGCTTCCATACCCTGAAAGTCCTTCCAATTAAAAACAAATGCATTCAAAAATCGGTACACTTTTTAAACAAACTAGCCGTTGTTCTTTGTCACGGTACTTACTGTGAAAAGCTCCTTGGACTCATAGTTCTCATCGAGGTAGACACGGGCTCTGCTGTACTCCTTCAAGCCATCGCTGGACAACAACTCTCTGGAGAAGGGCAACACACACACACACACACAGACACACACACACACATAAAGACGAATGAATCATCAACATAATTACGGATATTACTATTTAGTAACTTCAGCTTTTATCCAAAAGGAAACATTGAGGAGAAGGTTGGGATTTTAGCAATTCTGCTTGAAGTCTTGTGCAATTAAGCTACTGCGGACATTGGGGAATCAAACCCAGAACCTTTTGGCTGGGAGTAAAACCCCTTCATAATGACACTATCCTGCCCGATGTTTAGGCTTTGTTTATTAGAGTTAATAACACCCATAGTTTCCAATTAGTATCAGGCTTTAAATATGGCAACTGTATACAAAACAGGCCTGTTACCTTATTCTAACCAGAGGGGGGAGTCATCCACCAACACACAGCTGGTGAATCCAATATGGCCCCCGGTGAAACCGACGAGAGAAAGCCAAGCTCACTGTGTTGTGGTGCGTGCGCACTATGAGGGGATACTTACTTGATAAAACTGTCCACGTGTGCCATGGACGTCTCACAGTTCTTCCCCCCCACTTCCTGACAGTGCACAGCGATGAAGTGAGGCTTGTGCGAATGTACGGTCTGTAAAACAGAAAAAAATAATAATAATCATATAACACACATAGAATACACCCGACTCACACATAGTGTTCTGCATTGGCCAGTGTAACAAAAAAATTGCCCTTTGAGTTCAAAGATAAGTAACTGTTCAATAAAGTTGGATTTATATTTGTGTGTGTGTTTATTTGTTTCTTTCCTTTTCTGTGTCTATGTGTACATGAATGACCCTAACTGTAACTGTTTATTGTCTAATAACTAATGCTTGGTATGGGGAGTGTATGGGTGGTTTTGGTCTGAGGGAGAGCTTATGTCTGTCTGTATGTTTGTCATGCATGTTTTTCTGTTGTGAGGTCCCCTCGAAAACGAGATGGTTCATCTCAAGGGGTTTCCTCTGAATAAATTGAAAATTGAAATTAAACAGTCAACATCAGACTATTAGAGCCTACTTTTTAAAGTCTGGTTTAGGTCTCCCGAGTCGAATGTTTTATTTATTCAAAGTATAGTTATATATACTTTACAACTTTAAACATTTGCATTTAGCAGTCCTCCTGTGAACAATCACAAAAGACGTTTGAGTGAGACAATGTTGACAAACGCATCCGTGTGTAAACATCACAGCTCTCTCAATACCAGACATCAGAATCAGGGATCAATCACATGCATTGGATTCCTCATCATGTAGCCCCCTGACTTCATCACACACGGACCAATGACAAATAGATAACCAATTGAAGTGCACCGTAAACAGAAGTGAACCCCAGGTATAATCATGGAGCTCGACTATGTCCGGTCCCTTGCCTCATCACACATGTCTCCATCACCTCTCCTTACTCCGGTACTGTGACATTCTCCTGTATTTACACAAGACAGAGTGCCACGCTAAGGCAGACACACGCACACACACACTGATTCAGCTGGTTTAGTGGCACGGTAGGAAGCCAGACACCCCCTTCGAGTCTGGGTCTGCCACCATGCCTTATACCGATCCTCACTGTATCGATAAGGGCTTCTGCATGCCTATGTGGAACATGACGAGAACGGTGCTTATTGGTGGGTGGGCGGTGGGGAGCGGTGCGGAGTGTGCACGTATGCACATGTGACCTGTGGCACTGGTTGAACAAAAGGAACGCCAGCATTTGAATATGTCAATATATTATTTCATCTCAAAACTGCACATCGGGTCTCCACGTTCCACACGTGTCGGGAGTGTGGCAAGGGTCATGTGACCCGCACAGTCCTTCCCCCGCCCCCCCCCCTCCCCCCCACATACATTTCTTATTTTTTTTCCTCAAACCCAGGTGTTTGTGAGCGACCCGTCACGGTGATTCCGAGGCGTCGACCTCAGACAGGAAATCCATAGAGCAGAGTGAATTACAGCCCTGACTGCTCACTCAGGGCCCTTACGTCAATAGCACCAGAGACAGATGTGGGGTGTGTGGGATGGGGTCACTACTACCTGCTTCACTACTCCCCCCCCTCCCCCCCCCCCCGCACCCCATCACATAAGCGTCTCAAGGGCCAGGCCGTGTGGCTCACTCACTCTGGGGGGGGGGAGGGGCCGAATCAAATAAAAGTAATGTATGGCAATAACGCTATGGATTTTCCATCAACCTATGGCTTGTCCTCGGGCCGTCCGACCCGCGAATGGGAGACCCAGTGGGCGGGTCAGCGCTCAAACTTGGGGAAGATTAGTGGACCCATCAGCCAGGCATGTGGAGCGAGAGAAGGTCCCCGCGTTACGGTTCTGGGGGGAGGCGGGGGGGGGCAGTGGTGTTAACTAACCTTAAACGCCATACGTATGTGTAAGGGAGAGAGACGGAGAGATCGCAAAGGAGAGGGAGAGAGAGCCTGTGTGAGAGTGTGCGTGTGCGTGCGTGCGTGTGCGTGCGTGTGTGTGCTCACGCACGTGATGACTGGCTTGCCTTCTGTTTGTCTTTCCATGCAGTGAGCTGCAGCCCCACTTTGACAAACAGACTGTATCCCGGAGCTAATTTCATTAGCACCATCAGCCTCTCACTGCACAGAACCACACCATTAACAAGTGAGCCTTATCTTTACTTTGGCAAAAAGTGGCAACGACAGATGGACAAATCGCCAATTAACTCTTGGGGAGGAATTCTGTTTACCCTCGCAGTCGCTCGGCGGTTGTCATGTTGACACACCGAATAAAGGAGCTCTAAAGAGACTTGTTTTATGGCGGACAACAATGGAAGTTGCTGCCTTGCTGCCTTTTATGAACACGGTCAAACTCTCTAAAATCTCCATCAGCGGGGGGCTGATACTTAGATACGTCTGTATAGTGAACCCCAACCTGTTCCACCTAACCAAGGGGTAGGACGCTTGTGTGTTTGACCAGCGGTCCGTGCCTCTGGAGCGACCACAGGACGGTAGCCCGGAACATTTCCTCAAAGGATATAGACCTGTTGGCGTCGAGAGCATGCTTGCCCTCTGCTCGAACAACAACATCACTCTTCCAGGAGGACATCCCTGGTGCACTTGTACGGCAAGCCCGATGGGAGAAAAAACATGTAAAGCTGAACACGATTCTATCCAATCATGTTCACGTCAGCGTCTTGACTGATGGATTATACACTGGCCGGTATACTTCTCAGTAGATGCCTCTAATAAACGATCAAGTGTGTAGCAGCTATAATTTATATTAATTGTAAAGTACATAATGGAACCTGATGATGAATGGACCATTATTTCTGAATGGATTACACCAACCAATCAGAGTGCTTCATATTGTACATGGTGTGACCCATGTGGATTGCCCTATACTAGGGTCATTGTTTTAGGATCCAACCGTTTATTGTGTCACTTATTAAGTACACACTTACATCTATCATCTGGCAAGCAGTTAAAGAAAGTACACACTGATTATGGTAAGGAAGGTGAAGATCTGGTGCTATTTTTTATGCTTACAGATTCATGAGGATTCATTCGAAAGAAGTCTTGGTGACGCAAACCATGTACTACAAGAATGGGCCCTAGAACGTTCCCATTCATGCTTTGGGATAGCAGAGCACCCATTCTCCCTCAAACACTACATGGAAGGGAACCTGCTGCTGTCATCACTAAACAGAGCATCCTTGATTTGCTGGAAACGCAATGTCACACTATCCTATTTCATGTTTTGTATGTCTTTCTATGTTGCACGATTAACACCACAGGGTGTCAAATCACTATTTGACACCCACTATATCTATTTATGTCTCTATTTATGTCTGCTAGTACAACCAGTGCGGACTATAAGCAGTGGTGGATAACGGCAGACTGAGCACGCTGGCGCTCTCACAGGCAGAGACGGAGCTGATGTTATCGTCAGGATCTACACCTCTGTTTACCCCGCTGGAACACCTCTGGGAAGCGGCTCCATTGTTGACACTAATGCTGTCCAGCACAGACAATGTTGGCTAGGAACCTCGGCAGGAAATTTGACCCCAAGTGTTTTGGTCCTTTGGGACAAACACAAAAAGGATCACTTGCACAGGAGAAGATCGTCTGTCCAGAATGCTTTAGAAGTATTCCAGGTCGTAGGCTAACTAGATAGTCGTTTTATATACTGGATTTACAACAGTTTGCATTATTCCATCAATACTACTTCCACTACATACAGTCTTAAAGGGAGCAGGGCAGCCTGATCAATGAGCTCTCTTGACTTCAGGTGCAGAACCAAGCTTTTGAATTAGAATAGCACAGCCAGAGTGTTTATCAGTATGTTATTCTAATCAAGCTTTGAAATGTAGCTTTTTTGAAATGGCAAATTACAAACAAACTTCAGCCAATTAAGCATACATATGGAGCCTTTTTCATGAAGCAACTGAGCCATTGATATTATAAACCTTACAAACAATACAACCACAACAACCGGACAACCTGATAAATCACTGACCTTTGACAGCCAACTAGTGTTTCTATTTGTTTCGAATTGTCTCACACGTGGAGCAATGCAAATCAAGGTCCAAATGGCCCCTGCAGTGACCCTCAGCTGTGTGGAAAAGGCAAATTGTCTGCGTATTTGCTTATGTGGGAATGGCAGGGCTCTGGACCCACCCTGGTCTGGTGATTTTTCGATCGAGGACTGTAGGCTTGAAGAATATCCAAATTGTGCAATAGTCCTAGTTATGGATGCATGATGAAGACTAACTACTGAGATGTTAGTTCCCTGCACATTTACTGACCAGTAGAGACATGATCATGATCTAACATATAGTCCTAGCAGGTGAATATAATGTGAAAGCTAGTAAATAAATACAGACAGTAAGCAAACATACATATTCAGACAAGCACAATGTGTGTGCACAGTTGGCCTGTACAAGATGATGTATTGGTCAGCGACATAAATAAAAATCTGAAAGACGTAAACAAGTGGGTCACAAACGACTCCAAAAGTGAAGGTGTTGTGTTGAAACACCTTAGCATTAGTTAGCTACCAGCCAAACCTACCCCTTTTAAGAGGCTTTCATCTAAAAACATATAAAACAAGTAAGAGTACTCAAGTTCACGCTAGTTTGCGGCCAACTTGCTACCAAGTGCCACGACAGAGTACGGTTCAAAGGCCGACTTTATTGTGTGAGTGTTTATTGAACGACTGGCTAGCGTAGTGCGGTTGAGTCCCGTTGGCGTTGGCCAAGCACGCCGTGCCACGGTGAGTTCATATTGTGATGCTCGTTTCCATGACGTCACCCGGAGACGGCACAGAGCTGGCACGGGGTCCGCAAGGCCGGACTGCCCTCCCGGCCGCTCTCACACAGGGGAAGAGCTTTTTATTCGAACTTAACGTTTCTCTACCTCTAGGGAGACGCCCTCTCCCGCCCTTTCGCTCGTCCCATCGCTCTGCCTGGTCCGTTTACACGTCATAGTCGGACTATCCCCCAACAGCACCACCAGGAGGATCATTTGGTCTCAAGCAATAACATTAACTAAACGGCAGTTTGGATACATTAACCCAGCATTTTCATCCACCATCCTAGTTATATCGAGGCTTACGAGTTAAAATGAAGTCACACTGAATTCATCACTGATCTGGTTCAGCAAATCCTTCTAAAGAGACACAGATCATGCCTTCTGGTTCCAAAGGGGTGACTCTGTCTGCACTCAGACCAGCTGAATGCATTTGTGTGTGTGTGTAGACGGCCGATATTATTTTGCCTATTTTATTTGTTTTATTTTCTTTTTCCGGGTATGATTTACAGACAGTTCAATAAATGTTCCTTTTTTAAATTGAGACTTGAAACATTTGTTATCATCATTGTAGATAGAGATTTATTTGTCCTTGCAGAAAATTGTTCTGCGCCATACAGTATGTCTGATACATTTATACAAAAAAGACAATAATACAGTTAGACAAGACAGGATAAACAACAGAGTTTCCCTCAGCCAACCACCTCCACCCCACCACATCCCCCCACATTGTGTCATTTTTATGGTGTAAAATGACAGAGCAAAAACAGTATCGGCTCTAAATATTGGCTCAAGAAAATCGGTATCGGCATATCGGCCCTATAAAATCCATATCGGTCGATCCCTAGTGTCAACAAAGTAAAGCCTGAAACACTCGACACACAAACAGTGTCAGGAGAAAACTTTGCTGCGGTAGAGGCGAGAAGGCCAATATTTGGTGATGTCACAGTGTTTTCCCTGGGGCCCCTAATGAGGAGACCCAAGACACACACCGTAACGTCTCCACATAATGATCTGTGTGATCACGAAGTGTGTTTGTGTGAGAGAATGCGCTTAACTGTGATGAATAACTCCATCGACTACAGTGGGTGTATGTGTCCATGCGTACGCACTGTCAAGAGTTGACCGTATCTTTAGTAATGTACAAGTGCATTACATCAAAGTTCAATGAATGTTCACGTTATGAATCATGTTTATTGTCAGATTGAGCTGAGACCTACACCTCGGGGTACAAGTTAACAGGCAAGACCAGATTATACCCGTCCCGCCACTAATTTCTACTGTCCATCTGTCTGTCTGTCTCTCCCTCCATCTGTCTGTCTGTCTGTCTGTCTGTCCCCCCTGTCTGACTATACGTCTGTTTGTCCATCGCTGCATCATCCTGTGTGGTTGTTCTTCTCCGGGGCTTTCCTTTGACTGTCTCTCCCTCTGTCCCTGTCTGTCTGTGTCTCTCCCTCTGGTCTGTCCCTTGGTCTGTCCATCTGTCTGTATCTCTCCCCCTGTCTATCTCTCCCCATGTCCCTCGGTCTGTCTCCCTCTGTCTCTCTCCGTATCTCCCTCTCTCTGTATCTCCCTCTCTCTCTCTCTCTCTCTATCTCCCTCTCTCTGTCTGTCTGTCTCTCCATGTCTATCTCTCCCTCTTTCTGTCTCTCCCCCCCTCCCTCCCTCTCTCTCCATCTCTCTCTCTCTCTCTTTCACTCTCCAGCTGCCTGTTTCTCCCTCTATCGGTTTCAGTCTATTACATTTGGGAGTAACAATGTGTGCCACACATAAAAGTGTGTCAGCATATGTATGAATGCAGGTGTGTGCGTTTGTGTGTACATGCTTGTGTGTGCAGCCTGACATTGCCTGCCCCAGTGGAAAGAAATGTGGTTTGTCAGGGGTTCCTGTGAGTTTAACAGGCAGATAGGAAGTGAGGCTGTGAGGCATTGTGTAACACAGCACAGGCACGCAGAAGCAGCCTACCCGCCAAAAAACGGAAAAACATCAAAAAGTATAATTCATTTAACGATCATTTGCCTTTATGTTCCTGATGTGCAGCACAGATTTTTATTTAATGTTTACACTGAAATAAAGTGGAATTAGAGCTACACCAATGTTAAAAGGTGCTGTAGGTTCGATTCAAGAGCTATTATTTGAGGGAAATTAGTAAGAAATTGACTAGCCATCTGTCAGCTATTAGGAACTGTGCTCTTTCAAGTTCTCTTTTCAAGAGAGTTTCAAGTTGACTGAGCCAACCTCTGTATCATAGGAATTTCAATTTTAGACCGTTCCGGGATTTTTTCTGACCAATGAGGGCAAATATTTTGTGATTGGTTCTGGGAATCTATCTTGCCTGTCAATCAAGGGTGAATGAAATGCGCTATAATGGAACGATCCACAAAGCACCTACAACTCAAGTCGATGTTGAATAGACGCTGTGTGGTGTGGGGGACACAGGGCTACTGTGTTACGATTAGGGTTAGGGTTAGTCTCTGGTGTTCTCTGGTGCCTTCACCTTGAAACCCACAAGCTCGTAATTATCTGCAGCTTCAAGATACAACCTTTACGCAGGTGAGTTTCAATATGAGAGTCAAACGACAACTGCTGAATAGACAGACCGACTATCCCTATTGTTTTTTTTCTTCTTCTAGGAATGGTGAGTGACAGTCAGGCCATCAACTGAATCCTCCCAAACTGAATACTTTATTGTATTCACAAGACCTTGAGTGCAGCACACAACAAGACTTGCTCTCTTTGCGCCTTTAAAGGCATCACGTTGGTTCGCCTTGAGTTTGTCATGACCCCATGACAATCCAAAAGGAGCATGCAAGGACAAGCGGACACACACACACACACACACACACACACACACACACACACACACACACACACACACACACACACACACACACACACACACACACACACACACACACACACACAGCATTGTAGCACAAGACCACACCTCCAAAATATGAAATATGTAGAGGCTCTTGAATTAGTAATAACATTCTATAAATGATCTATTTTAAATAATTTGTGTGAACAGTGTGAGCTGAACGTGGGGGTCTGGTGGTGAGGGGTGTGCGTCACCGTACCTGCTCAAACTCCCTCAGCCATGTCTTCTGGAGGTTTTCAGGCTGGAAGAGAGAAAACAAATCAGTTAGCGATGAAGACAACTTCTCCCTCACGAGCGGACCACATTTCTTAAAACAATTCAAACCCGCTGCAGTTGTACACGTCTTTGAGAAAATGGGCCCCAAGGAAGCCTTATTATGGAAATAAAGCTAATTGCAGTTGCCTAGTGTGTCATTGCTGTTTGTCACGAGCTAGGTATGCTAGTTAAAATAACGCTAATATGCCAGGTATGCTAGTATGTACACTCGGTTAAGACTTTTTCCATAGACCCCCTTGCTATAAAAGCCAACGTTTGCAGTCCAACGGAACGGCTGGCACCGGCCGTTGTGTTTCCTGGTGTAAATATAGTAACGAGGGTACAGTCGACTATGAGCGCCCTACTTCTATTCAGGGCCAGCTACAACGCTCGGTGACACACTTTCCGCTCTCTCTCATTCACCTACTCTCTCCCTCATTTTCTCCCCCTCTCCTTCCTTCCCTCTCTCTGTATGTCTTTTCAGAGACCTGGCCTTCATTTCCATTGTGCTGTGGAATGACAGCAACCCGGACAGTCCACCATGTAAGGAGAGATCTCCTCCCTGTGTCCATACACTTCGGATGAAATGCTCTGCTTGTGCGTGTGCGCGTGTGTGTGTGTGTGTGTGTGTGTGTGTGTGTGTGTGTGTGTGTGTGTGTGTGTGTGTGTGTGTGTGTGTGTGTGAGACCAGTCCTGCAATAAGTGCGCCTGTTGAGAGCAGAAGCATGGGCATTGTTCTCCTGCTCCATCACTGCACATTGGTGCAGTATCCTTGGATAACTTCAGCAGCCCAGAGAACACGAAAAAATCTCAACACCATGGCAACGCAGCAGCAGAGAAAAATAACTGAAAGAAAACGCAACTAAGCAAATATACTCTGTGGCCGTGCTACGCAGGGCTGTGCTAGTTCCAAACAAATGCTAACGGTAGCAGGAGATGAAATCTAGGTTCAACTTATCTTGGCCCATTTGAGTACAAGGGTCTTCAAAATCGGTTATAGGAGAGTGTGTGTGTGCATGTGTGCGTGTGTGTGTGTGTGTGTGTGTGTGTGTGTGTGTGTGTGTGTGTGTGTGTGTGTGTGTGTGTGTGTGTGTGTGTGTCCAATTATGTTGATTACGTTATTAATGAGTGCAGTATTTTTATAATGATAAGAAACACTACATATATCTCATGTGGGCAGAGTATAGGTTACATTGCAGGTCATGATTTTCCCATTGCATATTTAGGTACTGATGCTATAAAAAAATGTATTCCCACTGAATGATGGCTCCAGCAGGAACTTGGTATATCCTTCAAACTATGTTTTTTTACATGTGCGTGTGCGTGCGCGCATGTGAGAGAGTGAGAGGGAATGTGTGTGTGTGTGTGTGTGTGTGTGTGTGTGTGTGTGTGTGTGTGTGTGTGTGTGTGTGTGTGTGTGTGTGTGTGTGTGTGTGTGTGTGTGTGAGTGTGAGTGTGTGTGTTTGCACGCACACATGTATCTGTGTGTTGCCCCTCACCAGATCCAGCCATGCAGAAGGTCTTTATAAGGACATCGGCGCTGGACCTTGTCATTAATCACATGGAGGGAGGGAGCAGGGGAGCGAGCAAGCGAGTGAGGGATAGAGAAAGAGAAACGATGCTATCTTGTCAGTCATGCGGTGCACGTGCATGTGCGAATGTGTGTGTGCGTGTGTGTAATTGTGGTTGGAGGTTGTGGGGTGATAGACGTTTTTTAACTGAACAAATTAAACCACTGTTTGAATGTTTTGACAGCCAGCTAACGGTTACCATTACCGCCTATGTGCTTGTATGTTTCTGAATCAAACTAGTGAAATTTCAACAGCAGCCACAACCAAGGAGTGGACTCAATGCAAAAAGCAATACTCAGGCAGTGGGCCAGGTGACTTGACAGCTACTGGTTGACAAGAGGACCGCTTGGAGGCCCTCTGAAACTCCTTCTCAAATAGACCATTCCTCTTCTAGAACTAGAGCTTTTGTAACTAGGCCGACTCAACTCTGGGCTTGTGGTGAGATGGTTTCTCGTCCCCCGGAACAGATGCAGACCTTGCTGGCACTGCCCACAGGATAGGCCATCGGGCCCACAGGGAAGCCCCTCCCTCCACCACCGCCTTCTCTGGCGGCCAAGGTGGCCCCGGTATGCAAAGTGGGCTAATTGAGGGACGGAGGGAGCCGGAGCCAGCGTGCATCTGGGCCCTGGTCCCCGCGTGCACCTCAGCACCTCAGCACCTCCCACAGCCAATCAGAAGTTAATTTGCCGCTAATTAGAGAGCTGGGCTGCACACCAGCACAGATGCAAAAATAAAAACTTCCTGGTCACCCCTCTCCTTTTGGGTACATCTCTCCCCTTTCTTCCTCTCTTTCTGTGAGCTACCCATTCCTGTTGCTCAGTCCATGGCCTACTTCTTTGACAGCAGGGTGGGGAATAAATAGACGCTTAGTTGGGTTTAAAAAGTGAATTGGCTTGGGATAAAAAAGAAAAAACACAGAAGAGGGTGTGCTTTCTGAATTAGCCAATAGCATTGTCGATACAAAGGGCCTCTATTTCAGCACGGCGCACCATGGAGATGACCATGTTTGACCCTGATCAGTTCAAACCAATTGGATCATTGTCACAAATCTGAACACACATTTCAACTTGAGACAGCGATGACGCCGTGAAGCTGTTTAGACCACGCACTCACACAATGAAAGATACATGGTAAACAGACAGGTGTAATCGTACATTCTCCATATCAGATTACATCCGCCGTGATGCTGCATCGATTGTCCTGGTTTACTCACGCTGGCAGACACATGGGGTTTGCAAATTCCTTGATTTTGAATGCAAATGCAAAGAGGTACAGCTGGGCCAGCCGGAGAGTGCAATCGTGAAAAAGTTGTCACTGATCCGTGCATTTATTTGCAATGAAATATGGAAACGAAGAATTTGCATACCAAATTTCTGGGTTACGTCTAAAAAAAATAGAGACAACCATTCTCCAAACGTCCTACAATTAGGACAATAAAAGACTTAGAGCCTTTGTATTTCAAACAGACTAACACAACCAGTGGCTGAGCTCCTGGAGAGGGTGGACGAGGCAAGGGTCATGACCTCGTCCCGGACCCAAGAGAGGCAGTCTATAGGCTGGTCACAGCAGGCACATTCCTCTCCATCTGGGAAGCGGCGCTAGTAAACTGCAAGGGAAGGGAATTCGAGGGCTTGTCCTGCAGAGAACCCCCTACTGGGTTCTGCTGGGAACCACCTGGCAGCCACATGATCCTATTTCGCACCACCTCTTCCAAGGAATCAACCCCCCCGTTGTGTTTGCTGATTCACACCCTGCCCAGCTATTGCCCGGCCGCCACATCCACCTCCGCAGAGATCTAGGTTCGACCAATGACCAACTGGACCTTGTTTTCTCCTCCCCTCCACCCTTTCTTTAAGCAGCCGTCTCCGTCTCGTCTCTCACAGAAACATGAGGTCAAGAGGCTTGCTGAGAATAAATATATATATATATTTTTGTCATGAAATAGAAAGGCAGAAAGGAGATTGAAAGGAGGTGAACCCAGCTGAAGATTTAAGTACATGTTTATGCCGGTGTGTCATCACACAGTGGAAAACAAACCTCCCTCCACAAAAAAAATTGTGAGCCAGACCATAATCTCTGGGTCAGATCCACTCTCATCAGCCATCCATCACTCCCGAGCCCTCCTGAGGCCCTGTGCCGCCCATTAAAACGCCACATCTCCCCAGCCCCCTCCATCCACTCAGCCTGTTGGTCAGCACAGTCTCCACGAGGAGGACTTCTAACCAAGGATACTTAAAATAAGCAACCAGTTGCTAGGTGACACCTGCATCTATTACTAGACACAAACACATCCTGCCCGGATCTCCAAGAGAAGGCAGAATCCAGCTCCAACCTGGTCAAAGAGAGTTACGAAGCCTGCAATGTGTTACTCGTGCACGTGTCCATACAAAGATCCCCCCCATTATAAGGCGCTGTGTCTCTGAACCACAATGGCGCAGCCATCGTTGAACATATGCGTAATCATGTGTTACCACATAGCACCTGATAAACTGGTACACGTGAGCTCCTTTGACGGTGTTGGAATCTTTTATCTGGTTTGAAATTATAAATAGGGAACATCTGAGGACGATGTTCACAGGGACATCACGTTGTGCTCAATAGGCTCAGTCTTCTGTAAATCAAATGCAAAGGGGGCTTAATGTGAGGCAAGGTGTTGGTATTGACATCCACGCTGAGCATTTGACTTGACAAAGCCCAAGCTGGATTCAAAACCCTTATGTCAACATGGCCAATCTCGCTCCTATATGATGATCAATGTTAGAAAATCAATGGAGGCATACTGCCTGGCTCTGCCACGTACTAATCAATAGAAACAGGCAACAACCCTCTTTGAGGATCCTATAACCACGCTTTGCAATGCAGATTCTTGACAGCCGACAGAAGTGAGGAGTGTAATTGGATTTCAATTAGTAACAGAGCCTTTTGATCCAGTGACGCATAGCCACTGAAAGACAATCCCACAAAACTCATTAATAGATCCTGACTCTAGAGAGCCGACAGAAAGACAGATGAAATGTAACGAGTTCAAATGTCTAAGCTTTTATGTCCTTGACCCTCAACCCCTAGCCCCTGGTAGCTCCAGAGGTGATGTGTGAGTATGTGTGTGTGGACACATGGTCAGAAAGGTCCAGATATTGGCTTACAGGGGAGTGAGTGAGGGCATAGCTATAAATAGCCGTGGCTCCACATGGGAGAGCTGTGATCGAGGACAAGGTGTGTGGTTTGACAGGGGGAGGGGGTGCAGGAAAGGAGGGAACACGCTTGATTGGCTAACCGGCTTGGTGCGCCCCTGAAACACACAGATCCCGCCCTCCTCGTTAAAACGTAAACATGGAAAGTGGTACATTAATAAAGGGCATAGAAATCGGATTGTAACCTTTTCTTGTTGTCTCATCTGAATGCTACCCTGTTGGTTTAGCGAAGAACGATTCAGAGAACTGATTCAGATCAGTTAGAAAAGCAGTTACAGACGGATAACGGAGCCAAATAACTGCTGGTCGAAGTGTGCTGAGCAGAGAACATTGGTGAGTTTGTGTTGGGAAGGGTAGGGTGATGGTTTGGGGGGGGGGGGGGGGGGGGGGGTTGTGTCTGGTGAGAAATGATAATCACGAAAGACCCAGTTGGGAACAGGACACCCAGGACAGGGCTAGAAGAGTGTGGCACACACACACACACACACACACACACACACACACACACACACACACACACACACACACACACACACACACACACACACACACACACACACACAAAAAATGCATTCGAAACAGCCCTACTTCCACCCAGGAAATCGGATGTGGCCAGGCACCAAACGCAAACCCAGCATAGATAACACGTGAAAGATGTTGTTGGTGCCATGTAAAATAAGGGATATGGGATGTACTAGTACACATATGTATGTAGCTCTCGACTCGTACACGCAAACACATCGACTCGTACACACAAACACAATAAAAATCTAAAAAAAGCTAAGAAAATACAATGCAATCAGCTCAGGGGTTGGTTTTTTTGTTGCCGATAAGAGTAATCAGCAAACAGGAAATTACACTGCAGACAAAACCCCAGCTGCATGGCTCCAAAGCCTTTTCAATCGTTGCCATGACTACAGCACACATCCACATATACAGTACCCGTTTTGAGCAGCTTTAAAAAATATATACAATAACCTGACTATACGGTCCAAAACGATATTCCAAGGGCCTACTACCAATGGGTTGAGTTCCTTCAAAACACCCACATCGCAAAGTCTTTTCATCAGGCAGGTAGCTGTGTAAAGATGAAGCTACGTTAGCCTTACGCTTCACTTCCTGAACTATGTGCTCTGGGCATACTTGGTGTACTGAGAAAAAAAATAAGAGCGAATTCAGCGAATCATTTAATTTAGCCAAGATCGTTGGGACATCAGTTGATGTCTGAAGAGAAAGCATTTACTGACAAAGATGGAAATGTCCTCCACCAAGAATGTTCACGTCAACGATGCAATGAACCACTTGTGGGGCAGCCCGTTGGACCAAGCTTCCACTCCAGTATTCCCACAGTGCTCTCTGGCACGTATGCTTATTTGCTTGTTTACTAAAACATCTTACAAGGATATCCCTGCCTCAAGTTTTCACAATGCTAATTATGGAGCGACGCCGCTGACTTGAGGTCAGGGGGAGGGAAGGGGAGAAGAGGGTGCTTGAGACTGCAAACTTTACGCCAAGGTCAAATAATCCATTATACTTGACCGAGTGCAACGCAGGACAAACAACCCAGCCATTTATATGTCATACGGCCATTCATGTTCTAGATCGAATGTGATCACCGACAGAGATTAAGAACACAGCAATTCCAAGAATATAATACAATACCTCAGATCTGTTTCAATGTCAAAAGTTGAGCATTGTGAATTAAAAAAATAAAATAAAACATTCTTCATCAAATATTCTACATGCAAGGAGAAAAATGTATAAACATCAAAGATGTGTTTAATCTCATTCCAACACTCATACTATGACGCAGTCACAGTTGAGCAACTTTAAAACAACCAATAATATAAAAGTTGTGTGTTTCCCTTGCCACATTTCTTTAAGCATTTAAATAAGCACCAAATCCATAAAGTGACGTCAACAATAAGATTGCCTTGTTTTTATTATTACTCATGTTAGGACTTTGATTGATAAAAGCTAGAACACATAGCCACAATTGAAAGCCTTCGATGAAAATCAACCTTTACTGACACACAGTAAACCAGTTCCAAAGTGGATAACCTGCAGCACATGCACAACAAAAGAAAGGTGGTACATTCCCGTGTGTGCTCGCACACTTACAATGCAACCTGGCAACATAGCAAAAACAAAAAGGCATTATTTTGATCAAGTCAAAACGCATCAAGGCTTCGCACAGTTTTACAGGTTTTGAGCATTGGACCGCTATCCAAAATGAAAACACATGGGCTACCATTACACAGAAACACAGGTGTGCTTGCCGGACCTAAAAGACACTGGCCTGCCACGTCTTCCTTTTGATCAGCGCTCGTTTAGCATCAACTTCTGGTCTCTAATCCATGATGACAAGAGGCTGTTTACAGTAGGGCCAGCCTTCAAGTTGAAGGGGGCTTAACGCAGTGCAACGCTTTGCTTGTAGCAAGCATGGCCATGATTAGATTAGCTAATTAGCCTGCTTAAATCTTTTTCCTTTTGTAGTATTTCTTATACATGTCCGCGCCTTCTCGGTTTGCATTGAACCGGCCTTGTAGAGAAGTGAATGGAGAAGAATAAAGAGGACGGGGGACTGGGATTGAAGGAACACACTGTGGTTACCAAGGCTCTTTGGTCAGAAACAGCAGTGCTGGATCTATATGCATTATACATCTGTTATACATTACCTGAAGGCAACGTGTCAATAACTTGGCTGCAAAGAACATTCAAAACATTGAAAAACATTGAAAACCCGCCCCTAGAACCAAGTTTCCTGAGCAAGCAGTATTCCCAGACAGAGGCTCGTTTCAAGAGGCCACACAATTGACACAAGCAAAATAGGAAAATAGTTAACACTAACTGGTTCCACCTGAAGAACACACACACGTCAACAACCATAGATCATCTAAGCTGACGGTGATGATCAGCCAAACATCTCTGTTTCTCCCTCATTGTGAGGGGAAGGATGTGGGAGCAATGTACAGGACACAGACCTCTCAGTACTCAGATACCGAGGCCAGGAGAAATACATCCTCCCTTAGACGAAGAGTGTCTCCTTGAAAAAAAACACCACATTTAACATCACTTAGATGATAAGCAAACTCGTATATCAATCTATCATTACATAATTTAACTGGTCAAAAGAGTCAAAAGATAACCACCCGATTAGATAAAATGATTAGCTAAAATAGCCTGAATCCTTTCTGATCTAATTTGATTTATTGTGCATATGTACACCTTAAAATGTTTTTCAATGGCATCCATTCATATCCTGTAATTCACAGCAATTGAGTTATTCTTTGACTCTAGGAGGATCCTCTACATTACAGTTGGGTGGTCCTGGTCCCCACCAGGGGGGGCTGTGGTGTACCCCCACATTTGTACAACATTAATGCTCCAAACTGGGAAAACAATTCAGCTAAAACAAAAAAATATATAGAATTTAGAAAAAAATTGAAATGACGTTTTCTGCTATTATATTATCTATATAATAATAAAGCGCTTATGTTTTCTGAATTTCCAACAAGTTTCTTGTAAATTAATAAAGCTGTTTTTGGGCTTGCTTCAATAAAACCTGTCTACAAATACAATACATGAGTATGTGATTCTCAGATTAGTGCAGCCAATAGGGCCCATGAATTGCTTTATCTCTGCGAAAGTATGCATTTATAAGCCATAACAAGAGGTAGAGGTCTGGTGCAAAAAGAGCTGAGAACAGCGACTCTTTTTACCCTCATCAGTCCAATCCTATCTGCACTGTCACACAGAGGATGTAGACATGATGGCTATCAAAAAGAACCTTCACAACATCAAATGTATGAAATTAAATGATAATGACCCTGAAACTGTAAATTGCAACACATAGTTGTTTGAGGAATGAGTTAAATAGCGTGTCTCTGCAGCATTTATGTTTGCAGGAGGTTTTTCAGTTTAATTTGGCTTTTTCTGTCTGTCCAGGTCAGGTGAATTGCACATAATCACATCACAACAAGGTCAGAGTTGGTGAGATTAGTGACACAAGCAATCAGCCGGGGTCTCTGATAAAATGGCTTCCAAAAAAAGATTTAAAAGATACAAATAATGTGCAATGTTGCTAAGATTGGTTCCACTTTAATCTTGGGGAATATCCCAAGATTTTATATAATATAACTGCTTTAACATGCAACTAGCGGGTTGGCACTACAAAATATTTAACATGTGTGAAAAGTATGAAGCATACTGCTGTAAAGAATATAATTATAATATATCTGTGGCTGAGAATTAAAGCAAGACTCATTTTAGTACTGCAACATGCACACGCACCAAAATACTTAAATACTTACAAAATACTAATTTGACGCAAATCCACCCAAGGGGAATACACCAGATGCCAACACTACAAGAAACTTGCTGATTGACAACCTCATGCAGAAGGACATCTTGACAGATGATTGACAGCCCCGTGCGGCTTTGTCTCAGTGGGCCTATGTAGGTATTCCCCTAAGGATCTAATCGCACAAAGCACACCCTGCCCCTTAATACTACCTTAGTTCGCTATTATTCCCACATGCAACCAGTATAAAACAAATCCTTGATAACTTCTTTCCATGATCACACAATATGAATTAATAGCAAAATATCATTATGCCTGTTGCTTGTGCCAGATGGACAAAGAGGCAGTTGTAGACATGTAGACATGTCTACATTAAATATAATAACCTCAAATTATGTAGGTATTGTTAGCTTAATCCTCAGTTTACAAACGTCTGCTGTTGAGCAGGCGTCCATGCTAAGCTGTGATGTAGGCCCTGGAGAGAGAGAGAGAGAGGTCAAAGGTGAGACAGGAAGGGACAATAAGGAGCACAGGAACAGGAAGTGGTTAGCGACAGAAAGAGATGCCAAGAATGAGAGACGGCGTCGCCCTGACTAAACACGTCACGCTCCAGTGTTGACAAAAGGTTCCCTTACTTTGTGTGCACTAATTAAGATGAGCCCGGTCCTAGTCTCCAGGTAACGATGACTGCTCTACCTCACAGTACTGACCACCGGCTCAACATCAGGCCATGTCCTGTCTTCAAATGCCCAACCTCTCTCACTCTCTCTGCGTTATCTCGTGACGCGCTCCTGCGCACGGCATCCTGTTTGCGGTGGGTCAGGGGGACATGTACATGGACATGGTTCCTCCATGTGACACCCAAGACATTTCACAGGCCATCGCGCTTTCTGCATGGGCCCTGGTATCTCTGTAATTGGCCTCTTCCTGCTGTGGGATTAGGAGTGGGTGAGGGACAAGAGTGGAAAATGAATGCTAAAAGATGAGATTGAGGAATGGAGGGAGGGAGAACAAAAAAAAAAATGGGGGAAGGAAGACGGGGGAAGGGAGAGTGTCCCAGTGGAGAGGAGGGACCAATGTCAAATCACTCGTTTTAAAAGTCAGGACCACAAAAAAAAAAAAAGAAGGTAAAAACATGGCTCATCAAAAGCCCAACTATACCCAAATCAGGGCTCGTCTTAAGAACCCTCTTTCACAATGACTCCCTGAAGCGCTGACCTTCAGCGTGGCCCAGAAAGCCGGAGTTCCAAAATAAGCAGGAGGGAGCAGAGGGTTTCCACAACACAGACCTCAACTCCGGCTGAAACTGAATTCCTTTCATGCTCTACCAGCAGCAGAGCAGCGTCCGGCGGTGAGCTGTGAACCCAGAGCCTGACCAGGGGCCTGACCAGCCTCACCCCGACCACCTGGTCAGGGCGACCATAATTGTGCACTGACATGTGGCTTGTGTTCGATCCAAACATCTCCCACGCAAAGTCACAATCGTTGAAAAGGTCTGCCTATGCTCATGTAGATGGTCCCTCCTGGGTTATTTTAAGACCTTTCTTTTGTTTTGGGGTGAGGGAGGGGGGGATCTGGAAGGAGTTTGATGGGGCCCCATCTAGGGCCCTGTCCACACGAAGCCGTTTTTTTCGAATCCGGATAAATACTTTATCGGATTGGCCTCGCGTCCACACGGATCCGGCGTTTTCAGGGGGTGAAAACGGTATTTTTTGAAAACGGGTCCCAGAGTGGGAAAATTTGAAAACGCCGCCCCAGCGCATCCGTCTGGACGCCCAAAACGGGTTTTTTCTGAAACGATGACGTCATAGCCCCGCCTCTCTAACCTTTAACCTCAGCCGCCGCAACGAGACGCATCATAACAACAACAACAGCAATGGCGGACTACATGCTTGTGCTCGTACTACAGAAACTACTCAGTCTATTAGGGCTGTTACAGCAAAACCTTCAGCTTCTATATTACTGCGACGAGCAACAAAAGGCCATGGAGAACAACATACGCCACACGCTCTTGGATCCACCTCGCAGAGTAACCAGAAGGGCCACCAGGAGAAAGTTTTGGACAAGACCTGGACGAACTAGCAGCTGGTGGGACAACTTTGTTGCTGGTATGGTTGTGGATAATGAGGCCTGGCATATGTACTACAGCGTTTTGGTTCGTTTTCACTGGGTGCGTGTGGACGCAGATATTTCTGAAAACGATGCCGTGTTTACGGAGATTTTTTTGAAAACGATTAAGAAAAAGATCGGATTCGGTGAAGCCGCGTATTCGTGTGGACAGGGCCTAGGAGTCATTTGAGCTGTTGTATATTTTGAGGGCGGCCCTATTGAAGCAGGAGCACAAGACACTTCCTGAAAGTGCAAATGGGAACGAGTGGCACGCACTTAAAAGGGAAATGACAAACTTACGCCATTCATGATTAAATCTGCTAATTTCACCACAAACGTTCAATACAATTTGAGGAAATGGTGATTCAAAACGCTGTTGAGAAATGGCCCAGAAACAAGATGCACAGCCTAAATTTCCAAGGTCATCTCAAGTGTGTCATGCATTCACCAGGCCTATGTGCACGCAACCTACGTCAGAGAGACAGTTACTGAAATAGCCATATAGGTCATTATTAAGAGTGAGGCAAATACGATCCTAATTTCCTCTTCCATCTTGCTTTTTTGCACTCAACTGAATTCTTTATGCCACCCTGGCAACAGATTAATGGTTTGGGTGATGTCTCTGGTTGCCAGGAAAATAACCCTACTTCCCTTGTGATCAATGCATTCCGTTGGGAAACGTCATGTGCAAGATGTAGAAATACTTCTTTAGTCCAGGTCTTTCGGCTCACAAGTTAAACAAACACAATTACAGGATTCTTGGGCCCCTACTTTTTACATTACTTTGCATATGTATACTATGTATACATTTCAGGGTAGGAAAGTGGAAAACTTGTTCAGTTGGTTCCCAGGAAATGAGCGCAGTTTGAAATGGAGCGACCCCCAGACATCGCTGAATGGACCCCACAAAAGTATAGACAAAAAAAAAATCAACAACAATGGCTGGTTGTGTTGCGCCGGAAGATTTTAAAACAAATAAACTGCCTCCACGGGGATTCAAAAACAAAGTGGGAGAGGTGATTCAGAGCAGCGTCTTTGCCATCATTTAGCTCAGACCTCTGCAAACAGCAACAGCGAAGGTCTTTGACTTCCAGAAATAGGCAGGCCGAATCGTTTCTACAGATAGATACGGTTGGTAAGGCAGGTTGATAGGTCAGGTCCCATCAATCATCTAAACCCCCCCCCCCCCCCGAACTCCCAGCCCACCCCCCATGGGGAGGGCCTGTCTGACTCCTGTGACCCTCCCTGGCACAGTAAAGACATGGCAGGAGACAGCTCGGACATGGGAAACATTCTCATACACACACACAGCACAGGATGCGGGTGTGTGAACAGGCCGTCAGGAGAAAGAGGCGTAAACAGGAATCGAGAGACAAAGTGCCGTCTAATCTCCTTTTCCAGATGCTAAACAAAAACCAAAACAGCGCAAAGTGTTCTTCTTTGTGTTTGTTTACCCACAGTAATAAGTACAACTAACAGACAATGTTTGATAAAATCAAACATTGACAATTTGTTGATTTGACGATTTGCCATATATTTTGTGACACACGGCGTTAAAGAGAATATTAAATATGTTGTTTATCAAAACAAAGTGCTCAAATTAATGTCATTGTCAATTAATGACATATCATAAATCTGTTTTAATCTGTGTTTCCTAGTTCACATTTCTTTAGTTTACTGTGTCACATCGATAATTCTGCATGATTATCCGTTGAATATCCAATATCTTTCAAAGAATAAATAAAATAAGACTTGATAAGCTGCTATGTGTGATATTTGGAATACACCCCCACAGTAGCGCTTTGCTGCTATACATTTCACTTTTACTTTTGCTGTCGGAGTGGCCCTGGCAGGCGGACATTATTGAAAAACCTGAACGCATGTCGCCTGTTGCCGCGCCGACTACTTAACATTGGCGTACAAACCAATTTCATTCAGCCTCTGAACAACTATGCATTAAATGATGATTCAGAAACTTTCTTCTTCATTTCTGGGTCAACAGGTCAACAAAAACATTATTTGACCTTTGGCCAATGATGGGCTAAAGGGAAAATCCCAAGGGGCGTGGCCCACTAAGATATGTTTTTTGTTGGCGTGTATGCAACTATGCATATGTCTTCTTAGCTTTAAATAATAAAATGCTGTTCAAAGTGCAGCTGCATTTCCTTCGTCAATATATACATCCAGAGAATACAACGGAAGGCTTCATTGGGGACACAACTCAGTAAGCACCGTTAAGATCCGGAAATATAATGTTAACAAACCATTATGAATGTTAACAAACCATTATACACTTATTTTGTGATATGTATCACAACTAAGGCTGTCACTTTTTATTCGAAATTTGAATGCATTCGAATATGACGTGACATTTCCGTATTCGAATATATATAATCAAACCGGTTTTTCAAAGTGCCATGTTGTGTAGCGCATTTTTTACAGTCTATGATGAGACCGTTTGGTTTTAACTTTTCATTTTATTGTTTGCCCTCTCATCCATTCGTGGGCGAGCTAATCAAGCGAATAATACATCCTGATTCGAAAATGGATAACGCACAGAACCGCCGCAGGTAACATCGTGAATAAAAACAGAGCCGCACTTGATCCAGATCAAGTTGATAAACTGCAGTTTCTAGCAAACAACATTAAGAAAGTATTATTTCTTGCAGATAGGCTATAAGGCTTTACTCCTACTGCTGTCTCCTATTTAAGTTGTCACGTTATTGTTTGCGCTGTGCAGTTCCAATTCCGTTTTTGATTGCATGGCCTAATTTTGTGATATGCATAGTGGCACTTGTTATTGATTAAGTTGATAACCTGTTTGTTTCAAACAAAGAGGATATGGCCTAAGTCGTGTTTAGGTCTCCCATTGTCACGTAATACATTTGTGATTGAATCTCCGTTACAGTGTTGTTGTTTTTTTGGGGGGGCAGCCCTAATCACAACTCACAATAGAGGAAAACTAACACGTGGGCACCCAGATGACTTTAGATTAGTGTCTGCTGTGTCCGGGTTGTCATGCTCTGTGCGGGTGGAAGAGCCCAGTGGATTGAGTCAGGGCTCAGAACAAGTAATGTAGGAGGACTGTGGAGCTGACCAGAGGGATTTCAGGCTATTATAGATTGACAGTAGTTCAGATCACAGTAGATCAGTGTGGCAGCCACTTCCCGGCCCTGTCTTTAATCAATCAGATAATAAGTTTTAGCAGACAATCAGATAAGAGGACCCCATTTGCCCCATCAAGCCTCCTCTGGCCCCTTTAGCCAGAGCTCAATCAACAACTCATCATGATTTCCAAGTGATCACATGTCACATGCCTGCTTTTGAAGGATTAGCGATATAAATTGAATTTGAGCCAATTCAAAAATATATTCTCATTTCAAATAATAAGTACTCCTCAGAAATAGTGTCCTCTGCTATATATTGGCATATAAAGGTAAGGTTATAATTAAAATCAATGCTGCCATGCCATTTGTAGACCAGAGAATTGTAACAATATAATATTTTTCATTGGACAGACACAAAGCAGATGCCAAAGACCTCATAAAAACCCTGGTTGCTGCGTTTCTGTCAATTTAATGAGCATGTTGATAGTTAGTTTAGCAGCCTGGACAGAGCAAATGATTGGAAAAGTGTAGTGTGTGGCTTGTACAGTGTTACAGGGGACAGTTTTACAACCACAACTGAGTTTCACTCCATTTCCTGAGGTTTATCACATGCTCAGGCAGGGACCACTGCAAGTACATGGCAAAATAACTCAAACTAAAAACCTGATTACAGGTAGAAGATGTTTATCATTTCTCGCACAGACAGTAACCTCATAAGCAGTTAGCCAAGCAGGAAACCATAGAAGCATATCACTGCCAAAATAAATAAATAAATAAAGAAAATCGCTGGCAAAAATGCCATTGCACGCGTGACTGCACACACACACGATTATTGCAAGCACTTTTACTGTCATCATGCCCAGTATTTATCTGTTCGCGAGAGCAATTACATAGCCTAGGCGGCGAGGAGAATATCATTAATTGAGCGGGGCACATAATGGGAAGTTGAATGCAACTCAAGCACCCCGTTCTCACAAACTCTTTGCTCTCGTACTGATAAAAAGTGATCTGATCTTTTTTATCTGTTCCAATCATGTTTATGGTTATGATGGCCATGGCTGGCTCCGCCCACTGGGTACCAAAATGAAAAAACACCCTTGCACAAGTGTTCGCAATCATCATTCATGTAAGCGGATGTGTTGGTTGTGTGCGTGCAGTTGTTTTTTGCTTGTGATATTTGGCAGTGATACGCCGCCATACTTGAACACCATCATGGAAAATGAGTCTGCCAGTAGGTCTTTCACAGCACGCTGGGCCAAGTTATCATTCCTTAGGTATTCAGCCAAACATACAATTAAACCTGTAACTACTTCCCTAAACAAACACCTTTCAGGGGAGGAGTAACAGAGACGGTAACTATGTTAGCTATGCCAGAGCCATCCGAGAGAGAGTGAGCTAGTGAGTGGGTGATTGAGTAAACCAGCCATCCGCAGGAGTGCAAACATACAAGGGTTACCCGTGAACGATGATGCAACGTGGAAGTACGTGGAAACCGCACCGGTCAGAGGGGAGGGTGTGACCACAACTTTTCATGAGAAGACTCCCTTACGGGGAACAAGGAAGCAGAGAGTTGTTTAGTCAAGTCAAAACACAACTTGCCACCCTCCGCCTACACCACACTCGAGAATTTGGAAACGAGAATTTCCAAACAGTGAAGTAACCTGTCGCCCAGTCGGTTGAAAGTTCATTGAAGCAAACTCCAAACCGCAATGTAGGACATATTCCAAAATAAAAATAACGGCAAGGTGCACTTTGTTTAAAAAAAAGGATGTGTGTGTGTGTGCGTTTTATCATCTTAGTGGCCTTTACTGAGGGCTGGGTTATCGCTTGCCTGTTTGTTAGCCACCATGCAAACACAGCAAGTTTCCATCACACACACACACACACACACACACACACACACACACACACACACACACACACACACACACACACACACACACACACACACACACACACACACACACACACACACAGTGCCCTAAAGCCTAAGCACACACATGCATGGTGCTACATGCATAGCAAACTTTAGAGAGTGCAAATATGCCTCCACGCACAAAGAGTGCCATGCTGTATGTGTGCCATTGAAATACGCACGCATGCAGCACACACCAATTCATAAACGTAATGGAAATGAGTTTCCACGACATAGAAGGACACCTTTTGGAAAACCGCCTGTCAGCTGGACTGTGGGGCAAGCGCTACTATAGTACCAAAAGTAAGGCTGTTACGTAGTTAGGTTCGTTTTGTGTCACTGTTTGTGTCTGACCGTTCTGTTACTTTAAATAATTGAAACTATATACAATGAAATTCAGATTATTAGTACTAGCTATTATGGAGCAAGCAAGGGTTTGACATCTCGCCGTCAAGGACGCCTATAGGTAGATTGTGGACTTGGGGGATCGGACTCAGCGCCTTTTAGCTGAGAGTCAAACGCCTTAACCACTACACTATTCCACCACTACACGCTTCCTATCAACCGACGAATCAGACATTTTCCAATTCTCAATTCTCGTTGACTCGTGAGTCGTGACTCTCCACACTCCTGGGAACGGGAGACAGACATACACATGTTTATGTCAACTGGAAGGTTTGGATTTTACCACTGCGACGCACACGTGCTCCAGTACACCAGGACGCTAGCTCTGCTTTACCTAGCGGCTACAACAGCCCTGGCCTGGGCGCTGCCACCCCAGCCCTACAGTGAATGAGGCTTTGCTGTTCCGAGAGAGGCGGTCTAGTGAAGGGCCGGCGTCCTTCCCATCCTGCGCTGGACAAGCAGCACGAGTGTGAGGGTTAGGGAACATCATGGCCAAGAAGATGAAAATAACCCCAGGAAATAACCATGTTTTTCCCCTCCACTCTTGAACGCAGTTAAGAAAGCTCCTATGCTAATAATGTAGTAAAGTTATGGAGCCCGGGGAAAAAGGGATAGTCCACAGAGGGCATTTCTCTTGTATTAGCTTCATCGAGAGCCTAATATAACTCACAAGGAGGTCTAGGGACATAAAGCCCTAAACCACTGGACAGCCTCCAACTTCCTGGTTGTACTCTCACAGACAGGACCAGGGGAGGTTAAGGGTCAGGCCTGTGTGATAAGGAGGGTTTATATGTTACATATAATGCGGTTATCGCAAATTACAAGGAAATTTATTCCGTTAACTAATCACAATTCTTCCGCTCTGACCAAAACCTCTCAGTGACAAGTCATATGTCATATCTTATCACTTAGTGTCATATCTTCTTATTGTCCAATGAGCCTCTTTAATCTAATTGTTGGTCACTGTGTTACAATGTCTTCCTCTCCCAGCGTTTGGTACCACTGGCGACAGTAGACAATACTGGGATGATAACAAATGATTCTGTGAACTGATAAAATATCAATCAGTCCTACTCAGTCTGCAGTCTTATCGCATACCAAACTCCATTTAGGCCTTGCATTGGCTTTTTATTGACGTCTATTCAGATAATAAATCTGTTTATTCACATAACATTTGCATGGGAATTTCTACATTCCCAATCGACATTTGATCCAATTTGGTTGTGACGATGCACAAGTTATAACTAGTAAAAAGTTTGCAGTATTGTACTTGGAAAGGACCGGTGTAATGATAGTCATAAATTAAACTCATTCTCTGGGGAGAACTCGCTTCTACACATACACATTGAGTGTATTGAGTGTGTTGAGAATGAGTGAGTAAAAAAATCGAATAAAGTGGATTTTCTAACCTCTAAACATTTATCCTCTAGTTTGTGTGTGTGTGTGTGTGTGTGTGTGTGTGTGTGTGTGTGTGTGTGTGTGTGTGTGTGTGTGTGTGTGTGTGTGTGTGTGTGTGTGTGTGTGTGTGTGTGTGTGTGTGTGACACACATACACCCAAACACAAACACACTTAAAATGCATCCAACAAATATGCCGCAGGAGCTACGTGGCGAGAAGAGGCCCTTCAAACATAAAGGCATCTATGAAGATATCCCTGCAACAGATTCTGTGAGTAAGTGTAGCCTGCGTGCGTGCACATGTCAGCAACAAATCTGCTGTCCTTCTAGGGAACAGGTGAGAGTTGAACGATAGAAGAAGAAGAAGGAGAAGAAGAAGAATTGATTGAAACTCAAATGATATGCTACAGAGCATACACACAGCCAGTCCAATATTTTTAATGTTATGTTAGATGTTATAAGGATAAGTAACATTGTATGTGTTCTGGGGTTGGGTTAGGCGATTGCATTGATACTACGTTCATCTACATCCTGATGAATTTATACAGAAAGAATTTCACAATAGGAAAAAGAAGAAGAATCATAGTTGCATAAGCAAACCCTGTGTAATGACTTGGCCAGATGACGTCTGACACAATGACCTTGGAATCAACCACACATTCAGTGTGTGCACAGGACCTAGACAATAAGCACACTAAAACAACAGCTTTGCTGCTGGGAATTGGCTGGGTGTGTTTATAATTAACGGACACACTCCATTGTTCACCATGAGACAGACGCAGACAGACAAACAGACAGACTGCTTCTGAACCGGGCCCTTGTGGAGGGCTGCCAACAAGACCAAGAGCCATCACCATGAATGCTTGCAGCCCCCTTTAAATCAAACCACCTCCATCATCATCATCATCTCCATCATCTCCATCCCCAATTTCTGCTACATTCTTCTGGATGCAAAGTCACACTGTGTTGAAAAGTAGCAGAAAAGGACGCCCATCACAACAAAACCGCTCAGCAAGAAACTCCAACTCACCCGTGCTTTCACAGCCAGACCGGGTGACGGCATTTGTGTGGAGAACAGAAAAAGAAAGAATCTGTCACCAAATCAGTGGGCAGTACATTTTCTGCCTTGGTTACCCAAATAATATTTGTTTTCTAAATTTGCCTTTGCAGTGACATTGGGGGTAAAATACAAGTCATGTACGACACAAAATGTATGCTCATATCAACAGGTGAGCAGAGCAAGCAAGAGATTGTATAGGCTCTGGCTGATGTCTATCTGTGCTTTCGGACTAAACAAGGGAGACGAGGGATCTTTGGCTGACAACTCTCTTGAAAATCAACAGGGAAAAAAAGAAACAGCTGTGGACAGATAAATGCAATGCACTTTAGGGCCTTATTTGAGAAACTCAAGAAGCCAGTGAGAACATGCATCGGAGCCGAGCCCCCCGCTGTGCAATTGGAGGAAACGTCCTCCCATCCAGACGAGTGGTGCTCTGAGACACTATGGTCTGCTCAACATGTCGGTGGCTCCATTCATTTACTGTGCATTTCTCAGTCGTCTTTCCCTCCATCGTTAGAGTATTGCTAAAGAACAACACAGTAGGACATTTACCACAAAACAGAGAGAGGTAGAAATAGAAGATCAGGAGAGATTTGTGAAGTGAAATGTTTGTTTAGAGGCAAAAAAAAACACAATTACGGAAATCATATATAGGAAATCATATTAATTAGGGAATCATATTAAGGAAACACACACATTCCAGGAGCCGGGCTAGTGTGGACTCGTACAGAGAGAGAACATGCAGCATGGAGGGAAGGAGTGGCCATTGCAGGTGGAGTAAGTGTGGCAGGGTGAGAGGAGCCTGTGGTTGGTGGATAGGGTCTGGTTATGTAAAGACTGCACTGCTGCTGCATCATCCACACAAAAATGTGTGTTACATAAATAACATCAGCCTCCTGAAACGCCCAGGGTAGGGTTTTGAGGAATAGGAACAATTGTCAACAAAATCAACAGGAAGACAACAACAACAACAACTCTGGAAGAGGAGCAGTGCACCGTAGACGACAGGCGACAGAGCAAGAGATCAATAACGCCCGTCGCCACAGATTCCCCCCCCCCCCTGCCTCAAAACAATTCCAAAGCATACCATAATTTGTCTGATGCAATGAACACCAGATGAACTGAGTGCCCCCCCCCCCCCCCACACACACACACACACACACACTCCAAGACAAACCATTTGGCAAAGTTATATGCAAACACACAACTACCCCCTCACCTCCCCCACCATCCTCCACCACCTCGCCCCTTTCCTCCCCCACCACTATCCTCACCCCTTTCCTCCAGACCAATGCCCTACTGACGATTCCTGAAGAGGCTTACATAGACTGTCGAGCATGTGCAGACATGATGGAGGAGTGCTAAAGGGTATAGGCGTGAGGAGCTACATGCTTTAAGAGCCCAAGAACTCCAGGGAACTCCCTCGCTGCAATCGACGCTATGAAGGGGGAGGGGTGTGTGGGTTGGCAGACATGGGTGCTTGAGTACTGAAATGCCTTTATGGCTGGGTGAAAGGGCCAGTAGTGTAAAACACACACACACACACACACACACACACACACACACACACACACACACACACACACACACACACACACACACACACACACACACACACACACACACACACACACACACACACACACACACACACACACACAGTATCCTGTGCCCAATTAGCATTTGCTTGGAAAATATTGCAAATCCCCCACTTCATCCCCAACAACGTCATAAACTCCCAAATACCTTCATAGTTTTCAGGAGGTTTTCATAGCAGAAAACTAACTAACTAACTTTCTTTGCTGTAAGAGATTACAAGGCAAAATGATCATGGATTAGCCTCTGAGCTTCAAATGTATAGCCTATTAATAACTTCATAAACATGTAGATTGACAGCTGGTTAAACCTGAAAGTAGTAGAACAAACCGCATCCTAAACCCTAGCAGACCATTTCCTCATCAAAGGTCTGCATATATTTGGCAAGTACAAAAAGATTGCAATGAAAGCAAATATTGATTACTAGGAGCTGGATGTTCAACTTCACAGTCCTATGTGCCAGTGCCAGGGCCTGCTTTCCATATGTTGGTACAGGTGAATCCAAAAATAATACTGTTTTCACAGTGAAAGCACCCTACTTAACAGGGATTCCCTGGTTAGCAAGAGGTGCTTCAGGCTATGGCCCAATTCAGGTACACTTTGTTTCGATTCAGCATAAAACAGAAACATTTTAGGACCAATACTTTAATGCACCAATGTCTGTAGATTGCCAACTTTAAAGTTGAGATAAAGAAGTGAAGGTGTGAGTAATTGTCCATCAATACTAGCATCATCAGCGTCATTTTCTGGCATCTGGTTGAATTTTGCCTGTTTGATTGACATCCAGCCCAAGATTGTATTCTACATGCAGAGTATTCATTTACAAAACGTAAATTGTGCTGTCGTTTAAAGCAGAACCATCCTGTTGAATGTTGAGACAGAGTTGTTGCATATGGCCTTCACTGACACTGATGCATGCTACACACCATTTTAATGTTGATCTATTCACGTCGAGCCGCAGCAGTCGCATAACATGCTCACTCGTACGTCCTTGGCTCGGAGAATCAATAAATCAACCTCTTGGCGGAGACTGATGGCCAACACACACTAAAGTGTTTACTACATGATGAATATTTCTCCTTCCGTTCCATACGTTTCCATGTTGAGGCGCAGGCGGAGAAGGATCTATTGTGGCAGGATTGATGGGCCAACAGCGTTTTGTTCTCAATACTAGGTTATGCAACTTGAGTTAGGGGAATCGATATGTAATCCAGTGAATATGCTAAGGGTACCTTTTTGTAGGGTAGTGAGTGGTGGGGGATGGAGAGGGCTCTGGCAGAGGGGCTGTGTTCTGTTCAATTGGGGTCGAGAGCTGATACTTAATTCATCACTCTCTAGTCTTTTTTTTTTCTCCCTCTTCTTTGAAATTCTGCTATGGCTTCTCTGAGGGGGCGGGGGACGGGCGAGCATGGGGAACACCAAAATAGCATCATCTGATCCTTCTTTCATAAACTTTTCCACTCCTGCAGCCACATGCTGGACGTTGACTACAGCAGAAGTGACGGAGGGGGTATAGAAAGAAGGCAAGAAAATGCAAGAAAATAAACTAATAGACATTTTCACTGGAGCCAACTCCTTTGTTCAGCGTTGTAATTAAAAGATCGGTGTCTAAAGAACAAAACCAATCCCCTCCATTTTTTGCCCCGACTCCTATTCAAGGCGGTCGGAGGGGAGAAGGGCGAGAACCTTTTGAACTACACAGTAATGACTGCAGTGAAAACATCCCATAGCGCAGAAGGCTTATTAAGTTAAGCTTAAACCTTCTGCTTATTCCCCCAAAATATAGATCAATTCAGCCTTACACTAGACAGTTCATAAAGAAGATAGCTGTACTGGTGTTGTAGAGCCTGCTAGGATCCCTCGTCTCAGCTAGCTAGGATCCCTCGTCTCAGCCATATGGTCTGAACACTCACGACCACACACAAAGACACTCCGGAAACACCAGCCCCCGGATCACACGACGCACTCCACCCAACAGCAGCAGGACTTAAGTGACATGGCGCAGCGCTCAGATCAGAAACAAACACTACAAACACACTCCACAGGATGTTCCGTTTCATTATTTACCGACCCACACTCCTCATGACACAACGTGTCCTTGTCTACCAGGAGGAGAAACTGGCCAGGGATCTGGCTTTCGGGGCCACATAAGGTGGCCCTTGTCCTTATTCGGGGCCCCACATGGACAGGCTGGTCTTGTGCTCAGCTACTTAGGAGCCCTTGGAGAGGTACAGGATATTCCGAGCAGTGAAGGGCACAGAGGGACCTGACTTCAGGATGCTCTGGGTGGGGAGGGTTTTTGGGGCTTCTCCTGCGTTTTGATCTATTTTGGCCGAGTTTAATGTGTCGGCTCACTGGGGTTTTGATTGAATCTTGTTAGAAGAGCCAACTGTGGTGGCCTGCGCTAGATAGCCATCACGAGGGAGAGAAGAGGGCGGGGTAGTCACGAGAAGAAGAGGGAGGAAGAGAGGATGAGGAGGATAAAACGTAGTGCTATGGGGAGGTGGAAAGATTGTAATCATCAGAAGTAGGGTGCTAGACAGAGAAAGGACCATACACATCTACAGACATAACAGTGCCAATGTTTCCAGATGGACAAACTTAGTATTATATTATTATTACACATTACTATTTCAATAAAAATCCACAGCATTTTAGGTCTTCGGCATACATATACCACAATATACAACATCATCATTAAAGCATCATACTTGACCTACGACCCATAACCCTAGAGTACAACATTTTCACACTAATATAAAAGTGTAAATTAGCCTGTAGCATCACCCTAGAATAGACAAACTGAGACAAGCAAGAAATGTTAAAACCTGAAATTGCTTGTTTACCCAAAACGTTTTCCTGTAGACGGCAGCCTGAACAAAAAATAAATAAAACCATGAAAAGCAAACAGTCATGAAGGCCTACAATGATAGATCAAATGTATTTACAAATGTGTTTTTGACATCCAACAGGTTTGGTATTCAGAACTTGAATAAAACATTCTTAGGCCACACAGGAGCCGTCATTGCTTGGGTTAAGTACAAGAAATGCGATGCACAGAAACTTTTGTACAAAACTGTTTGATATTAACATGATGAGGTGAAAGGCCACTTAAAAGATGAGATACTTTTATCAAAGCATCAGCGGTTGCTGTCAGCACAAAAGGTTAGGACTCATAAAGATTAATCTAAACGAATGACATGACAACACTTTCACATGTTTCAGATTAGAAACTTGTTATGAGTTTATCACACTGTGACCACCAAACTAGTTGGAAAAAGAAGCGGTTACATTTGCTGCTGTGCTGTACATCGTTCTTTGACATCGTGCTTGTGTGCCAGGGTGCTTGCTTATGTCTTTGTGTACTTGCTTATGTCTTTGTGTACTTGCTTGTGGGCTCACATGTGTGACTGAGATGCTGATGCACTTACTGCTCCAGTTGTTTGGAGTTAAATTCCCTCTCATCCTATAATAACAGTATGTTAGACTTTTAACCTATCTTTTCTCACTGCCCCTTTCCCTTCCTCCCCCAAGACACTTGCTTACACGTGCTTTTTGTCAGGCCATCACTGTAAATAAGAACTTGTTCTTAATGATCTGCCTGGTTAAATAAAGGTTTTTTTTTTTGTTTTTTTTTAACTGGTTCAGCTTCTGGGAGGCCATCAGTTAAAGAAAACACAGGGCCTGGTAGAGGTGGAAATGTATCTGCGTCAGATGAGCTCCAAACAGAGCAGATGTCAAAACAACTGGGTGTCACAGCGTGGAGGGGGTAGTATGAGATCCACAGAGGAGACATCCCTGAGACCGTCTGGCCGGAAGGGACCCCGGCCGGACCTGGATGCCACCAACTTTACAGCTGAGCTCCCCCTATTTTTTCAACAGCTTTGGGGGGAGGGGGGGGGGCTATATAGGAATGGAATGCAACATGCTGCAGGAATAGAAACGTGAAGTTGGATCGGAGTTTGAGTCAGTCAGAAAGTTTACTTCAACAACGATAAGCAGAAAGTCACTATCTAATTGCACCCATATCTCATATCTCTATCTCTATACTTCAACAACAATTATGTGGGGAAAGTAGACTTATAATGACACCGTAGTTACACAGAATCTTGTGACGGCCGTACGACAGCTGCTCTTATCGTGAGAAAAGGCAACAGTAGCGATCCACAAAAGATTTCATTGAACTCTCAAGTAGGCCTACGGTATCATCAAACTCAACCCCACATAGACACACAGACACAAAGAAACACACACAGACAAAAGTTCTGTAGATGAGCCTCTCGCCCGCTCTTAGCCAAAGAAGAGATCGCTTTGAGGGGCCCGTATTTTTGGTCTTGGTAAAATAAATGCGGAGGGGAATACGATCCAGAAGACAAGCCGGAGCTCGGCAGTCATGACAGAGGAGCTATTAATAGGTTTACTACAGAGGGGAAGGGGAAACTGCTGGGATGCCGCGTTTAGGGGCCAGCAGTTCACACTAGACGGGGGCGGAGGTGGTGAAGTGGCAGGGTGGGGAGAGGGAATAGGGCTCTCTTGACTGTTGACACAACACTGAAACTGACACATCGCGTTTACACGCAAGACATAGTTTGATTAAAACCGCCAAACATGCCACCATTGTTATTAGTGTCAAGCCCTAATAACCAAGAGGACTGCAAAGAGACTGTAGAGCAAGGCAATGGTTTGACAAACTCATTCATAAAATGTGTCTGTATTAATATGCAGATGTGATTAGCGAGGCTATGATACCTGTAGTCGAGCCTACGTTACTGTAAGCAGTGTGTCAACCAAACACCATTGAAATTCATGATGATTAAATAAAACGTAGGCAATGTCATGACAACAAACACTTAAGATCGCTTTGCGGCATTCGCAACGCGCCGAAAGCACAACGACCACGGAGAGGTGAATAAAAAGCACACCACATGTGTATTTGCAGGGTAATGTGGGGCCCATGCTTTGAGATCTTGCAGTAACGAGTCGAAGGTGCCAAGCGATACAAACGATAGACCGTATGCGTCTTCGCAACACCACGATCTTTGATACACGTTGAGATCACGACACATCATGAACACGGCAACAACAACACTGCAATAACAGGGATAAGCCGGTTCAACGTTCACATCTCGCATACGAAACCACCGCACCGGGGATCATCAACACATCGCACGAGCAACTCACATCTTCAAAGAGAGAGCCGACGTTGGCTGTCACGAGCAGTATTCCCGTGCCTTGTGCGGTCAGCTTGCCTGCCATGGTTGGTCCTGTAGGCTCGTACTCGTAGCTTAGTCTGAGTGTAAAATGATAGTAAACAAACAAAAGTCGGCCAATGTTCCTGCTCCAACTGGTTAAAACAGTCAAAACGTGTCAGTGCAGCCCAGGTTGAGACAGCGGCTCGGTTCGCTCATATTAGCAGTGCGCGTGCATCTAACGTTCCTCGCTGGCTTGAACGTCCGCTGCGTGGATGATGCTGTTTTGATTACTTTTTCACGTTCAGGGCCATCGTAAAAGTTTCCGTTTTTAATCCACCGCGACCGGTGGGCTCTGGTACATTTCAGAGGCTGTAATGTTTCCCTGGCTGTCGCTGTGAAAAAGTCTCCCTCCAAAGCACGAGTGTGCCGACAGGACCATCGCCTTGATTGTTTGGAGAGAGCACAGGCTGGAGTCCTTCACTGTCCTGACGTCATCATTCTAATGAGCGACGGCGCTCTGCTCTTAAAAAGGCAACGCACCGAAAAACTCAGCGCGCTGTTTTCCAACCATTTATCGGTGTTTCTCTGCTATTTCCACATTATCAGGTGAAAAGGTGAAATGGAAGATTAAAATGCGTTTCAATGATGTTGTCTCACTGCCGTTCATGTTGCTAATAAATCACACTATTTGTAATTGTATTTAAATGTTAATACAACCCTAGTTTATTATTTAACCTCGTTTATTGTTTATGATGAGTAACAGATATATTTCTAATGTTTATTAGAATTTGCATTGGATTATGTTTCTGCAAAATTAAAAGAAAGTAGCCTAAATATGTATGGGCTATAAGGTCAGGTCATGGGTTACTGCCATCAGGAACATAAAACAATATTATTGGTGTGTAACTACTGTGAGTTCAAAGTACAGACATAACTACACAATCACAGGGGACACTGGGCACAAATGACTCATACACACCCAACAACACCCATGCAATCAGTTAACTGAATGATTGACGGATCAGCTCGAATAGTGTGCATTATAAAATGTATATAAAGAGTCAAGGGGCGGTTACACATTGACAAGGACTTGCGAGAGACTTTGAAGTGAGCTGAGAGATTATAGCCTACACAAGTTATTCAAAGTGCTCACAGCTGTGCCTGGCATCAGTGGAAGAAAGTCTAGAGTGTGGGTGGGTGGTTGCGTTTGTGCGTGTGTGTGTGTGTGTGTGTGTGTGTGTGTGTGCGTGCGTATGTCTGTGTGTGTGTGCGTATGTCTGTGTGTCTGTACCAGTGTATTAGAGGGAGTGGAGATGTGCTGATGTTAAACAGTGTGTTTGTGAGTGGGAGTGTGTGATTAAGAGGTGTTGAATGTAACAACGGCTACTCTTCAGCCGTCTAAATATTAAATAATCAAATGATTACACATAGAAAAAGAACACACACAGCTGTCCCCCTGTGCAGAGTGGAATATTGTAGAGTTGTGAACTGAGCGGACACATCCAGAATGCTCTTCTTCTGACTGTTTATCGTGACGAAAAATATATTGCGACATGGTGTTGATAGAATATTGGAGTAAAGCAAGAAAGACAGCAACAGGAAAAAGAGGAGAGGAGAGATAAATATCAGTGCCCATAAAGGAAAGACTTGGACGGTCAGCTAGATGGAGAGATGGTTGGGTTTATGAGAGATGAATGGACAACCTTGGGCTAGCCAATACACCCTTCGCCGAGTGATGTGATGCCCTCCATGCTAATGAGGGCATCACATTAGCATCATCACATTAGCACATCACCGATGTCCAATGGAGAATCCCAGAATGACTTCTCCCCCTCTTAACACCATACATAGATGTGTCTCTCTGTGATGTGACCCCTGAGGTGACCCCTGCCCTGACGGAGTGTGGCCCCGCCCCTGAACCCGCCACCCTGGAAGACTGAAATAGAGGCTAGAAAATGGATCTAAAAATAGCATGGGAAAAAAACTGGCACCAAGGACTGTGGCAGGGGGAGATAACATCACAGGTAATGTGTTCCATGTGGCGTGTGTGTGTGTGTGTGTGTGTGTGTGTGTGTGTGTGTGTGTGGAGCGACGGAGGGGTGGTGGGGGTTGAGACAGGATATCCCACAGGGAAGGTACCGTTGGAGGTAGGAACCAGGAGGTTTGTTTTTGTGTGTCTGTGTTGTTGGGGGGGGGGGGGGGGGGGGGGTGTGGAGGAGGGTCAAGGGGGCTGTTTGCTGATAAAGGAGCCCTACGCACTTGGCAGCCCCTCCCCCTCCTTCTAATGTGCTCTGGGTAATGGAAAAAATTATGTTGGAATTCCAGACTGTGAGCAAAATATGTGCACTTTGACCCCGATCCCTCCGCTACTTCAATTTGCTTATCTAAAAATAGAAGGGAAAGAAAACTGGAACAAATGGGAGCTTGCCATGTCCCGAGGGAGGCCGAATCCAGCCTTGTGGAGATGTATGAAGGCCATGCTCGACTATTAAACGCTTTATCGCAAACCCTATTCCAGAATAGATGCTGTATCATTTTATATTTACCCGTGGAGATCCCACTTCTTCAGCATGGGAATGAGCCCTGAGAAAACAACGATATGTTACACGATTTATTGTCTGCTTGGTATTTGGGTCTGCTATGAAGCCAATGCAGAATACAGAAACAAGCCCTTTGGCTACAAAGTATTCTGGTCCGTCTCCTTAATAATGAGATAACAGCAAATCGTCCGGTTTAAGGGGGGAGGAGGAACAGACGGCAGACTTTCCTTTCCAAAACTTATTGAAGCCTGTGGTTTTGTCCAGATACTTCAATGCATTTTTGCACACCCCCCCACACACACACACACACACACACACACATACATACATACACACACACGCACGCACACATGCGTGCACACACACACACACACACACACACACACACACACAGTGAAGACATTAAGGTTATATATGCGTTTATTATTTCTATCTCGGTGAGACAATTAACCCGAGGAACATGATCTCAATTTAGGGAGTTCACAAAGTCTGCCTTTTATTACTGCTCCCTTAAATCTCTGGTATCTCTCCCTCTCCCTCCCTCCCTCCCTCCCTCCCGCTCGGCCGCGGTCAGGGTGTATCCCACTGTGAGTAAGCCTATTTTGGCGGTCCTGTGGGTGCCCTGTAATATTGGGCCCTTACTAATTTATCCTCCCTTACCAATTAATTTGGAGAAGAGTGCTCTCGTGGGAGGAATGTCCATTTTATATTTCTTTATTATTTTCTGCTGAAAGAGGGGTGTGGATGGCCTACATCATTACTAATTCACCAGGGGAGTTTGAGACTGTGCACAGAGCCCTGCTGCCCTCTCTCCTCTGTCTATATATGTTCTGTCTATATATATGTCCGCAGTGATTCGAATGCAGGTGTTAAACGCATTGTTCAAGGTCTTTTGCACCTTAATCGCATAACTTCTCTGCAATACAGATTTTGTTTCTCCTTGAAAAATACACCAAGTTGCTCTGCTTGGCTTTTTAAGCACTGTTTTGCTTTATTACAGTAAACATCACATTGAAACAGTGGGTTTGCTTGTCATTCAAGGGAGCCAGCAATTCAAGCTCATTCACTTTATAATTAGTATTCTTGTCTTTGCTGTTTTTTCCTTGCTTGTGCATCTCTTTTGTCGCTAGCTTGTTGCATGTTGCCTTATTCCCAGATTTCAAATCTTAAAAACATTCTGAGGTAATTTTGAGGAATCAAAGTCAAGCTAAGTCAAGTCAAAGTCGAGCTGTCCAGCTTGGAAAAACATACACTGTATAATTATGCATTATAGGTGAGACTAATTTCTGCTCTCAGCTTATCTCGTTTTGCCTCTGTTGACTCTTGAAATGTTCATAGTTAACCAAGCCACTTGCCAAGGATTTTCCAATGGAGAATATGCTGTAATTTGCATATGAAGGTTGGCATCATCCACATCCATCTAGCTCTGGAGAAGGAGCAAGGGAGTAGCATGAAAGACATTTGATTGCGATTGTGCCATCTAGAGGGAATACATTGGCTGCGCATACAAATACAGAGTGAATGGTTGAAAGTGATATCCCACATGTCTTTGATTTCACTACAGTGCCCATTATCCCATGGGATTTACAGTAAGAGAATCAGGAGGCATTTGTGTGCAAAAGTGGACTTCACTTGCCAAAACGTTGCCTGGTAACCATCCAAAATATATCAAAAATTGTCAATAGAATAACCCTTTCTTTATTCAAACCTAGATAATAAGATAAAATAAAAATAAGATAGATATTGTCAAAGACCATAAACAAAAATAATGATCAAATAATAATAATAATAATGATAAGTAATATATAATCATCATATCATATCAAAAAAGTCAAAATCATCTTTCTCAAACCAATGAACCTAAGCCTTGAGGTCAATTCCCACTGTTCTGCACAGAAGCGAGAGGTTTGTGTTGTCTTTCCGTGATCACGTCCATTATTCTATTATTATTCTATGTCTATTATTACTCTTTTTGTTTGCTGTCGGCTCTGTACAACCACAGACCTTTTGTAGACATAAGACCTATTATTGCTATGTACACTTTAATCTATCATTGTTGAGAGTAAGAGAGAGAGAGAGAGAGAGAGAGAGAGAGAGAGAGAGAGAGAGAGAGAGAGAAAGAGAGATAGATACAGAGAGACAGAGATAGAGATAGAGACATTAAGAGAGACAGAGAGAGACAGAGAGACAGAGAGAGACAGAGCGACAGAGAGAGGGTCTCTGGCCTTCAACATGTGGTTCTGTTCCTCTACTGCCCTCCATCTCATCAGCTAAGCCTCATTGCTTTAGAGATCAAATAGCAGTGGAATATGCCAAAGAACAGAGGGAGGACATGGAGAATGTTATTTTTAGTACAGTAATCCTTAGTGAAAATCCTTTTCATCACAAACTTTCATATTTTGTACTTTAATTTGTATATCTACTGGTACATTATAGGCAGTAATTTTGAGAATGTACTATAGTTATCTTTTTCTGCAAGCAATTTGCATAATACTAACTTTAGTTTAAAATTGCTTGAGGTTCATGATGTCTGTGTAGTTGAAATCTTAAGATTTACCGTTGGAACTATGAATTAATAGTCCCAACGTGACTATTAATTCATCACCGGGTGCTGTTGGGCTTTTGCATGAATGTGAACATTATTCATAAACCAACACAGGCCTACAGGCCCCCTCCCTCACGGAGACAGCAGCCATTTTAGGAAACACTGAGGAGGTTGTCTGGCTTCGGGGCCAAGTTCCCATCTCCCACTCGTTTCCCTCATTCATTCAAACTATAAGTGGAAACATGTCACGGGATGTAGCTGCCCCCTGTTGGCCTCCGCCACGCAGTCCTCTCATACGTCTAGGCCTCTTAAATATAAACCCAGGCAGAGAGGATTAACCACAAGGCCTTTTCTTGTCACTTGTCAAACACAAAGCTCCCAAAAGGTGTTGCAAGGAGGCCCTGTGTGTAGTCAGGAGACGGCTGTTGCCAAACTGGTAAACAGGGTCTGCTCTGTTCTCTTATGTAAATGGTCGACTTAAAGTGACTTTGGCCACGTCAAGACTAGACCTGGCCAAAATAGGGACAGCATGGGATTCGTACCACCTTGTAACTTTAACCTAAGCTCTAAATGTGACAAGCTTCGTGTTCTGATATAAACTTATGTCAGATGTGTCATGCGCAACGTGATTGATGTATTATGAACAAGCTAATCGTTTATTTAAGGTGTGCTGCATGCAGAAGGGGCAATCAATCAATGTATATTTCTATCTACAACAATCCACATGTACCAGGTGCTGAGGCCTTGCTTATATTATGCGTTTGACTGATGCGTTGAGCTAACGTTTCCCTTGAACGAAATGCTGCAACCTGTAGTACCGAATGGCATTCAGCAGGTGGCAGTAGTCCTTTGTGCAATAATTCATTATTAGATAAACAATTTGCAGATTCTATTTAACCAGTAGGTTTAGCATCTTCTAAACCAATTGTGAAAAAAATAATCAAAATGTTAACCTACTAGGTCTATATATTCTACTGGGATGAAATCACAAGACATTTGATTAAGGCATCTACCTCCGGTTTCTGTTATACTATTACATGCTACAACTTAAAACTACCATAACTACACTTCTACCAACTGTTATTTGGTGTGGATTCACAAGACATATGCTAACTGTTCTCAATCTCTCACAAACTTAAATGATTTTGTTTGTTTTTTTTCTCCACAAAAACAAAAAAGATTATACAGGGCATAAACATGAGTAGATACAAGCGCATTGAATAACTTCTCAGTAGTATGCACAAGTAAGCTGCCCGAAAAGTTACATACATTGGGGTACAAATAGAATTGGCTTCTCCCTATACAGCGACTGCCAATGATTGCAGATTTTGAGCAGCAGTCAGCAACCTGCTTGGCCTTGGTCAGACATACCCTCATGGGGGCCCCTCATTGCCAGCTTATGAACACTGCCCCATGCTACAATACTTTCAAATCAATACCTGGCCCCTGTAGTGTAGCCGTGTTAAGAACTGCACTAAATGTTCATATATAGACGATTTGGTAAGGAAGGCTTCCTATGAGGCTATAATCAAAGATTCATCCCACCTCAAAACACGAGGCCTCTCTGAGCTCCTCATCAACCACGATAACATCTGTGGTGTGGGCGGCAATGTTGGAGCATCACATTAATTATTATACAGGGGAACAGGCATGGTCTGGCCCAGGCATGTTTGTACATTTGTTGAGCAATGAGTGCATTGTCCTGGTTATGGGGCTGGAAAGTAAATAAATAAATTCAAATAAACTCTACTCTAGCCCTTGCACCTCCTCCTCCTCCTCCTCCTCCTCCTCTTCCTCCCCCCATCTGGTTCACAGAAGCCTGCGAGCACATTAGCGTAGCATAGCGTAGCGGTACCATCAGGATTAATGCTCATTATTATCCTCATTTTAAGTTGTTTAAGTCCAAATGTTTTTTTTTATGAATTAAGTGGAACACAGAGTGATCAGCAGATGGGAGCTAATCTAGTTTCCCCGACCAGTCCAATGAGACAGCCCTTTCCTGGCCCGACCACAGAGGTCAACAAGGTCAGGTTTGAACTCCCTCCAAAGCCTGGACAGTGTGTGCCCAGTTGGCCCCTAGGCTTTGTCCTGAAGCCCAGGAAGCCAACACATGGGGGGATGTGTCTATGTCAGGATTTCATCAACTTGATCCTTCCATTGGCCAGACACATAGACTTCATGTCCCAGGTATTTGATGGCTTGTTCGTTGATTATGAGCACAGGCCATTTGTGTGTTTTAGACCCCCACTCTGCTTCCAATAAAACACTGCACACACACACACACACACGCACACACGCACACACGCACACACGCACAGACACACACACGCACAGACACACACACACACACAGACACACACACGCACACGCACACACAGACACACACACGCACACGCACACACGCACACACAGACACACACACGCACACGCACACACAGACACACACACACACACACACACACACACACACACAGTTTTAGCCATGTTTTTAGCTATATATACATTTTAGGCACTGTATAGAATACGTTTCTGCTCAATAATGTCTTACTACCACTAGATGGCAGTCCTGTCTTAACTTGTTAACCAACTACTTGATCCACGACTTGATCCATTTGCCCTGGCAATTTCCAGAAAACAACTATTGTTTTTTTGTAATTTTCTGTAAATGTACTTTCTCAGTCACATGTAGATCTATTAGGGCCTCCTATTTTCTCTGTCACTGTTACCTATTTTCTTGAGCTTCCAGTGATTCCGGGAATGGGCTAGACAGGGTTGGGGAAGGCTCAAATAACCACTATAGGGGTATTTACCAAATACGAACCTCAGACAAAAATCCCATTAATCCTTCCAGATGATAGAGGGGGCCAGGGGGGGGATTTACGTTCCTGACTGACAGGATTTCAGCAGCAGGGTGGTGTTGAAGGGTATTTCAGCGAACCCCAACCTACCCCAGCACCCACCTTAAGCACCCCCCCCACTCCCCCCCCCCCCCCCCCCCCCCCCCCTCCTCTCTCTCTCTCTCTCTCTCTCTCTCTCTCTCTCTCTCTCTCTCTCTCTCTCTCTCTCTGCCAAGTATTTGATAACTCTGACAGCTGTCACAGCATGAGTCTTTCAACCTTTCCCCTTGCTCTCATACAGCTTTCCACATCATTCGGTCTCGATTGTTTTGTTTCACTGACAGTGAAACAAAACAATTGCTCATACAAATACCAAATACTGTTTTCAAATAATGGAAAAATTGAAGTCAAATGGAAGTCACAAAAATAAAATGATAAAATGGTGTAGTGAAGGTATGGCTCTCTACCAGAGACATCAGCATTTTAATTTGTGGTAGACAGAATAATTATTTGAGCCTATTTCATTTTGACTGAGCTAAATAAAGGACCAAGGCAGAAAAAGCGTTCACAGCGACTTAAAACTGTGACGGTGCATCAATTGCACCATCAATCGCCTATTTGTCTCAACACTGAAGTTCCCCAGCTATGTGTGGAATGGTGCCGTTTACTGTAAATGGACGATAAAGGTTGTGACTAACCACACAGGCTGTTCCTGGACTGTGTCAAAGCCTCCTGTGTCTCACCACTCAATGCGTTTACATGACACTCAAGAAAATCGAATTATTGGGTTAGTCCGACTATGATTGGATTATTAAGATGCATGTATACACCTTAGTCGAACTAAAATTGAATTGGGTTTCTCATAGTCGGATTAAGACCCCTAGATTATTCAATTCACAGTCGCATTAAGCGTGCATGTTTACCGTCAATCAAATTAGAATTGGATTTTGCATTCTGCGCATGCTCGAGATATTTTCCAGGGGCCATGAAGGAAGTAGGAAGTAGAAGGAGACGGTAGTCGTGTTTTTTGTCGGCATACATATAAAGACATATAAAGAATTCTTATTTCTTTATAAACATAAATATTTATTTATTTATATGTTTATGGTTGTCGCCGTCAGAAAACGAGGAATGGCAATTTATTTAA